>NC_057718.1:82678791-82720426 GCF_004010195.1 Chiloscyllium plagiosum
TACATTTGCAACATTTAAGAGGCATTTGGATGGTTATATGAATAGGAAGAGTTTGGAGGGATATGGACCGGGTGCTGGCAAGTGGGACTAGATTGGGTTGGGATATCTGGTCGGCATGGACAGGTTAGACCGAATGGTCTGTTTCCATGCTGTACATCTCTATGACTCTATGACTCTATATTGACAATATTAAAAACCAAACTTGATTGGAGTTTGTTTTTTTGGGGGGTATAATTTAAACTGATTGGTCTAATTTAAATTTGTTTTTGTCTCCAGGCAACCGGCTACACTAACTGCTGAACCAAAACGTTACATTGTATCTTGTTCAGAACACTTGGTGCCATCAGGTACTTCTGCTAGCTTTTAACTTTCTTAAAGGTACAGTACTCTTCTACAACTTTATAACAATATTGAGTACTGAGGCTGTTGCCCTGATGCCGTCATTGTGGGGGATGCTGGTGTCGAGTACTGACATGTCCATTGTGACGAGGAATGTTCCCAGTTCTACTGGTCCATGGGTGCTGAGTTTCTGTAAAACAATCTGTAGTGTCGCGACAGAAGCTGGGGGTCCCCTGTACAATGGGTTTCAAGATGCCTTCAACATTGCCAGAGAGGTTCTCACACAGGGTTCCATTGCCTGACACAATGGGACGTCCCGGTGTCTCCGCATTGTGTATTTTCGGAAGGCAGTAGAAGTCACCTACGCGAGAAGTACATGGGATGAGGGCGCTTAGGGAACTCTGAAGGACTGGATCATTAGGAAAGTATCGACAGGAGAGGAATGGAAATTTTAGTTTTCTGAAGCAAAATCAGTCACCCCATGAAAAAGGACCAAAAATAATTCAGGTGCAAGACCAGGAGACATTGCTACATTGTGGGCTAATGCAGCAGCTACTTTGCAATGCAGCAAAATTCAAACAACTGAATTGGGTTTGGGTTCCTTCAAATTAAACCATGTGTACCTTCTATGCCCTGTCTGGATTTTTTTGTGTCATCTTCAAACTTAGCGAGAGTACTTTCATTTTTTTCAATCAAATCATTAATATATATTGTAACTAAGTATGGCCCAGCACTAATCCCTGTGTCATTCTATTAGCTACAAATTGCCATGTTGAAAATGCCACTCTCATTCCTACATTTGGTCTTTTCTTAATTAGAGCTGAAAATGTGTAGCTGGAAAAGCACAGCAGGTCAGGCAGCATCCAAGGAGCAGGAGAATCGACGTTTCGGGCATGAGCCCTTCTTCAGGAAAGGAGAATCGACGTTTCGGGCATGAGCTCTTCTTCAGGAATTGCTGCCTGACCTGCTGCGCTTTTCCAGCAACACATTTTCAGCTGCTCCTTGGCTGCTGCCTGACCTGCTGCGCTTTTCCAGCAACACATTTTCAGCCATGATCTCCAGCATCTGCAGTCCTCACTTTCTTTTCTTAATTAGCCTATCCTTTATGCTAGGAGAAAGTGAGGACTGCAGATGCTGGAGATCAGAACTGAAAATGTGTTGCTGGAAAAGCGCAGCAGGTCAGGCAGCATCCAAGGAGCAGGAGAATCGACATTTCGGGATTAAGCCCTTCTTCAGGAATCCTTTATGCTAATATATAACTTCCAACACTACGGGCACATATCTTACAAAGCAGGCTAACTTGCAGTACTTGCTCAAATACCTTGTGGACATCCAAATATCTTACATCAACTGGGGCTTTTTTAGTGCAGTGGTAGTGTCCCTATCTTTGAGCCAGAGTAGCCCAGGTTCAAGTCCAACCTGCTCCAGAGGTGAGTTACAACAGCTGCCTCATTGAGTAAAGTAACAGCTTGACATAATCATACTTTACAACCATTGTTCCATCTCTCAGTATTTCATGTCCCACCCAGCAGGGCATCTGCACAGTAGAGGGAGTTGGCCTGTGTTTGTTCAAATTTGATTTCGGACTCATGAAGTCTCATGGCATCTGATCAAACACGAGCAAAGAAATCTCCTAATTACCGTTCACCGCTTGGAGGAAGACTGAGGATGGCAAGGGCACAGATGGTATTGTGGTTGGGGACTTCAATATCAATCACTAAAACTGGCTCAGTAACACCACTACTTCCAGAACTAGTCAAGTCGAGAAGGATATATCTGCCAGAATCGGTTTGCAGCAGGCAGTGAGGGAGTCTAAAAGAGGGATAAAACTACAAGATATTTCCCTTGTTGATCTATCTGTCTCAGATGCAAGTGCCCATGATATAATCAAAGGAGTGACAACCATACAGTCCTAGTGAAGGCGAAGATCCCATGCTGCTCAATACTACTACTGTGTTAAATGAAAGAACCGTGAAGTGCTTTGGGTCATCAGTGGCAGCAGAGTTGTATCCAACTATAATCTGTAACCCCATAGCTTGCTATTTCCTTCACTCTATCATTACCATCAAAGCAAGAGATTGACCCTGGTTCAATGAAGAGTGCAGGAGGGCATGCCAGGAGCAGTACTAGGCACACCTAAACATAAAATGTCAACATGAAGTTACAACACGGCATGCCAAACAGTGGAAGCAGGAAGTGATGAACAATGATTTCACAATCAATGGATCAGACCAAAGCAGTCTTGCCATGTCAGTAAAAAATGGATTGTGACGGACAATTAAGTAACTAGCAGGAGGAGGAGTCCTCACTATCTTTAATGATGGGGGAGCCCAGTGCATCAGTGAAAACATACAGCTGAAGTGTCTGCAACTGCCTTCAGCCAGAAGTGCCAAGTGTGTCTAATCTCAGCTTCCTCCTGAGGACCCAACATCACAGATGCCAATATGCAGCCAAATCAATTCATTCCATGTGATAAAGAGAAATGGCTAAAGGCACTGGATACTGCAAAAAACTGACAATTTCAAAACTGATTGAAAGCCTAACCAAATTGGTCCATTACAGTTACAACACTGTCATCTATCCTATAATGTGTAAAATTGCTCAGGTACGTCCCATCTATCAAAAACAGGGCAAATTCAACCCAGCCAATCTCCGCCCAACGGCTTTTTGATTTTAAGGAAAGCGTTTGAACGTCAATAGTGCATTTAAACCATACTTACCAATTAAAAACCCTACTCACTGACATTCAGTTTAAGATCCATGAGAGCCATTTGGCCTCAGTATTGCTGGCCAGAGGCAGTGGTGGAGGCTAGTACAATTACAGCATTTAAAAAGGCATTTGGATCGGTATATGAATAGGAAGGGTTTAGAGGGATATGGGTCAAGTGCTGACAAATGGGATTAGATTAGATTAGGATATCTGGTTGGCATGGACAAGTTGGACCGAAGGGTCTGCTTCCATACTGTACATCACTATGACTCTGTAGTCCAAACATGGACAAAACAGCTGAACACAAGAGGTGAGGTAGGATTGACTGCCCTTGATGTTAAGAGTGTATTTAGCCAAGTCCTGGCAAAACTAGAGTCAATGGGAATCAAGAGGAAAACTCTCCATTAGTTGGAATCATACCTGAGACAATTGAAAGTTGTGTTTGTTGGAGATGAATCACCTCAATCATTCAGTTCAAAATAATCTATTGAGAGTTCATGTACCAACTTAAATGTTCACTCCCTCCACTACTGACACATCCTGACAGCAGAGTGTACCATATCCAAGATGTACTCCAGCAACTCACCAAAGCCGCTGTTTCAGCACCTTCCTAACACTAGATATTTACGTTGGAAGGACAAGTGTAACACCAGTGTTCCCTCACCATTCTTGGTTTAAAATTCTTGAATTCTCTGCTGAACCATATTGTGGGAGTACCAGATTGACTGCAATGGTTCAAGAAGGCAACTCACCATCACTTTTTCGAGGGCAATTAGGGATGGGAAATAAATGTTAGTCTCACCAATGCCTATATCCCATTAAAGTACTTACAAAATGGTAATGATTGCATCAAATAGGTAAAGACCAAATAACCTGTCCTAACTTTCATTGGCAACACCCTCACCCTCATCTTTAACATCCTGGAAGTTAATCAGAAATGGAACTGATGGGGCATATCATCAACGTTGTTCAAAAGAAGCAGGGTAATGATTGTCGTAATTGTGACAAGTGGCTTCTCTCCTGACTCCTTTTTATGCCTTATTACTTCCTTTCAGGCAGGAGTGTGATGGAACACTCACTTGGTCAAATGCATCTATAAACAATTTATGTTTATGTAGTGCTTTTAACAGAAGGAAAAAAGTCCCAATGTGCCTAACACAAGAAACACCACACAGCCCAGGGGAGAACAATCCACTTAATTGGTAACACAAACAGAAATTGCTGGAAAAGCTCAACAGGTCTGGCAACATCAGTTTAGATAAATCAAAGGTTAACATTTTGGTTGAGTGACCCTTCCTCAGAAGATTCTGAGGAAGGGTCACTCGACCAGCGACATTAACTCTGATTTCTCTCTCTACAAATGTTGTAAAACCTGCTGAGCTTTTCCGGCATTTTCTGTTTTATTTCTGATATACAGCATTCAGAGTTCTTTCGGTTTCCACTTAATTGGTATCATTGCTACGGGACCCAATTTCCAAACAGTGCATCGCCAATGTGTAGGCTGCTCTAAACTCTATTTACATGATGCAGTGTTGAAACTCGCTAAGTTTATTTGGTGACCAGCAACTTGCTTTGTTTCCAATAGAACACCTTCAATTCCCTCACTAATAAAGAGTTTCCACTCTTTTAGAAGGGTTGGAGGGTTGTTTTTCAGACTGGAGGCCTGTGACCAGTGGAGTTCCACAAGGATTGGTGCTGGGTCCACTACCTTTCATCATTTATTATAAATGATTGGAATGTGAGCATAAGAGGCATATTTAGTAGGTTTGCAGATCGCACCAAAATTGTAGATTTAGTGGACACAAAGAAGGTTACCTCAGATTGCATTGGGATCTTGATCAGATGGCCCAGTGGGCTGAGAAGTGGCAGATGGAGTTTTATTTAGATAAATAGAGCAATGTGTCTGACAAAATTCAGAGGATATTTCATAGTAACACCCTTCATGCTGGAAGTTAACAGTACTTTAACACATCAAAATTTAGCCCTTCCTGTCCTGTTTCGTGAATACAAAGTGTGAATTCTGGGCTGCTCCCACAAATAAAATATAATAAAATTCTCCAAACAAAAGCAGAGGAGTACTGTACTGATGTATGTCAGTGCCTTTTTGGCATGCTGCTGAGGTAAGTTCTCAGTGTATCAAATGAAGGTGTCTACCTGCATGTGTTACAATAACTGATGACACTGCCAAATTATTTTACCCATCTGGTTAAGGACCATTGACATCTTTGTGTAAAGTAGATGAAGTTTGTGACCCTTCTAAGGGAATAAAGATCCCACAATCTTGAACAAGCAAACTAAACTTTACCGTACAATGTTAGTAAAGTGAAAAATTTGTGTATATACAAACGTATAAAATTGGTACTCTAATATTCAGCATTAACATAATGTATAGGTGAACATCCAAAGAGGTCATTAATTCGCTGATGTGGCCAAGACAGATTTCACAGATTTCTCAGCAACTGATCCGTCCCAGAAAAGAGTGGAAGTACGGGTCACCAGATCTCATTAAAACTTCAAGTTCTTTCACATGGGATTTCAAATCTTCATTTTTGAAAATCTAGTATTGGAATGCTTTCAAAGGCCACTCCATATGGGAATATTGGCTATAGAACTATCTCAAAGGTAGAAGACAGAGGGTGGTGGTGGAGGGTTGTTTTTCAGACTGGAGGCCTGTGACCAGTGGAGTGTCACAAGGATCGGTTCTGGGTCCACTACCTTTCATCATTTATACAAATGATTTGGATACGAGCATAAGTGGTACAGTTAGTAAGTTTGCAGATGACATCAAAATTGGAGGTGTAGTGGACAGCGAAGAAGGTTATCTCAGATTACAATGGGATCTTGATCAGATGGGCCAATAGGCTGAGAAATGGCAGATGGAGTTTTATTTAGATAAATGTGAGATGCCGCATTTTGGGAAAGCAAATGTTAGCAGGACTTATATACTTAATGGGAAGGTCCTAGAGAGTATTGCTGAACAAAGTGATCTTGGAGTGCAGGTTCATAGCTCCTTGAAAGTGGAGTCGCAGGTAGATAGGATAGTGAAGAAGGCATTTGGTATGCTTTCCTTTATTAGTCAGAGTATTGAGTACAGGAGTTGGGAGGTCATGTTGCGGCTGTACAGGACATTGGTTAGGCCACTGTTGGAATATTGCGTGCAATTCTAGTCACCTTCCTATCGGAAAGATGTTGTGAAACCTGAAAGGATTCAGAAAAGATTTACAAGGATGTTGCCAGGGTTGGAGGATTTGAGCTGTAGGGAGAGGTTGAATAGGCTAGGGCTGTTTTCCCTGGAGCATCGGAATCTGAGGGGTGACCTTATAGAGGTTTATAAAATCATAAGGGACATGGATAGGATAAATAGACAAAGTCTTTTCCCTGGGGTCGGGGAGTCCAGAACTAGAGAGCATAGGTTTAGGGTGAGTGGGGAAAGATATAAAAGAGTCCTAAAGGGCAACTTTTTCACACAGAGGGTGGTACATGTATGGAATAAGCTGCCAGAGGAAGTGGTGGAGGGTGGTACAATTGAACATTTAAGAGGCATCAGGATGGGTATATGAATAGGAAGGGTTTGGAGGGATATGGGCCGGGTGCTGGCAGGTGGGACTAGATTGGGTTGAGATATCTGGCCGGCATGGACGGGTTGGACCCCAGGGTCTGCTTCCATGCTGTACATCTCTATGACTCTATCTCGATGACTGCTCACATCCTTGTAGTTCAATCTCTTCCCAAGAGATTGCATTCCACAGGTTTCCTAAGAGGGCACTTCAATATCTACTCACTCGAATAATTCCAGTTTTGTCATAGACAACATCTTTCATTAAGGTGACATTGCCCCAGATTTCCTTGGACCTCAATCTTCCTCAGTTTTACCAAGCTGGGATGACCTGTGAGCTTCCTACATTCCCATTTATCAAATGCCTCATCAAACCACATTGAGTTCACAGTTATTCAGAGCTGACAGCAGCAATTTAGCTTGTATGTGGAAAGATTCTTTGGCTGCTCCTTTCTTTTCAAAAGAGAACCAGCAATCTTCATTGTCTTCCCATTTCCACAGGCCTTCTCCTGAGCCCTGACTGCCTTGAGATGTAACACCACACCTCTGCTACAAGGAGCCTGTTCTCCTGCATCTAAATACTTGATTGACCAGCAGCCCAAAGATAGTAACCTTCTGCTTTGAATGTCTCCTAACAGCATTGAGTCATCTTTTCTGACTTTGTCATCAATTAAAACTAACTGACCCTTGAACTGCTGTCCACTAACAATTGAGCTAATCTGGATGACCTATCAAAACTTTCCAAGGGAGTCGCACCTTTATTTGTAGGCAAGAACATGTGATTCAACCACTGGGGGTGGGGCTTGATTCTTACAATCTCAACAAAACGCAAGCACATACAGCACAAATTGATACAGATAAAAGGACCTTATCACAGATGCCAAAGCCAACAGCAAGCTGTCCAATTTGGCAAGACTGCATACCAAAGTTTGTAATGGCCTGGTCCGTGGGTTGTTGTTTCTCGATGAGACCACAGTGACGGCAAAGACAGAAATTCACTTGCAACAGCTTGCGTCCCAGTTCTTCCTGCACGGCAAGGAATCAAGCATCAGGAAACCCAAAGTTATGGACCATTACATTGGGACTGTATCCTCCAGCAATATTGTCATACCTTGGGTTAATAATTACCAGTAATTTGCTCTTTGATGCTGAGCTCCCTAGGCTGTAATTGTCATGTCAATGCTGAATCAATCCAGTGTGGCACAACTGATCCGTCCTCCAGATAAAGGTGAAATCTGGGCTATTAGATCTCATTAAAACTTCAATGTTTTCACACTGCACTCCAAATCTTCACTTTTGAAGATTTATCTTTGGAATGTCTTCCAAAGCCACTCCACATGGTAATGTCTCAATGACTGATCACATCCTGGTAGTTCAATCTATTCCCAAGGAATTACATTCCACTGGATTCCCGAGGGTGTACTTCAATATCTACTCATTGAAATACTTCTAGCTCTTTCACAAACAATTTGCTTCAGTAAGCTGGTGTTGTGCCAGGTTTCTCTAAACCTCAATTGTCTTCAACGGTACCAAGCAGGAACCACTTGGTACAAAACCCCCTGTGTCCCAGTCTTGTGTTCTCAGCATCGTTCGTAATAGTTGTGTAATGCGAACAACGTATGCAAAACAAGAATAGTGGCTGTACAGGTACCACCTCTCCTAGGCAAACAAATATTGTTCTACTCCTCGGAGGACTAGCTTGCATGAATTCCCAGCATGTCTGCTTTCGTGAGTCAGCAGAACTTGGTGAGCCAAAGAGATGACAATGACACCCACAAAGTTATGCTTTGTGAAGAGCTTGCTATTGGCCTAAGACCAACAGGTTGCCCACATCTGCAATAGGAGGATGTCTGCAAGTGAGACTTGGAGCTGACTGGGATCAAAGTTGATGCATGGCAATTCCTCACTGCTGACCAGAATACCTGGAAACAAGCAATCAGGAAAAACATGAGAAAAGGCAAACGGTGTAAGAAATAACTGGGTGGCAGAACAGGGATTATGCTGGAAGGAAAAAAGATCAGTTGCTTTCACTATTCACCTGTGCCAGCTGCAAAAAGGATAACCGCTCTTGCTTTCTCTTCTACAACCACAATGCATGATTTTCAGTCCAACACTTTGGCATACACGTTGAGTCTATTATCTCCCAAGAGGGACTGAACCCATTGATTTGACTTCGGGTCAGGATGGCCTGTGACCTTAATGATTATGTTAGTATTCCCTTCACCAATGCTATTCAACACTGGGTCAGCCAGAGTTTGTGGGGTTAATGGAAGAGCGCCTCATTTGCAGTGTGTATGAGAACACCATCTCGGACATTTATTCAGTGTCTGCCTACCCATATACATGAGAGCACACGGAGCCATGGGGGCATTGCCATTATGATGATTAACTCCTGAGCAAGAGGACTAAATATATATATTTTTGATATTTCTACAAAAATTATCCCCTTTGTGTTTTTGTTCCAAAAGTCAGGCTGGGTCCCAGTGATGGATTCCACATTACCCCTTATGCTGTCCGTCATTCTTCATTTATCTTGGTGCACTGCTGTCACTGAAAAACTGGGCTACTAACTTTGATCCAAACTCAGAATTTGTGAATTTGGTCTCTTCCAGAATGCTAGACAGCAGAAGAAATTATGTGGAACTTTGGCGTCCTTAAAGCTCAGAAGATTAATATTTTTAAAAAATCAAATCAAAACTCACCTTATCCAGCTCTGACTAAATTATAACGAGCTTTGACCCTGTTTGGCTTAAACAGAATCTACCACAGTTCATCCATCTAGTTATTTTCTTCACAAAATCAGCATCTCCACCTATTAAATGGTTAATTTTATCATTTTTAGAGTTTGTTGCCGAAAGATTAAGTAATAAAAAGTTGAAAGTTTCAAATAGGTTTTAATAAATGATGACAGTTGAAAATTTTCTTTCAAAATGCCTTAGCATTCCGCCCATGGATTTGGGCAAGAGCAAACCTGTCCTACCTGTTTACCCTCCCACTCTCCCTTCAAAGTAGGACACGCCCTGTAGGGCACAGCCTCTTTATTAAGTTCCTCGCTGAGGTTGGGAGAACCTCAGCAGACACTTTTACACAAACCTGTTTGATTGCAGATCCAGCGATAAAACATGGGTTTTCCTTTCTGCAGAACCTACTGCACTTTCTTCTTGAAAGGAATCATTCCCCATGATGTCGTGGTGGAAAGGAATTTGTTTTGGAGTATTAAGAACAAAAGTATTGATTTTCAGACTGGCTGTGCATGGAAATAATAATAATTCCTCAATAGGGTCCCAGTATTAATAATCTCTATTTTATAACACCCCAAGTCAGAAATATCCACAGGGTGTAGGTAAAGAATCCTGTCTAGGGGTAGGTCCGCTTTGGAGGGGCTGCCTGCCCATGAACAAGAGCCTGATCTAGAATGTAAGACTACTTTCATAACTCTGTCTTCAGTTGCACCCTTCCTGACAACAACAACTTGTATTCAGATAGCATGTTTAGTGTGCGAAAACTGGAAGGTGCTTTGCAGGAATGTAATCAAGTAAAATGGATACCAAGCACTTAGAGTAAGTTTAGGGGAGATGATTAAAAGCCATGTCATATCATTAAGTTTTCTGTATCTCTCCATGGTAGTTTAGTGATCTTTGTCCATAGTCAGTTTAGTAACAGCTTAGAGATTGTGAGAGGGAGGTGGAGCAATACAGGTGAGCGCTATGCATGTGACAAGTTAATGGGGGAAGGATGTGAGTAATAAAAGGCACTGGTGTAGGAGTGGATCACAGAGTAATATTAGAGATGACTATTTCAGCACAGGAGGAGAATCATTCCGAGACAATGGGCTGAATATTAGAAAATATCGGCTAAATGTGATTTTTGTCAAGATTCATGGCAGATTTTCTCTGCAAGGCAAAATAAAATTTCTCATCCTTTCACCTCAAACTCAGCTCATCAAATAGATACCGTGCCCCTATGGTGTCTCACTCACCCAGTGCTAGTTCACCTGCTGTGTGTAGGATATATATCCCACGATCATTGGCACTGGTACTACATTTAAAAGGCAGTTGTGCACCCAGTCAAGTGATGACAGTCCCAAGCTGTCCTGCTTGGTTTGATTAACTTGTCCCAGACATGGTA
Source organism: Chiloscyllium plagiosum (assembly GCF_004010195.1). Taxonomy (NCBI): domain Eukaryota; kingdom Metazoa; phylum Chordata; class Chondrichthyes; order Orectolobiformes; family Hemiscylliidae; genus Chiloscyllium; species Chiloscyllium plagiosum. The sequence continues at coordinate 82,689,525 of NC_057718.1, forward strand.
GAGAAGGGGATATTGGCACTGTATTTTGAAGACTTTGAACATCCTGGTGGACAGGTTGGAGCAGCTAAAACCCCCAGCACAATGGGCTCCACTGGAAGGCAGGCTCCCTCCAGCCCAGGACTGCACTGAGGTACAGAGGAAGGGGTAAAAAGAACACTTAGATGGCACAGATCATATAGGTCAATGCCCAAGGTTCACAGAACATGTAGCATCCTTAGGTTGTGTGTAGTGTATGGGCAAAAGTGAGGACTGCAGATGCTGGAGATTAGAGTCAAAAAGTGTGGTGCTGGAGAGTTGATGAAACATTTCGAGCTTATGCAACATTGACTCTCCTGCTCCTTGGATGCTGACTGATTGGCTGAGCTTTTCCAGCACCACATTTTTTGATTCTGTTGGTGTATGTGCGTCTGTGTAATGCAGTTGCCTTTTGAAGGGCATCACATTGCTCGTGATTGTAACCTTCTACCTCACAGAACAAAATACTTACCCTCTTCCCTTCAAGGTATCCTGATGGGTATATGAATAGGAAGGGTTTAGAGGGATATGGGCCAAGTGCTGGCAAATAGGACTAGATAAGGCTAGGATTAGGTCAGCATGGACGAGTTGGATTGAAGGGTCTGTTTCCGTGCTGTACATCTCTAGGATGCTATGATTCTATGACTTTGCTGTTTCCTGCCCTTATATGTTATGTTCCCCCTCCTCCCCAACTTCATTCCCTCTACAATCCCAGCACTCTGCCTCTAATCCCCACCATTGTGTTTCCCAGCTTCCCTCTAGCAGCACCAGCCCCTGATGATACCCCTCCCGACATTTAGGGATGGACCTATCAGACTGAGAGAAAGTGAGGACTGCAGATGCTGGAGATCAGAGCTGAAAAATGTGTTGCTGGAAAAGCACAGCAGGTCAGGCAGCATCCAAGGAGCAGGAGAATCGACGGTTTGGGCATAAGCCCTTCTTCAGGAACTTCTCAGACTGATCATGGCTGAGTCCTTGAGCAGCGTAGCTGTGTGGCCCTGAGCAATGATTGCAACAGACCCTGACTGATGGTCATGCAACTCCTAGATTTTCTTCCGCAACTCCCTGCACCAGGCTGACCAGGACCACCCCAAGTAGTCAAAGCCCCTGTTCTGCTTGAAGCCTGTGCAGTGTGTGGTGCTTATGCCACTAGCAGGTGATGCGCTGACGTGGCACGGTGCCCTCCAGCAACATGTCCATCCTTTGACTGATCATTGCTGACAACGATGGCGAGCTGTCTGGCTTTGCAAGAGAGAAGTAGTTAACCCATTAGCACTTGCTGAGGGGTCAAGTGCAAAGGCAGGGGATGCTGTGAGACACTACCTGAGTGAGATTTTGTATTTATTTGTAGGATATGGACATTACTGGCTGGCCAGCATTTATTATCTGTCCCTAGTTGCCCTTGAGAAGGTGGTAGTGAGCTGTCTTCTTGTACTATTGCAGCCCACCTGCTGTGGGTTGACCCACAATGCCATTAGGGAGGGAATTCCAGGATTTTGACCCAGTGACAGTGAAGGAATGTTGGTTTATTTCCAAGTTAGGATGGTGAGTATCTTGGAAGCAAGGTTAAAGGTGGTGGTGTTCCAGTGTACTTGCTGTCCTTGTCCTTCTAGATTGAAGTAGTTGTGGGTTTGGAAGGTGCTGTCTAAGGATCTTTGGTGAATTTCTGCAGTACATCTTGTAGATCATACACATTGCTGCTAAGGAGCACCAGTGGTGGAGGAAGTGAATGCTTGTAGATATAGTGCCAATCAGACAGGCTGCTTTGTCCTGTATAGTCAAGCTTCTTGAGTGTTATTGGAGCTGCACTCATCCAGGCAAGTGGGGAATATCATGATGGATAGATTTTGGGGAGTTAGGAGGTGAATTATTTGCCACAGTATTCCTAGCCTCTGACATGCTCCTACAGACATTGTGTTATATGGTGAGTCTAGTTGAGTTTCTGGTCAATGGGAACCCCAAGGACGTTGATCGTGGGGCATTTGGGGATGGTAACGCCATTTAAAGTCAAGGGTGGTGGTTGTCTCTTATTGGTATTGGTCATTGTCTGTGTGGTGCAAAGGTTACTTGCTACTAGTCAGCCGAAGCTTGGATATTGTCCAGATCTTGTTGCATTTGAACATGGATTACCTCAGTATCTGAGGAGTCATGAATAGTGCAATTGTACAATCATCAGCAAACATCCCCACTTTGACCTTATGATGAAGCGAAGATTCTTGATGAAGCAGCTGAAGATGATTGGGCCTAGGACACCACTACCCTGAAGAACCCCAACAGAGACATCCTGGAGCTGAGATGACTGACCACTAACAATCACAACCTCTTTCTTTGTGTCAGGCAGAGAGTTTGTCCCCGATACCCATTGATTCCAACTTTGCTAGAGCTTCTTGTTGCCACACTTGGTTGAATGCAGCCTTGACATTAAGGGCTGTCACTCTCACCTCACCTCTGATCTCAGCTTTTTTTTTCATGCTTGAACCAAGGCTATAATGAAGTCAGGAGCTGAGTGACCCTGGTGGAACCCAAACTCGACATCACTGAACAGGTTGTTGCTGAGCAGGTGCTGCTTGATAGCACTGTTGATGCCCCCTTCCATCACTCTATTGAGGATCCCAAGTAGACTAATGCAGTGGTAACCAGCCGGGTTGGATTTGTCCTGCTTTTTATGTACCAGACATACTTGGGCAATTTTCCACATTGTTGGGTAGACGCCAGTGTTGTAACTGTACTAGAACAGCTTGGCTAGGGGAGCATAAGTCTTCAGTACTATTGCCAGAATGTTGTCAACACCCGTAGCCTTTGTAGTATCCAGTATCTCCAACCATTTCTTCATATCACATGGAGTGAATCGAATTGACTGAAGGCTGGTATCTGCAATGCTGGGGACCATTGGAGGAGGCTAAGATGGATCATCCATTTGACACTTCTGGCTGAAGATTACTGCAAATACTTCAGTGTTATATTTTGCACTGATGTGCTGGGCTCTTAAATCATTGAGGATGGTGATATTTGTGGAGCCTCCTCCTCTAGTGAGTTGTTTAATTGTTCACTACCATTCACGATTGGATGTGGCAGAACTGCAGAGCTTAGGTCTGTTCAATTAGTTGTAGGATTGCTTAGCTCTGTCTATCATTTTGCTGCTTATGCCGTTTGACATGCAGGTAATCCTCTGAGTACCTTACTAGGTTGAAACCTCATTACCAGGTATGCCTGATGCTGCTCCTTGCATGTTCTCCTGAACTTTCCATTGAACCAGGGTCAATCCTCTGGTTTGATGGTAACGCTTGAGTGGGCATGTGCTGGGCCATGAGGTTGCAGATTGTGCTGGAGTACAATTCTGCTGCTGTTGATGGCTCACAGCCCCTCATAGATGCCCAGTCTTGAGTTGCTAGATCTGTTCAAAGTCTGTTCCCATTTAGTACAGTGATAGTGCCACACAACACAATGAGGTTATTCTCAATGTGAAGGATGGACTTCACCTTCACCAGGACAGTGCAGTAGTCACTCTTCCTGATTGGTAAGGATGAGATCAAGTATGTTTTTCCCTCTTGTTGGTTCCCTCACCACCTGCCATCGACCCAGTCTAGCAGCTATGTTTTTTAGGACCTGACCACCTCGATCAGTGATGTTTCTGCGAACCGCTCTTGGCGGTGGACATTGAAATTCCCCACCAGAGTACATTTTGCTCTCTTGTCATCCTCAGTGCTTCCTCCAAGTCTTGTTCAACATGGAGGAGTACCAATTCGTCAACACAGGATGGTACACAGTAATCAGCAGGAGGTTTCCTTGCCCAAGTTTAATCTGAAGCCATGTGATTTCATGGGGTCCAGAGTCAATGTTGATACTCCAGGGCAACTCTGTCCTGACAGTATCTCACTGTGTCACTACCATTGCTGGGTCTGTCCTGCCAGTGGGACAAGACATAACCAGGGATGGTGATGGTAGTTCCTAGGACATTTTCTGAAAGGTATTATTCCATGAGTGTGACTATGTCAGGCTGTTATTTGACTAGTCTCTCCCAGTTTTGGCACTAGCCCCCAGATATAAGTGAGGAGGACCCTGCAGGGTTGACAGGGCTGTTCCTGCTGTTGTCTTTACGGGTGCCTAGGTCGATGCCAGGTGATCTGTCTGGTTTCATTTCTTTGAGACTTCGTAGTGATTGGTACAACTGAATGGCTTGCTCGGCCATTTCAGGCGGCAACTGAAAGTCAACCATATTGCTGTAGGTCAGTCACATGTAGGCAGGACAAAGTGGGGATGGAGATTTCCTTCCCTGAAGAACATTTGCGAGCCAGATGGGTTTTTCTGACAATTGACAATAGTTTCATGGTCATCAGTAGATTTGTAATTCCATATATTCTTTGTTATTGAATTCAAATTCCAGCATTTGCTGCAATGGGATTCGGACCTGGATCCCCAGTAAGTTGGCTGAGATTCTGGATTAATAATCTAATGATAATACCACTAGGTCATTGTCTCCCAGTTGAGTGCCAAGGGAAGAGTTGAAGGGCTTATGCCCAAAACGTCGATTCTCCTGTTCCCTGGATGCTGCCTGACCTGCTGCGCTCCAGCAACACATTTCCAGCTCTGATCTCCAGCATCTGCAGACCTCACTTTCTCCTCAAAGAGTTGAGGATCCCTGATCTGTAGTCTAGCCCAGTGTCCATCCCTATGCGCAAAGTTTCCTGGCAGTGGCCTTCTAATGAAAAGTGTTGGCATGCTCCAATCGGCAGCATTGAAGTGCAGAACTTTAGTGTGAGATGTGCCATGAGGACGTGGTGAGGCTGGCACATATCAGATGCCAATGTCTGTGAATGGAGGGTGTATGCGGTTGTGTGCATTGAGATGTTGTTGCTGGCTTTTCAAGATGGTGGTCTGGAAGATCAAACAGTATTCTGGGGTTGCGAGGTAACTGCATTGACTTTGATATCAAAAATTGTTGCCGTCTAGTTTCTGTCTGGTGGGTGTGAGAATGGGATACTGTATACCAATGAGATGGAATGAAATAACAATGAGGTTGGTAATGAGTGATAATCCATGGTAGGACTCCTCTCAGCCCATATTAGTGAGAATCTCATCCTATTCAAACACTTGGTTAGAAAATGGGACTGTTTTGTTTTGACATTGAGAAGGTCCTCACTGGACACCTCACCCAATTTCCCATGGGCCACATTGTTCATATTTTAAAAAGATTCCACCCAATATAAAGTTTTAGTTATGAGAAATAAAATCAGAATGATGAATGATAAAATATATTTTTGAGTCATAGAGATGTACGCATGGAAACAGACTCTCGAAAAAACTCATCCATGGTGACCAGATATCCTAAATTAATCTAGTTTCCTTTGCCAGCACTTTGCCCATATCCCTCTAAAGCTTTCCTATTAATGTACCCATCCAGATGCCTTTTAAATGTTATGATGTTGAATATATTGAAGGAAAAGCTGAGGAACAATGAGGGGAGATCTGTGTTTACAGTCACATTGACAACAAAGTGACAATTTGCCCAGAGACTGCATTTCAGAACTTTGTGCTTACTCCAGGAACAGTTGGGTAAAAATGTACACCACAACATTGTTATACAAGTTAGTAATCAGTTGTGAATCATGCAGCATACAGCCTCACCTAGCTGAAATCACTCCACAGAGGTCAGCTTCCCGTCACTAAGTCACTCTTTATTTACACATGTATAGTACTTGACACTGGTCTGGCTTCCTCAGAGTCAGCCCTCAGAGTGAACATAACGTCTGACAATCCTGTTTATAGCTGTCAGCCAGGACCAGGTGAACAGCCCCAATCAGGAGCCTCGTTTTCTATGATGTCCACTGGCTGATCTCATTATAATCACTACATTAGCAAAGCCCAAACTTTAGAAATATTTTAACACTGGCACTCCCTGTCGCAATAAAAACTGTTGCGTGCGTGACTGCAGTTGGTGAGTTTTACTGACAGTTAAACTACCTCATTATCAGACTTCAGAACTTGCCTATGTCTGTTTCTGTTCTGAGTCATGAATTCCAACTTCATTTGTTGCTCAGAGACTGAGCCCTGCCCTTCATTATTCAATTCCTGACATGTTTTTTTTAAATTTCAAAAATATACTTTACTCCTAAACAAATCTTTATATCCATATATAATCACTAGAGCAGTTTAGTTCTTCGCATGTGGAGAAACAAACAGATAGTTGCAACAAACGCAAAGGTATTTCTTATTTGTACGAGATACTATTTACATATGTATGAAGGACTGGGAAGGTCCAATAATTGAAGGGATTCCCCCATTGTACTTTGCCAGAGAGACCTTAGATGGTCGTCTTTCCCCACTTCACCTTCATAGCAGCTGTCTCAAGCTTTAGTTTATCCCTCAGCATGTAGTCCTGGATTCCCTTCAATCCTCATGAATTATGCTATAGGTATCTTAGCCTAAACAGTTTGAAAGTATATTGAAGACATCCATTTATATAGTGTATTTCATGACTTAATGACAAACCAGAGAGTCATAGAGTTGTACAGCATGAAAACAGACCCTTCAGTCCAACTTGTCCATGCTGACCAGATACCCATCTAGATGCCTTTTAAAAGTTGTAATTGTACCAACCAACCTTCACCACTTCCTCTGGCAGCTCATTCCATACATGCACCACCCTCTGTGTGAAAATGTTGCCCCTTAGATCCCTTTCCACTCCCACCTTAAACCATGCCCTCTAGTTCCGGACTCCCCCAACCCCAGGGAAAATACCTTGTGTATTTACCCATCCATGTCCCTCATGATTTTATAAACCTCTATAATGTCAGACCTCAGCCTCCTTTGCTCCATGGAAAACAGCCTCAGTCTATTTAGCTTCTCCCGATAGCTCAAACCCTCCAACGCCCTTGTAAATCTTTTCTGAACACTTTCAAGTTTCACAACATCCTTCCTGTAGGAGAGAGACCAGAATTGCACACAATATTCCACAAGTGGCCTAACCAATGACCTGTACAGCCACAACATGACCTCCCAACTCTTATACTCTATGCTCTGACCAATAAAGAAAAGCATATCTAACGCGTTCTTCACTATCCTATCCTATCTACCTGTGACTCCACTTTCAAGGAACAATGAACCTGTACTCCAAGGTGTCTTTGTTCAGCAACATTCCCTAGGACCTTACCATTAAGTGTATAAATCCTGCCCTGATTTACCTTTCCAAAATCCTCGCATTTATGTAAATTAGAAAGGCAGTCTACATGAATTGAATGCTTTTAAAATATAGTCAGTGTTGTAATGGCGGATAGCTAATTTGTACTTTGCAAGCTCCCATGAACAGCAATGTAATAAATAACTAAATAATTTTTACAAAGAAATATCTGAATTAGGAACTGGACTGGAGAGTTTCAGTTATGAAGAGGGATTGAACAGATTGGGGTTGTTTTTCTCAGTGCAGAGGAGATTGTGAGGGACATGATTGCGATGTAGAATATCATGAGGGTGTAGACAGGGTAGACAGGAAAAGACTATTCCCTTTGATGTGCGATCAAAGACCAGGGACATAGATTTAAGGGAAGGGGCAGAAGGTTTGGAGGAGAAGTGTGGAAAATCTTTTTCACCCAGAAAGTGGTGGGAACCTGGAATTCACTGCCTGTAAGAGTGGTAGAAAGCCTTATAACATTTAAGAGGTATTTAGATGAGCACATGCAATGCCAAGGCATACAAGGTAATGGGCCAAGTGCTGGAGAATGTGATTAGAATAGTTACATGATTGTTTTTGACTGGTGCCGACTTGATGGACTGAAGGGCCTCTTTCCGTGCTGTAGATCTCTATGATGCGATGACTCTAAGTAGGTAATTCAGCCCTTCAAGCCTGATCCCCCATTCAGTCAGATCAGGATTGAATTGTTTATAATCCACATTCCACATTTCTTTCTATTGCTGATAGCCTTTCACTCCCTTGCCACACAACGACTCCACCTCCACAACCTTCTGGGGCACAGAGTTCCAAAGGTGTTCAAGTCTCAGAGAAAAACAATTCCCTCGAGTCCGTCCTGAAAGAGCAAAGCCTGATACTAAAACAGTGCCCCGAGTTCTCGACTCACCCACAGGTGTAAACATCCTTTCTCTATCCACCTTGTCAAGACCATTAAACATGGTTATAGACTTCAATCAAATGACCCCTCGTCCTTCTGAACTTCAGTGGAAACAAGCCTCGCCTTTCAATCTTTCCTTCTAAAAGCATCAGCTCACTCCAGATATCAAGGTAATAAACCACCTCTGATCTACGTCCAATGTTTTCTCATCCTTTCTTATAAAGGTGACCAAAACTAAACAAAGTACTAAAGACGTGGTCTCACTGATGCCCACTGAAGTGTAACTTTTATGTTAAATTCCTCTAGTAATGAAGGTTAGCATCCCATGAGCCTTCTTGATTACATGATGTACCTACATACTAATCTTTGGTGACTCATGCACTAGAACAACAAGCTGGGGTTGCACCTCAGAATTCTGAAATTGTTCTCCATTTAACATAGAGTCTGCCTTTTTATTCTTCCTGCCAAAAATGAACAACTTTACATTTTCTCACATTATACCCCATTTAACAGATTTTTGACCACTTAGCTATATTGTATATCATCTACACAACATACTTTCCAACCTAACTTTGTTTTATCTACAGATGTAGCCACCATGCCTTTAATCTCCTCACCTAAGTCATTGCTAAAAGTTGAGTATCCCAGCATAGACCACTGTCACATCTGTCAAGCTGAACAAGTCAAGCTCACTGTTTTCTGCCAAAAAATTGGCAGAAAACGCTACTTGCGGAGCGTTTCAGAGAACACCTCTGGGACACCCGGACCAACCAACCCAACCACCCTGTAGCTCAACATTTCAATTCCCCCTCCCACTCCACCAAGGATATGCAGGTCTTTGGACTCCTCCATCGTCAGACCACAACAAAACGACGGTTGGAGGAAGAACGCCTCATCTTCCGGCTAGGAACCCTCCAACCACAAGGGATGAACTCGGATTTCACCAGTTTCCTCATTTCCCCTCCCCCCACCCTGTCTCAGTCAAATCCATCAAATTCAGCACCGCCTTCCTAACCTGAGATCTTCTTCCCGACCTCTCCGCCCCCACCCCAGTCTGACCTATCACCCTCACCTTGACCTCTTTCCACCTATCACATTTCCGACGCCCCTCCCCCAAGTCCCTCCTCCCTACCTTTTATCTTAGCCTGCTGGACAATCTTTCCCCATTCCTGAAGAAGGGCTTATGCCCGAAACGTCGATTCTCCTGTTCCCTGGATGCTGCCTGACCTGCTGCGCTTTTCCAGCAACACATTTCCAGCAATTTTTTTATCAACCCTAGTAAATTACTCCCTACACCATGAGCTTGAGTTTTGCTCAATTTATGTGGAATCTTGCCAATTGTCTCCTGAAAATCCAAGTACAATACATCAATAGGCTCCTCTTTACCCACAGTGTATGTCACTCCTTCAAAGGATTCCAATAACTTGGTCAAACAGCATTTTCCTTTTACGAAACCTTACCGACTCAAATCACAGAATCCCTACAATATGGAAACAGCCATTTGGCCTGTCCGACACTCCAAAGACCATCCTACCCAAACGGCCTCACCCTATTCCTGTAAACCTGCATTTCCTATGGCTAACCCATCTAACCTACACATCCCTGGACGCTATGGGCAATTTAGCATGGCCAATCCACCTTAACCTACACACCTTTGGACTGTGGGTGGAAACCAGAGTATCTGGAGGAAGCCCACGCAGACACTGGGAGAATGTGCAAACTCCATACAGGGTGGAATTGAACCCGGGTCCCTGGTGTTGTGAGGCAGCAGTTTTAACTACTGAGCCAGCCTTCCTAATTACCTTGCAATTTTCCTTGTGCACAGTTATAAATGCTTTAACGATTGCTTTTCTGCGACATTGATTGAGGGGTAATTATTAACTCCCCTGTTCTTTGAAATAATGCCGTGGGATCTTTTATCCTCACTTGAGAGGGCAGAAAGTGCTTTTAGTCCACTGCTGCAAGTGAAAAAGTGGCACCTCTGACATCACAGAACTCTTTTGGTACTGCACTGAAGAGTTAGCTTATAGTTTCATGGTGAAGTCCTCACATACTGTTCAATGTTATTATTCCAGATGAAGCCAAGAGAGGGTTAAACCAAAAACAAAATGGAATTCATTGCAGATCTGTTGTCTATGAACCTGTTTTACTGCAATAGCAGATTTTGAGCTGTTCCTATGTACTGACTTGGAGAGATGGAATGCTTCCCTCACATACATAATTATTTTCCATAGTGCAATTGATTCAACTTTAACAGATGCTACCTAGGTCTCACAGGGCTTGAAAAGGGATGGGCACTAAATGCTGGCCCAGCCAATTACACTCACATCCTGTGAACAAATGAAAAAAGAAACACCCACTAATTTCAGAAGAATAATCACCCAATCAAAAAATTACAGAAGGATCATCTCTCATATTCTGGCTCAGGCATTGACATGACGTTACTGATCGAGGTGGCCTTGTTCATGCCCAACCCCACCACAGATTGAGGTGCATCCGGAGCAGCCATCAGTACTCCCACAGCTGCAGCGTTTCAAATTTCAAAGGCAGGTTTTGCAATCCCAGATGACCAAAGGAACCACCATTCAAATGCAATAAATCTGCACCTGACTGCAGTCAAAAATGTGGCTTGTACCAATGGCATTCTCAAAACAGCAGGTAATGAACTTGAAAGACCCCATGTAGACAACGAGCAAAACTAATGTCATTTACAGAATATCTTGCAAGAACTGTAACAAATACTACATTGGACAAACAGGCAGAAAACTAGCCACCAGGATAAATGAACATCAACTAGTCACAAAACAACATGACCCTCTCTCACTAGTATCCTTACATATGGATGAGGAAGGACAACACTTCGACTGGGACAACACATTCATCCTGGGACAAGCCAAACAGAGACTCGGACGAGAATTCCTAGAAGCCTGGCATTACAACCCGAACTCTATCAACAAACACATTGATTTGGATCCCATTTACCACCTCCTGAGAAAAAGAACAGGAAATGACACCATCATAGGAAATGACATCACTACAGGAAATGACATCACCAACCCAAGGAAAACCAAACATATAAACAGAAAGCAAGAAACACCAGCAGTGCTTCATCCGGAGGCTCACTGAAGATGCTACCTAATATGGTAACGAAACATCTGAAAATGAACCTTGCAGCTCAGCGAGCAAACCTACATCCAGGCATTCTCAAATTGTACACTGGCTGCTTCACTGTCAAACTCAGAGATGTTATAAGCTGCACAGAATCACTACAGTATTGAAAGAGATCGTTTGAGTCTGCACCAACCCTCCATAGAGCATTCAACCCAATCCCAGCCTCTTACCTTATCCCTGTAACTCTGCATTTACTATGGCTAATCCATTTAGCATGGACATCTCTGGACACTATGGGGCAATATAGAATGGCCAATCCACCTAACCTGCACATTTTTGGTGTGAGAGGAAACTGGAGACACCGGACCACACAGACACAGGGAGAATGTGCAACTCCACACAGATAGTCACCCAAGGCTGGAACTGAATCTTGGTCTCGGGTGCCGCGAGGCAACAGTGCTAACCACTGCATATCTGTGTCCATGTAGATATTGTGCATGTAGACCATCATGTTGCACTTGAACTGTAAAGAATGCTATCTCATATGGTGGAGCAAGTTCAAGTGAGGCATTCAAGAAGGCATTGGATTGTTATTTTGATAGTGTTATGGGAAAAGGCAGGAGATAGGCACAAGATCATAGAGCTGGTGTAGGTAAAATGGGCTGAATGGTCTCCTTTTATACAGTAATAATTTTGTGAGTCTATGTCAGAAAGCTGTAACAGAAGGAATGTTAATGCCTACTTGACCTTGACCTTATTATGGAAGTTGGGCATGAACATATCCCTTGGGTCTCACCCATACAGTTGTCAGATTAGAATCTGCATTGATATACAGTCATTAAACCAAGTCATGCAACAAGAAGGACACTTAACATCGACAATCAATGAAATAACAGAGTATAGATAGCGCTAAAACCTTTGCTAAACTGGATCTTAATGCTATCAAATGGAAGTTGCCAAAGATTCAAGGTATTTTACAGTATTCTCTGGCCACATTGGTCTCTTTAATAAAGAGGCTCAATTTTGAAGTCAACTCAACAGCTGAGCGGTATGATTGAATCTGCATTGCAAGGACTTGCAGGTCCACTGAACATCAGTGATGAGATTGCTCATTCTGAAAATGATATTGAGACATGCTCACAACATCATCGAGAAGGGATTCTCACCTTGAACAAAGGCAAGTGCTTGTTAAGTTGAAGCAGAATGGAACTCACCAGTAGTGGCGGCATTCCATCTAATTCACGGAAGCTTGTAGCCCTTGCAATCGCAACGGATCCTACAAACATGCAGGAAGTCTGAAGCCTGCTGGGATTGATCACATACTGTAGTTGCTTCATTTGTAACCTTGCTACACTGTCTGCCCCCCACCAATGATCTGCTGAAAGAAACCACCAAGTAAGAGTGGAGTAAACCACACGAACAGGCTGTGTACCATTTCAAACAGCGGTTTTCAGCAAGTTGCACAGATACCTATTTCCATGCTGGCAATACTACCCAGCTGGTCATGGGTGCAAGCCCAGTTGCTTAGGTACAATTACTGTTAACCCATCAATCATTGTGATAGCAAGCAGATCACTAACACCTACAGAGCAATGTTATTGACCAACAGGAGAGAAAAGCTCTCTCAATTGCCTAGGGTATCTCACACTTACGTCTCTGTTCATATGGAATGATACTTAAAATAATAAGCAATCATAGTCAACCATAAGCTTATTCAGTAATTTGCATAGCAAATCAGCCAATTTCAGAGTGTACTCAAACTGCAAGACTACGATATCCATGTTGAGTATCATTCAGGCAAGTCTACCTTTAATGATAATTTTCTGCTAACAGATTACACCAAATGAAGGGATGCTGTACAAAATCTGGACTACTTAAACATAACTGAAATGCTAAACTCACTAAAACTATCTGACATCAAAATGGCAACAAAGTAATGAGACATAGCAACTAGGCATGAAAGCTGTAGAATCTCAAAACTGGAAAGATGTGATTGAGAGAGTGTTAAGGGGAGGCAATGGTCTCGTCTAGTCTCTATTCCTAGTCTATTATCCATGATCTAGTCTATCATCACTAGACTATTCATTCAGAGACCCAGGTAATGATCCAGCAACCTGGGTTCAAATACTGCCAGGGCAGGTAGTGGAATTTGAATTCAATAAAAATCTGGAATTAAGGGTTCACAAGTTCACTAATATCCTTTAGGGAAGGAAACCACTGTCCTTACCTAGTCTTATCTACATGTGACTCCAGACCCCAGCAATGGTTGACTCTTAATTGCTCCCTGAGCAATTTGGGATGGGCAATAAAGGCTGGCCTAGCCAGCAACACTCACATCCTGTCAATTAATAAAACAAAATCTTTCCCAAACTACAAGGTCTTCACAATGTTTGAAATGCTTGCAGTAGTAATCACCTGATTTTATGTTACGCAACAACTGCATTCCACAATTATTGAGGAAATGGGTTGTCAATGCAGCCGTTGTCAAAACCAAACTATTTCTTAGGGAAAAGTAGTGGTTTCCAGTTAATAACTGCGTTATGCAGATGAAAATCAATTGGTGATATCATGTCAGGCAATCACAATGACTACATCTTGGCGATTTGGAGATGCCGGTGTTGGACTGGGGTGTACAAAGTTAAAAATCACATAACACCAGGTTATAGTCCAACAGGTTTAATTGGAAGCACACTAGCTCCGAAAGCTAGTGTGCTTCCAATTAAACCTGTTGGACTATAATCTGGTGTTGTGTGATTTTTAACTTTGTACATCTTTGTGAGTAGTAGTTCAAGATGTTTGAATGACCTCCAGGGCTATGGTGTTATGGACCAGACCAAACCCCCTCAAAATATTTCAAAAAGATAACCTAGGCCATAACATTTTCTCATTTTAAAGGCAAGTGGCAGGCATTCTGGATGTAATTTGATCAATCAAACCATGAGATTTGAAGGAAAGTGCATTTTATTTATATACTTAGATAAACTACAACAAAAGAAAGAAGAACTTGGAATAACTTAATTCTATTGGAAAGCTTACAGAATAATAGCTTTGCGATTTTTGGGATGTTATATAGTTATGGTGACAAAATGCCTGAAAACAAACCTTCCAGCTCAGCAAGCTAACTTACATACTTAGAATAATAGATTATTAACTACTACTAAGTAACTGTTCCAATATAATAAAATCCCTTAAAAAAACCCTTGACAAAGGCAAATTCAGTAAAATGGACTGACTCACATGTAACATCAGCAGCAGGAGGAAAAACATCAAAAGAAAACTCAGAGAGAGAGAGAGAGTAGCAGAGAGAGTAGCAGGGAGAGATGTATTGCAGCTTCCAACAAGCTTCAAGACTCGAGCACTTGCTACTGAAAAATGACAACTAAAAATCTGGTTCTATGGGAGCTTGACCCCACCCATTCAGGCTGCTTCTATTATTCCAACTTTAAAAAAAAAACAAGACCCCACAAGCTATTTACTTTATGGACTTCAATAGACAGCTTGCTACCTCTGCCTTAAAACCACTCTCAAAAGAAAATACAGAATAACATATACCTCTTAAAGCTGTTGTAATGTGAGAATGAATTGAGATGAGCTTTGATTTTGCAGGCTTGGATATAGGTGAATGTCTACTTACTACCACTAGGTAAAAACAAGGACTGCAGATGCTGGAAACCAGAATCTAGATTAGGGTGGTGCTGGAAAAGCACAGCAGGTCAGACAGCATCCGAGGAGCAGGAAAATCGACGTTACGGGCAAAAGCCCTTCATCAGGAATAGAGGCAGGGTGCCTGCAGAATGGAGAGATAAATTTTGCCTCTACTTACTGCCACTGACAACTAGAGCTATTATCCCACAGCTTAGCCAGATTTGTGCTTTGCCTGGAGCTCCTCAAACAGGGAGAAGTGAGTTCCAAAGATGAGTCATCAAGTTCAAAATGTCAACTCTGATTCTCTCACCACTGATGCTGCCATATTTACTGAATTTCACCAGTACTTCATGTTTTTATTATCCATTCAGTAGAAGTGAATTCCATAAAATCACAGACTATTCCAAATCATTCATTGAAAAGTCACACCCTATTGGCCAAGAGCTAACAGATAAGCTGAGAAATGTATGAGTGACTCAAGAAAAGTGCTACATGTGGATGCGTGAGGGAAAGAATTGTATTGCTTTCTTTGCAATTAGAGAATGATTTCTCAGTCGATACTGGAAAGCTCCCAGTTACACTTATCTTTGCACATCCTATGTTCAGAGATCTTCCTAAATTACCATGTGAAGCTGTATACATACATAGATGTTATTGAGAACAGAAGAAAATAATGAGGTTAAATGCAGGACAATGAATGAAATTCAGAAGTACCTTGAGAAAGGCAGAGAGTACAGTGCCAGTGAAATGTAGTGGTCACATTCAAAAGCAAGCAACTCCTTATGATGTCAGCCATTTGTTGTGACCAGCACCAAGGGATCAATGATCACCATTAAGCCTGGTTTGCAAATCATCACATAAAATGTGTAATTCTTCAGAGCACTGAAAAAACCATTCATTAACACTGAATCTGATTCCAACATTGACATCTCAGATAACGAACACATTTTTTTTCGACAATATCCCACAAGTAGGAGAAAGCATCCACCATACAGATGTGGTTATGTTCTTTGTTTGAAAATAAATCTTCCATCTCATTTGATGTGACTGAGTGCATTGATAAATCTATAGAAAATTATGCATAAGTAATAGTGTAACTGGTAAAAATTGAATGTTCAGGCTATGTCTAAATTTATTCTTTACACTTTTTTGAACAAACCAATAAAACACCCACGCCTCTCAGTTATGAAGAAAGGGATGGATATAATGCATTGGAAATTGCATTTATTTTACTTAAGGTTGCCATATACATATGTCTCAATAGGAAGTTTGGAAAGAGAATAAGGAATCTTCTTTCAGCAGAACATGCTTAGTTCTGCTTCTTATTGGATCTTTCTAAGAATTTCAGTTGGTAAGTACTTTACACAGGATTTGACAAGCTGCACCAACTGCCTGATGCCAGCAGTGCTTTCAGATAGTTGATTCCCACCCCACCCATTACTGAAACTTACACTGTGACTGAGATAGTCAGCACCTGCTCACCTCACCTACTGAAACTAACTACAGTCTGCATTGTGATTGAGATCGCTTGACTTCTGATGTAAAACCTTCCTACTTTGAGAAACTGCTCTTGTGAGCAACTTCTCTGTGTAATGGAAGAAGCTGGATTCTTTTATCATGATATCTCTCAGCCCTATTTCCAATGTGACATCGAACTTTCACGTTTTGACAGGACCATTTAACAAATCTGCTTGTAACTCCCCAAAGAAGGAAGTGATGTTTGTGGCAATGTTACAGGGCCTTAGCAAGGCCACACCTCGAGTATTGTGTGCAGTATTGGTCTCCTTATCTTGTTTTTAGTCATTCATTCACAGGATGTGAGCATCACTGGCTGGGCCAGCATTTATTGCCCATTGCTAATTACCCAGAGGGCAGTTAAGAGTCAATCACATTGCTGTGGGTCTAGAGTCACATGTAGGAGAAAGTGAGGTCTGCAGATGCTGGAGATCAGAGCTGAAAATGTGTTGCTGGAAAAGCGCAGCAGGTCAGGCAGCATCCAGGGAACAGGAGAATCGACGTTTCGGGCATAAGCCCTTCTTCAGGAAGTCACATGTAGGCCAGACCAGCGGATTTCCATCCCTAAAGGACGTTAGTGAACCAGCTGGGATTTTCTAACAATTGACATGCTTATCATTATACTCTTATTTCCAGATTATTATTGAATTCAAATTCCATTATATGCCACAGGGGGGATTTGAACCCAGGTCCCCAGATCATTATCTAGGTTTCTGAATTAATAGTCTAGCGATAATAGCACTAGACCATCACCTACCATAATCACCTACCTTCCTATCTGAGGATGGATATTCTGGCTATGGAGGGTGTGCAGCAAAGTTTTATCTGACTGATTCCTGGGATGGCAGGACTGATGTATTGGTTAGGATGACAGTCACAGGAATTTAGAAGATTGAAGGGGTTCTCATAGAAACCTATAAAATTCTAGCATGACTATACAGAGTAAATACAGGAAGGATGTTCCCGATGATGGGGGAGTTCTGAACCAGGGGCCATAATCTAAGGATGTGGAGCAGGCCATTTCGGACTTGTCTGAGGAAAGATTTCTTCACCTTAAGAATAGTAGGGCAATGGAATTCTCTGCCCCAAAAAGCAGTTGAGGCCAAAACTTTGAATATTTTCAAGAAGAGAATAGATATTGTTCTTAGGGCTAAGGGATCAAAGGGTATGCAGGCACAACAGGGAATAGGGTGCTGATTAAGATGATCAGCCATGATCATATTCAATGATGGAACAGGATCAATGGGCCAAATGACCTATTCCTGTTACTATTTTTCTGCATTTCTAATGTACTTTTAGCTGCAAGAGAGCTCCAGTAATCGCGTTATCTAAAGAGCCAAGCACCTAACCTATAGCTAAAATCATTTAGAATAGTTTATTGTTATTGTAAGTTGTTAGGGTGTACACTGGAGGGTTTGTGCAGGTACTGTGGTGAATTCCTGAATTTGGCAGGGGGTATTGCTGTATCGGCACAGGAAAGGCAGAGGATTTAGTGACCTGACTGCACAAAGGTGGTAACTGCAGTTCTGGTGCATCTTGGTCAGCAGCATGCCAGGGAGATGGAGCAGAGGCGGCAAAGAGGGAAGGTCCTGCACTTGGCCCTCTGCAAATTTGAATCTAGATTCTATACTGTTGGAGAGTGCCAGGAGGGTATCTACCAGGCCAGGGAATGCCCTGAGAATCACAGTATGTGCATTCATCAACACTATCTGTATGCCTTATCTGAGTCCCCTATGACTTTGCCCTCCAGTGACTTTCCCTGATGTGCTGCAGTCCACTCATGTCCAGTGTCTCACAGCATACAGATCCCAAATCTACAACAGGATCTATGGCACATGTAATGGTGGTATCTCAACTGCTCGCTATTAGTGTCAGACCATCAGTGGTATGCTCTCTCTCTCTCCCTCTCTCTCTCTCTCTCTCGCTCTGCCCTTCTTTGGGATGTGTAGGGGCCATTTACCAGGGTGTTGTTGGGAATGGAGGGTTTGAGTTATTGGGAGAGGTTGGATAGAGCATAGAACAATATAGCACAGTACAGGCCCTTTGGCCCTCGATGTTGTGCTGACCTTTTATCCTACACTAAGATCAAATTAACCCACATTATAGAGGTTTACAAAATTATGAGGGGCATGGATAGGGTAAATAGACAAAGTCTGTTCCCTGGGGTTGGGGAGTCCAGAACTAGAGGCCATAGGTTTAGGGTGAGAGGGGAAAGATATAAAAGAGACCTACGGGGCAACATTTTCACGCAGAGGGTGGTACGTGTATAGAATAAGCTGCCAGAGGAAATGGTGGAGGCTGGTACAATTGCAACATTTAAGAGGCATTTGGATGGGTATATGAATAGGAAGGTTTTGGAGGGATATGGGCTGGGTGCTGGCAGCTGGGACTAGATTGGGTTGGGATATCTGGTCAGCATGGACAAGTTGGACCGAAGGGTCTGTTTCCATGCTGTACATCTCTATGACTCTATGACTCTATACCCTATATTTTACTATCATCCATGTGCCTATCCAAGAGTTGCTGAAATGTCCCTAATGTATCTGATTCTACTACCAGTGCATTCCACGTACCCACCACTCTGTGTAAAGAACCTACCTCTGACATCACCCCTGAACCTTCCTCCAATTACTTTAAAATTATGCCCCCTCGTGAAAGACATTTCCACCCCGGGAAAAAGTCTCTCACACTCTATCTACTTGTACACACACGATGGGGACGTTTTCCACTGGAGTGTAGGAGATTGAGATGTGATCTTATAGAGGTTTATAAAATCATAATGTGTATAGATAAGGTGATTGGCAGGTCTCTTTTCCCTAGTGTGGGGGATTTCAACACTAGGGAGTATATTTCTAAAGATAGAGGAGAAGGATTTTAAAAAGACATGAGGATGGTTCATGTTTGGAATGAATTTTCAGAGGAAGTGTGGATATGGGTACAATTACATTTAAAAGACATTTAGATAACTACATGAATAAGAAATGTTTGGAGATATATGGACTAAGTACAGGGAGGTGGGATTAGGGTTTAGTTTGGAAGTATGTTCGGCATGGATTGGTTGGACTAAAGGGTCTGTTTCTGTGTGTATGACTCTAGGACTGTATTTCTACTGTATGCCTTAGGAGATACAGCATCCTTTCCCCTCACTGCTTCTGCCCTGATCCTTTCCATTGTGCACCACCTTGTCCGGCAAGAGAGAGTGGGCAGAATGCTGGTGATCGTGTAACACTCTGTTATGGTGATGTGCCTGTCTGAGCTGGTGTAACCACTAGGAACTGTGTGTCAGGCTGGCAGTGTCAGAGTGAGCATGAGGACGAGGTGGAGCAATATTTTCTTTCATACTGAGTTTTGAATCCGAGAGATTACTAGATTACTTACAGTGTGGAAACAGGCCCTTCGGCCCAACAAGTCCACACCAACCCGCCGAAGCGTAACCCACCCAGACCCATTCCCCTACATTTACCCCTTCACCTAACACTACGGGCAATTTAGCATGGCCAATTCACCTGACCTGCACATTTTTTGGATTGTGGGAGGAAACCGGAGCACCCGGAGGAAACCCACGCAGACATGGGGAGAACGTGCAAACTCCACACAGTCAGTCACCTGAGGCGGGAATTGAACCCGGGTCTCTGGTGCTGTGAGGCAACAGTGCTAACCATTGTGCCACCGTGCCACCCAGAGACTGGTGGCCGGTTGGGATTTGAGTGTTGAGCAGTGGGAGAGGTCAGTGGTATGGTGGGAAGGAGATATTGACCACCCATCATCAAGCCACTTGTGGCACTCTAATGGTGAGGCTGTTGAAACCTCTTAGCTGCCATCATGCGGTTGGACCCGCAATGTCAGTCCCGTTCCCACCATCTTTAATTGGACAACAAGCCAGGAGGCAGCCAAAGTCTTTGCTGAGCTAGTCCCATTACCAGTAAGTGTAGGCTCGGGATCACTAGTCCAGCCTGACCTCAGGTTCCCAAAGCCAGTGGGGAAAATCCAAGTCCTGAACATCCTGGGTCAGGTCTGCAAATATTGCCTGACGCTGTTGTCGTTATATCATTTCTGACAACAATTGCACACTTCACAGCTGGATCAACCAGCCTTGTGTTTGCACTCTAAACATTAAAGGACTATTGTTTCAGGTTTGTCGTTGGTTGCTGTTCACTCCTAATTGCTAACTGAAACGTTCCTGCAAGTGTCACATGACACAAAGCTGCACATAACCCAGGTTTTTCTTTCATGAAATATTCCCTTAGCATTTTAACAGAAACAACAGACTGATCAGTAAAGGCAATCCTGCTCAAACCCTGAGTATCATTTGGAATTCAAATGTAAATAGAAGCTGCCATAGACATAAAGGTGGGTTTATTGTAACAAAGGTTTGTAATTATATATTCCATGATATCTTTCAGTATTCCTTCAGTTTGTCATAGCAATTATTAACGCAATCTTTCTTTAACTATGTGGATCAGATTTCAGTGCTGTAGTTGGGTGTGACTGCTGTTTTAATCAGTGGCTGTAGCTGTCCTACTAGGAGAAGCCAATGGAGGGAGCCAAGGCCAGGTTGAGGCCAAAGTAAATAAGTTGCATTATTTTTGTACTTTCCTTGTGGTATCAGGAGGAGAGGAGCTTCAGGGTCCACAAGCTAAGGGTATCCATGTCCTAAAATTCCCATGTCCAAATATATCAGTATAAATGATTTTCTTGATTAAGTTGAAAACAGTCATAGAGTTATACAGCACAGAAACAACCCTTTGGTTCAATATCGGAGAAAGTGAGAACTGCAGATGCTGGAGATCAGAGCTGAAAAATGCGTTGCTGGAAAAGCGCAGCAGGTCAGGCAGCATCCAAGGAACAGGAGAATCAATGTTTCAGGCATGAGCCCTTTTTCAGGGCTTATGCCCGAAACGTTGATTCTCCTGTTCCTTGGATGCTGCCTGACCTGCTGCGCTTTTCCAGCAACGCATTTTTCAGCTTCGGTTCAATATGTCCATGCTGCCAGATATCCAAAACTGATCTAGTCTCATTTGCCAGCAGTTAGCCCATATCCGTATAAATCCTTCCTATTGATATACCCTAAGCAGCATAGACAAATTGGGTTGAAGGGCCTGTTTCTATGCTGTAAACCTCAATGAGTCTATGACCCATCCAGATGCCTTTTAAATGTTGTAATTTTACCTGCCTCCCCTACCCCCTCTGGCAGCTTGTTCCATACATGCACCAATCTCTGAGTGATAAAGTTTCCCCTCTGGTCTTTTTTAAAATCTTTCCCCTCTCACCTTAAACCTATGCCCTGTAGTTGTGGGCTCTCATATCCTGGGGAAAAGACCTTGACTATTCACCCTATCCATGCTTGTCATGGTTTCTAAACCTCTATAAAGTCATCCTACAGCTTCCAACACTCCAGGGGAAACAGTCCCAGCTTATTCAGCCTCAAACCTTTCAACCCTGGCAAAACCCTTGTGAATCTCTTTCTGAATAGAAGAAAGGAAAAATGGTGTTGCATTTGTCAAACATTTTTGATGACTTCAGCTAATGAAGTATTTTTGAAGTGAAGCCACTGTTGTCAAACACGAAATATTAAGAAGGTTGAGGCTGTGTCTTTGGTCTTCACCACAAACTCTTTCCTCTGACAACTATTCTATCTGTCACCCTGCAACTGTCTAAAGATACGACAGAATCATTCGAAACCTTCATGTTGTGTTTAACCCTAAGTTGATCTTAAGACCGAATATCACTCCATTAGCAGGTCTAATTCCTGCCACCACCCTAACATTTCCGAACTCCAATCCAACCCTCAACTCAAAGTTACTGAAATCCTATCCATGCCTTTCTTATTTCTAAGCATGACAATTTTCCAGTTCTAACTAACCTTGTATTGGTCCCATTCACTCATCACTCTTATCCTTATTGAAGTTTACGAGCTCCTGGTTAAAGCTATGGGTCAATTTGTAAACCCTCAATCTTGTTCTAATATCTCTCAACAGCTTCTTAGACCCTCCACACATCTACAACTTCCTTCTGACTGCAAGCTCTTAAGGTCTCTGCACTCTTCCAATTCTGGAATCCTGGGCACCCCATATTCTAACTGCTTCACCATTGGACACTCAGCTGCCCTATCTTTAAACTGGGGAGGGCCTTTCTTAAATTTCTTGGCCTTTCTACCTCTCCATTTTCATAAAAATCAGTTCCTTGACCAAGTTTTTGTTTTCTACCCTGATAGCTCTCTCTGTAACTCTGTGTCAATTCTTTTTCAATTATAATATTCTTGTAAGTGCCTTTGGATGCTTTGCTATTTGAAAGGTAAGTGGTCATTCGTGTAGTTTTACACAACTCAGCTAATTTGCACACCAAGATTCCACAAAGAGCAAAGAGATAGATAATGTGTTTGAGTGATGTTCATTTGAGGTAGAAATATTAATCAGGACACTGGAAGAATAATAGTGCTATTTGGTCCTCACCACAAACTCTATTCCCTGACAATTACTCTATCTGTCTCCCTGCAATGGTTTGAAGTTACGACAGATCATTTGAGACCTTGATGTTGTCTTTAGATTAAATTCCGTACAGTATTGAAACAGGTCCTTCAGCCCAACAAGTCCACACTGACCCTCTGAAGAGTAACCCGCCCAGATCCATTCTCCTGCCCTATATTTACCCCTGACTAATGCACCTAACACTATGGGCAATTTAGCATGGCCAATCCACCTGACCTACACATCTTTGGATTGTGGGAGGAAACCCATGTAGACACAGGGAGAATGTGCAAACTCCACACTGACAGTTGCCCAAGGCAGGAGTCGAACTGGGGTCCCTGGCACTGTGAGGCTAGCAGTGAGTTACCATGCCACCCATCAACTCTAAGATGATTCTTTGGGTTTAACCCTAAGATAATCTTAAGACCGACTATCACTCCATCAGCAAATCTAATTCCTTCTACTACCCTAACATTTCCTAATTCCAATCCTACCTCAATTTTTTGTTACTGAAATGTCTTGAGCTTTCTACCTCTCTCTCTCTCTCTTTTATATCTGAATGAGAGAACAGGCTATACCTCAGTTTCGTAGCTCATTCAAAAGACATCGAAATGCAGCACTCCCTCAGTACTGTGTTGGCGTGTTAGCTGGATTATTCTGAAAATATGATCTGTCCTAACCAACCGTTTCTTTCTCAAATACTCAAAACACCTCCCTCAGCTTTTCCACTATCCTATAATCTTCAGCTTTTGAAAGCCTGAGCTTGGCAGCATTTAATCACCACTTCCTATTTACCTCCCCTTTGAGTTAATGTTATGAAACTTGATGCTATCAGCAGTACGCACCTCAGTAACTCATCAGTAACTCAGAAACAGCATCATAGAAGCATAGAACATACAGCTTTCCAACATGTAGCAATAACAGCAAGTATACACAAAGGTCCACTGGCAAAATGTGTGACTGAAAATGTGTTGCTGGAAAAGCGCAGCAGGTCAGGCAGCATCCAGGGAACAGGAGAATCAACGTTTCGGGCATAAGCCCTTCTTCAGGCTTATGCCCGAAACGTCGATTCTCCTGTTCCCTGGATGCTGCCTGACCTGCTGCGCTTTTCCAGCAACACATTTTCAGCTCTGATCTCCAGCATCTGCAGACCTCACTTTCTCCTCAAAGTGTGTGACTGCAAACTGGGCAGGATGTTATAGAATCTTACAATCTTGAGACATAAAACAAAGTATCTAACTCATTATATCTGGACAAATCCTTTGGAAGTGCTATACAATTAGGGTCTATCCAAATAGCCCTGCAGATTTCCCCTCTTCAGATATTTATCTCATTGAAGTAGTTGTTATGGAAATAAGGAGGGGTGAGATCATGTTGGAATTTAATCAGAAAATTAACAATTTAAAATGGGAGCTACTCAAGGTCTGGCGTCCATGTAGGTTAGTGAACACAGGAGTGATGGCTGAGCAGAACTTGTAGCAGGAGAGATATAGGTTAGAATCACAGACTCCCACAGTGCAGAAAGAGGCCATTCAGCCCATCAAATCTGTACCAACTCTCTTTACAGCATAAAAACAGAACCTTTGGCCCAACTGATCCACGCTGACCAGGTTTCCTAAACGGAATTCGTCCCATTTGCCTGTGCTTGGCCCATATCCCTCTAATCCTTTCCTATCCAAGCCAAGCTCTGCACCTTATCCTTTAAATCCACATTTACCATGGCTAATCCTATACTTCCCTGGTCACTACAGAGCAATTTAGCATGGCCAATGACCTAACTTGCACAACTTTGCAGAGCTTGGGATAAGTTGATGTTAATGGAGGTTGGAGGTGGGAGGCCAGAGAGAAATGTAAGAGTCAAATGAGTTGAGATGTCTAAGAGCTCCAACAAATTGGTGCATGGAGTAAAGGATGAGATGGATGTGAGCTGATTCTTGTGAAGGAGCGGTTGTAGATTCAGAAGCTCTAATAAGCTTGAGTAGGTTGTTGAAGACACAAGTAATCAGGATCAACCATAATCAGGTTCAAAGTAATGTAAAACAAAGCTGTGATGATCTTAGAAATTTAAACAAAGAAACTCGTTAAACTTGATTTAATTATATTGAGCGATGACAGTGCACTCCTTATCTCTGTCCTTACACTCATGTCTGTGTTTGCGTCTGTAATCAAACGTAATTATAGTCAAATCTCTTTGAGGAAAATTATTTCAACCATTTCTTCCGCATTAAGTGTGAAACAGCCTGTCCACAAAAATTGCAAAATGATATAAACTAATATGCAATTACATTCCTCTTCCAAATCACCATTCACTGTGGTCTTCCAGTCAGAGACAGCGGAGAACTAAACTGGGTTGGTAAGGAAGGGTGGGAAGATGAGACAGAGAGAGAGAGAGAGAGACAGAGAGACAGAGAGTCCAAGAAGTCTTTAAAAAGAATTTATATAGCATCAAAGAAGTCTTCAGAGTTTCTTTGCAGTGTTTTACATAACAGCAGTAGAATCACTATTACAAAGCAATGTGAATCAGTTCACATGCAGCAAGTTCCTACAAATTGGAATGTGATAATGACCAGGTAATCTGTTTCAGTAATGTTGGTTAAGGGATAAATATTAGCTCCTTGACACAGAACTGTGTGCTCTATGGTCTGTCCCCCAGGACACACACCGAGATGAACATTGATTGCGCCTGGAGGACCATCGATGAAAGATGCTCTTCGATTTGCCTGAAACTTGCTGGTCTTCTAGAGCAAGGAGTTGTGCTCGACTGAGTGTGGTCCAGGACTATGTGCTGAGGGACAGTGGGGAAAGACCACTAAGGTCTTTCTGCCCAAGTTAAATGGTGGTCCGATCAGTTATCAGACACCCTGGTGTCTCAAATGCATGCAAGTATAGTGTTGTGCAAATAGGAAATACCTTTGATTTGTTTGTTGCATAGATCCAAATTCTAATGTTTGTTTGTTTGTTCCTTCATATGCTACTGTACAGAACCAAACTACATTTGCCACTATATATAAAGAGAATTTTATGAATAAAATCTACTTTTGAAATAAAAAAAATTAGCCTGGACACCAGAATAACCTTCAACACTTCATCAAATAATGCATTGGGACATGTGCAGCCATGTGAGTGGACAGATGAGAATGCATTTCAACTTTTCATGTGAACAAGAGTAGAATGGTTTTTAAAGCTAAACATGGCTGGTGTCACCAGGCACCATGTGGAGACTGGGGAATGGAGCAGTGGGATTTTGAAAATGGTCCATCATTCATAGCACAAGACTGAGGAGGTGGTAACTCCTGGGCCTACAAAGTGGATGCAGTCTCCTGCCTGAATCTGGCAAATAGAACGAGAGCAGGAATCTGAGCAGCACAGCATCTCCTCTGTATTAACATGAGTAGCTCAAATCTTATGATTTAGAATGACACTCAAACAGGAGAAGAGCATGTTTCCTTGAATAAACACAGAGGATGCTGGAGAAACTCAGCAGGACTCGCTGCATCCATGGAGAGAGAAACACAGGTAAGTAGTGTTTCCTTGTTCTGCTGCTGCTTTTGAATCATAAGATACCAAGATGGCGGTGAAATAGGATTCCTGAGCTAGAGCTCTTCCACTTGGTCCATTTCTATTCTTTCTTTCCTCTCTCTTTTCACTTTTCATTTTTTTACCTCCTGCCCTTGGTGGCATCAGTGATGTCTAGGGTGAAAGCCAGCGAGGACTACCCAGCCTCAGTGAGGACTCAAACTCCCAGTCTCAGTATGGACTCAGATTCCCGGACTCAGTATGGACTCAGACTCCCGGTCTCAGTATGGACTCAGACTCCAGGCCTCAGTATGGACTCAGACTCCAGGCCTCAGTATGGACTCAGACTCCCGGCCTCAATATGGACTCAGACTCCAGGCCTCAGTACGGACTCAGACTCCCGGCCTCAGTATGGACTCAAACTCCGAGCCTCAGTATGGACTCAGATTCCCGGACTCAGTATGGACTCAGACTCCAGGCCTCAGTATGGACTCAGACTCCAGGCCTCAGTATGGAATCAAACTCCCAACTTCAGTATGGACTCAGATTCTCGGACTCAGTATGGACTCAGACACCAGGCCTCAGTATGGAATCAAACTCCCAACTTCAGTATGGACTCAGATTCCGGAACTCAGTATGGACTCAGTATGGACTCAGACACCAGGCATCAGTATGGAATCAAACTCCCAACTTCAGTATGGACTCAGACTCCCGGCCTCAGTATGGACTCAGACTCCCGGCCTCAATATGGACTCAAACTCCCAGCCTCAGTATGGACTCAGATTCCCGGACTCAGTATGGACTCAGACACCAGGCCTCAGTATGGACTCAGACTCCCGGCCTCAGTATGGACTCAGATTCCAGGCCTCAGTATGGACTCAGACACCAGGCATCAGTATGGAATCAAACTCCCAACTTCAGTATGGACTCAGACTCCCGGCCTCAGTATGGACTCAGACTCCCGGCCTCAATATGGACTCAAACTCCCAGCCTCAGTATGGACTCAGACTCCCGGTCTCAGTATGGACTCAGACACCAGGCCTCAGTATGGACTCAGACTCCCGGCCTCAATATAGACTCAGACTCCAGGCCTCAGTACGGACTCAGACTCCCGGCCTCAGTATGGACTCAAACTCCCGATCTCAGTATGGACTCAGACTCCCGACCTCAGTATGAACCCAAACTCCCGATCTCAGTATGGACTCAGACTCCCGGCCTCAGTATGGACTCAGACTCCCGGCCTCAATATGGACTCAAACTCCCAGCCTCAGTATGGACTCAGACTCCCGGTCTCAGTATGGACTCAGACACCAGGCCTCAGTATGGACTCAGACTCCCGGCCTCAATATAGACTCAGACTCCCGACCTCAGTGTGGACTCAGACTCCAGTCCTCAGTATGGACTTGAACTCCCGATCTCAGTATGGACTCAGACTCCCGACCTCAGTATGAACCCGAACTCCCGATCTCAGTATGGACTCAGACTACCGGCCTCAGTATGGACTCGAACTCCCAATCTCAGTATGGCCCAGATTACCCAGCCTCAGTGTGGACTCAAATTCCTGGCCTCAGTATGGACTCTAACCCCCGGCCTCAGTATGGACTCAGACGCACAGCCTCAGTATGGACTCAGACTCCCGGCCTCAGGATGGACTCACACTCCAGGCCTCAGTATGGACTCAAGCGCCTGACCTCAGTATGAACTCAGACTCTCGGCCTCAGTGTGGACTCAAAACCCCACCTCAGTATGGACTCAGACTCCCGACCTCAGTATGGACTCAGACTCCTGGCCTCAGGATGGACTCACACTCCAGGCCTCAGTATGGACTCAAACGCCTGACCTCAGTATGAACTCAGACTCTCGGCCTCAGTATGGACTCAAACTCCTGATCTCAGTGTGGACTCAGACTCCCAGTCTCAATTTGGATTCAGACTCCCAGTCTCAATATGGACACAGACTCCCGATCTTAGTATGGACTCAGACGCCAGGCCACAGGGTGGACTCAGACTCCTGACCTCAGTGTGGTCTAGCACTACTGGCCTCAGTATGGACTCGAACTCCCAATCTCAGTATGGCCCAGAACTCCCAGCCTCAGTATGGACTCAAATTCCTGGCCTCAGTATGGACTCAGACCCCCGGCCTCAGTATGGACTCAGATCCAAAGGCTCAGTATGGACTCAGACTCACGGCCTCAGGACGGACTCACTCTCCAGGCCTCAGTATGGACTCAAACGCCCGGCCTCAGGATGGACTCGAACGCCCGGCCTCAGGATGGACTCGAATTCCCGGCCTCAGGATGGACTCAAATTCCCGATCTCAGTATGGACTGAGACTCCCGACCTCAGTATGGACTCGAACTCCCGATCTCAGTATGGACTCAGACTCCCGACCTCAGTGTGGACTCAGACTCCCATCCTCAGTATGGACTTGAACTCCCGATCTCAGTATGGACTCAGACTCCCGACCTCAGTATGAACTCGAACTCCCGATCTCAGTATGGACTTAGACTCCCAGCCTCAGTACGGACTCGAACTCCCGATCTCAGTATGGACTCAGATTCCCAGTCTCAATATGGACTCAGACTCCCAACCTCAGTGTAGACTCAGACTCCCGGCCTCAGTACGGACTCGAACTCCCGATCTCAGTATGGACTCAGACTCCCGACCTCAGTGTGGACTCAGAGCCCCAGCCTCAGTATGGACTCAGACTCCATGCCTCAGTATGGACTCGAACCCCCGATCTCAGTATGGACTCAGACCCCAGCCTCAGTATGGACTCAGACTCCATGCCTCAGTATGGACTCGAACTCCCGATCTCAGTATGGACTCAGACCCCCAGCCTCAGTATGGACTCAGACTCGAGGCCTCAGTATGGACTCGAACTCCCGACCTCAGTACGGACTCGAAATCCCGGCCTCAGTATGGACTCGAGCTCCCGATCTCAGTATGGACTCAGACCCCCAGCCTCAGTATGGACTCAGACTCCCAGCCTCAGTACGGACTCAGACTCCATGCCTCAGTATGGACTCAGACTCCCGACCTCAGTGTGGACTCAGACCCCCAGCCTCAGTACGGACTCAGACTCCTGGCCTCAGTACGGACTCAGACTCCTGGCCTCAGTATGGACTCGAATTCTCGATCTCAATATGGACTCAGACTCCCAACCTCAGTATGGACTCAGACTCCCTGTGTCAGTATGGACTCAGACTCCCAAGCTCAGTATGGACTCAGACTTCTGATCTCAGTATGGACTCAGACCTCCAGCCTCAGTATGGGCTCGAACTCCTGGCCTCAGTATGGACTCGAACTCCTGACTTCAGTATGAACTCAGACTCCCGATCTCAGTATAGACTCAGACTCCTGGCCTCAGTATGGACTCAGACTCCCAATCTTAGTATGGCCCAGAACACCCAGCCTCACTATGGACTCAAATTCCAGGCCTCAGTATGGACTCAGACCCCCGGCCTCAGTATGGACTCAGACTCCCGGCCTCAGTATGGACTCGGACCACCGGCCTCAGTATGGACTCAGACCCCCAGCCTCAGTACGGACTCGAACTCCTGGCCTCAGTATGGACTCAGACTCCTGGCCTCAGTATGGACTCGAACTCCCGATCTCAGCATGGACTCAGACTCCCGGCCTCAGTATGGACTCGAACTCCCGACCTCAGTATGGACTCGAACTCCCGATCTCAGTATGGACTCGAACTCCACATCTCAGTATGGACTCAGACTCCCGACCTCAGTGTGGACTCAGACTCCCGGCCTCAATATGGACTCGAACTCCCAATCTCAGTATGGACTCAGACTCCCGGCCTCAGTATGGACTCGAACTCCCGATCTCAGTATGGACTCAGACCCCCAGCCTCAGTATGGACTCAGACTCGAGGCCTCAGTATGGACTCAGACTCCCGGCCTCAGGATGGACTCGAATGCCCGGTCTCAGTGTGGACTCAGACGCCCGGCCTCAATATCGACTCAGACCCCCAGCCTCAGTATGGACTCAAACACCCGACCTCAGTATGGACTCAGACTCCAGGCCTCAGTATGGACTCAAACTCTTGACCTCAGTATGGACTCGAACTTCCGATCTCAGTATGGACTCAGACTCCCGACCTCAGTGTGGACTCAGACTCCCGGCCTCAGTATGGACTCGAACTCCCGATCTCAGTATGGACTCAGACCCCCAGCCTCAGTATGGACTCAGACTCCCGGCCTCAGTATGTACTCAAACTCTTGACCTCAGTATGGACTCGAACTCCCGATCTCAGCATGCACTCAGACTCCCGGCCTCAGTATGGACTCGAATTCTCGGTCTCAATATGGACTCAGACTCCCGATCTCAGTATGGACTCGAACTCCAGATCTCAGTATGGACTCGAACTCCAGATCTCAGTATGGACTCAGACTCCAGACCTCAGTGTGGACTCAGACACCCGGCCTCAGTATGGACTCGAACTCCCGATCTCAGTATGGACTCAGACTCCCGACCTGAGTGTGGACTCAGACTCCCGGCCTCAGTATGGACTCGAACTCCCGATCTCAGTATGGACTCAGACCCCCAGCCTCAGT
>NC_057718.1:82727121-82730461 GCF_004010195.1 Chiloscyllium plagiosum
CCTCAGTGTGGACTCAGACCCCCGGCCTCAGTATGGACTCAGACTCCCGGCCTCAGTATGGACTCAGACTCCCGGCCTCAGTATGGACTCAGACTCCCGGCCTCAGTATGGACTCAGACTCCCGGCCTCAGTATGGACTCAGACTCCCGGCCTCAGTATGGACTCAGACTCCCGGTCTCAGTATGGACTCAGACTCCCCGGCCTCAGTTTGGACTCAGACCCCCGGCCTCAGTATGGACTCAGACTCCCGGTCTCAGTATGGACTCAGACTCCCGGTCTCAGTATGGATGCAGACCCCCCGGCCGCAGTATGGACTCAGACTCCCGGCCTCAGTATGGCGTCAGACCCCCGGCCTCAGTATAGACTCAGACCCCCGGCCTCAGTATGGACTTGAACTCCCGATCTAATTATGGACTCTGATTCCCAGTCTCAGTATGGACACAGACTCCCGATCTCAGTATGGACTCAGACTCCAGGCCACAGTGTGGACTCAGACTCCTGGCCTCAGTGTGGACTCGAACTCCCAATCTTAGTATGGCCTGAACACCCAGCCTCAGTATGGACTCAAATTCCTGGCCTCAGTATGGACTCAGAGCCCCGGCCTGAGTATGGACTCAGACCCCCGGCCTCAGTATGGACTCAGACTCCTGGCCTCAGTATGGACTCACACTCCAGGCCTCAGTATGGACTCAAATTCCTGGCCTCAGTATGGACTCAGAGCCCCAGCCTGAGTATGGACTCAGACCCCCGGCCTCAGTATGGACTCAGACTCCTGGCCTCAGTATGGACTCACACTCCAGGCCTCAGTATGGACTCAAACGCCTGACCTCAGTATGAACTCAGACTCTCGGCCTCTGTATGCACTCAAACTCGCGATCTCAGTATGGACTCAGACTCCCAGTCTCAATTTGGACTCAGACTGACAACCTCAGTGTAGACTCTGACTCCAGGCCTCAGTATGGACTCGAAACCCTGGCCTCAGTATGGACTCAAATTCCCAGCCTCAGTGTGGACTCGAGCTCCCGATCTCAGTATGGACTCGAACTCCTGGCCTCAGTATGGACTCAAATACCAGGTCACAGTGTGGACTCAGACTCCCGGCCTCAGTATGGACTCAGATCCCCGGCCTCAGTATGAACTCAGACCCCCGGCCGCAGTATGGACTCAGACCCCCAGCCTCAGTATGGACTCAAACTCCCGACCTCAGTATGGACCTGAACTCCCAATCTCATTATGGACTCAGATTCCCAGTCTCAGTTTGGACACAGACTCCCGATCTCAGTATGGACTCAGACTCCAGGCCACAGTGTGGACTCAGACTCCCGGCCTCAGTATGGACTCAGATACCCGGCCTCAGTATGAACTCAGACCCCCGGCCGCAGTATGGACTCAAACTCCCGACCTCAGTATGGACTTGAACTCCCAATCTCATTATGGACTCAGATTCCCAGTCTCAGTTTGGACACAGACTCCCGATCTCAGTATGGACTCAGACTCCAGGCCACAGTGTGGACTCAGACTCCGGACCTCAGAGTGGACTCAGACTACCGGCCTCAGTATGGACTCGAACTCCCAATCTTAGTATGGCCCAGAACATCCAGCCTCAGTATGGACTCAAATTCCTGGCCTCAGTGTGGACTCAGACCCCCGGCCTCAGTATGGACTCAGACTCCGGGCCTCAGGGCGGACTCACACTCCAGGCCTCAGTATGGACTCAAACGCCTGACCTCAGTATGGACTCAGACTCCTGGCCTCAGGATGGACTCACACTCCAGGCCTCAGTATGGACTCAAATGCCTGACCTCAGTATGAACTCAGACTCTCAGCCTCAGTATGGATTCAAACTCCCGGTCTCAGTATAGACTCAGATTCCCAGTCTCAATATGGACTCAGATTCCCAACCTCAGTGTAGACTCTGACTCCAGGCCTCAGGATGGA
Organism: Chiloscyllium plagiosum; assembly: GCF_004010195.1. Classification (NCBI taxonomy): domain Eukaryota; kingdom Metazoa; phylum Chordata; class Chondrichthyes; order Orectolobiformes; family Hemiscylliidae; genus Chiloscyllium; species Chiloscyllium plagiosum. The sequence continues at coordinate 82,729,060 of NC_057718.1, forward strand.
CTCAGACTCCCGGCCTCAGTATGGACTCAGAATCCCGGCCTCAGTGTGGACTCAAACACCCGACCTCAGTATGGACTGTGACTCCCGGCTTCAATATGGACTCGAACTCCCGATCTCATTATGGACTCAGATTCCCAGTCACAGTATGGACACAGACTCCCGATCTCAGTATGGACTCAGACTCCAGGCCACAGTGTGAACTCAGACTCCCGACCTCAGTGTGGACACAGACTCCCGGCCTCAGTATGCACTCAGACTTCCGACCTCAGTATGGACTCAGACCCCCAACCTCAGTATGGACTCATACTCCCGGCCTCAGTATGGACTCAGACCCCCGGCCTCAGTATGGACTCATACTCCCGGCCTCAGGATGGACTCACACTACCAGTCTCAATATGCACTCAGACTCTCATCCTCAGTGTAGACTCAGACTCCAGGCCTCAATATGGACTCATACTCCTGGCCACAGTGTGGACTCGAACTCCCGATCTCAGTATGGACTCAGACTCCCGGCCTCAGTATGGACTCAGACTCCAGGCCTCAGTATGAACTCAAACTCCCGACCTCAGTATGGACTTGAACTCCCAATCTCATTATGGACTCAGATTCCCAGTCTCAGTATGGACACAGACTCCCGATCTCAGTATGGACTCAGACTCCAGGCCACAGTGTGGACTCAGACTCCTGACCTCAGAGTGGACTCAGACTACCGGCCTCAGTATGGACTCGAACTCCCAATATTAGTATGGCCCAGAACATCCAGCCTCATTATGGACTCAAATTCCTGGCCTCAGTATGGACTCAGATCCCCGGCCTCAGTATGGACTCAGACTCCGGGCCTCAGGGTGGACTCACACTCCAGGCCTCAGTATGGACTCAAACGCCTGACCTCAGTATGGACTCAGACTCCTGGCCTCAGGATGGACTCACACTCCAGGCCTCAGTATGGACTCAAACGCCTGACCTCAGTATGGACTCAGACTCCTGGCCTCAGGATGGACTCACACTCCAGGCCTCAGTATGGACTCAAACGCCTGACCTCAGTATGGACTCAGACTCCTGGCCTCAGGATGGACTCACACTCCAGGCCTCAGTATGGACTCAAACGCCTGACCTCAGTATGGACTCAGACTCCTGGCCTCAGGATGGACTCACACTCCAGGCCTCAGTATGGACTCAAACGCCTGACCTCAGTATGGACTCAGACTCCTGGCCTCAGGATGGACTCACACTCCAGGCCTCAGTATGGACTCAAACGCCTGACCTCAGTATGGACTCAGACTCCTGGCCTCAGGATGGACTCACACTCCAGGCCTCAGTATGGACTCAAATGCCTGACCTCAGTATGAACTCAGACTCTCGGCCTCAGTATGGACTCAAACTCCCGACCTCAGTATGGACT
>NC_057718.1:82730783-82731661 GCF_004010195.1 Chiloscyllium plagiosum
TATGGACTCAGTCCTCCAGCCTCAGTATGGACTCAGACTCCAGGCCTCAGTATGGATTCAAACCCCCGACCAGAGTATGGACTCAGATTCCGGATCTCAGTATGGACTCGAACTCCCGATCTCAGTATGGACTCAGTCCTCCAGCCTCAGTATGGACTCAGACTCCAGGCCTCAGTATGGATTCAAACCCCCGACCAGAGTATGGACTCAGATTCCGGATCTCAGTATGGACTCAGACTCCCGATGCCAGTATGGACTCAGACCCCCAGCCTCAGTATGGACTCGAACTCCCGATCTCAGCATGGACTCAGATTCCCAGTGTCAGTATGGACTCAGACCCCCGATCTCAGTGTGGACTCAGACTCCAGGCCACAGTGTGGACTCAGACTCCCGACCTCAGTGTGGACTCAGACCCCCGGCCTCAGTATGGACTCAGACTGCTGGCCTCAGGATGCACTCAGACTCCTGGCCTCAGCAGGGACTCAGACCCCCGGCCTCAGTGTGGACTCAGACCCCCGGCCTCAGTATGGACTCAGACTCCCGGTCTCAGTATGGACTCAGACTCCCGGTCTCAGTATGGATGCAGACCCCTCCGGCCTCAGTATGGACTCAGACTCCCGGCCTCACTATGGACTCGAACTCCCGATCTCAGTATGGACTCAGACTCCCAGCCTCAGTATGGACTCGAACTCCCGATCTAATTATGGACTCAGTCCTCCAGCCTCAGTATGGACTCAGACTCCAGGCCTCAGTATGGACTCAAACCCCCGACCAGAGTATGGACTCAGACTCCCGATCTCAGTATGGACTCAGATTCCCGATCTCAGTATGGACTCAGACTCCCGATCTCAGTATGGACTCAGAACCCCAGCCTCAGT
>NC_057718.1:82732161-82740050 GCF_004010195.1 Chiloscyllium plagiosum
ACCCCGGCCTCAGTATTGACTTAGACCCCGGCCTCAGTATGAAATTGGACTCCTGGCCTCAGTCTGGACCCAGAATCGCAGCGTCTGCGTGAAATGGGACTCCCAGCCTCAGTGTGAACTCAGATTCCTGGCCTTACGGTGAAGCCCAATGCCATCTGGGTTGGATGGATTGCTGTTCTGAACTTTTAATTCTCTATTTTTTCTAATTTATTGCTGGCTTTTTATTTCTTTATTTTTCTAATTTTTTTTCCTTAAGTATTTGTACTTCCGAATCTGAGCCTAGGTATCTTGGTACCTAAGATGGCGCCGTAGATAATGACCTGTGAACTCATGTAAGTACATGTGACAATAAAGTTAATCCTACAGGACAAATTTAAATTAAACATAGTCTTCTTTGTAATGTTGGTCTGTTTCCATATCTGCGGGTGAGGGAGGTAGGACAGAAAGTGACTGGTCCAGTCATCCTGCCTCTACCAACTCAGCTCATTGAGTTAATCAGCTGATTATTGCCAGTCTAGAGGGAGGGCAGCCAGTTTAGGGTACAAAGGTGGAATCCGCATCCAATCAGGAGTCTAGACTGGGCTGTCAGACAGCATCAGAGTTCTGCTGTCAACAGCAAGATAGTCACAGCTACACTTTTGAAGTTCTCCTGCTCTCTGAATCTGTCTCCATTGTTTTTTTTTCAGAGCTCAAAAAAGTAAAACAAAATGAACTCAAAGATTATCATGGGTGCAACCAATGGCCAACAGAAGCCTCTGTTATTTTCATTGGATGAAAGGCTTTTCACTTCCTTCTCTTGTTCCACTTCATTATCCCTGCCATAAGACACTCCCAATTTATTTTCCATCTAAAATCCAGTAGACAAAGAAAGATTCCATCCAGTTGACTTCCAAACAAACTCAGTTGCTTGTTAATTGTGATTTAAAAACAGTGATGCATTTTCTGATTTCTGTGTCCATGCTCTGTAATAGTGATTACTGGAGTGATGATGTTTGAATGGTAACTCAGTTTCATCACACTGCATTTTGTATTTGTATAAGTGGGTGGCCTTAAAATCCACCCAAAGGACTCAGAAACAGAATAAATACTAGAGCATTATAATCGAATCCAGGAGGGAAAAAAATACACTGATAAAATAGGAGGGCACCTTGAAACTTAACACAGAGAAGCAAGCCTATAGTATAACTGTGTTCATTATTACCTCTGCCTCTCACTATCTGCTACAGAAACTCTTACCCCTTCCTGATCTTACTAATGTGGGGTGTGAAAATCTGTTTACTTTGGTCATAAGAAAGGAAAAGCAGAACTTCCAATTTTAAAATATGTAAGAATTGTAAATATGGATATTCAGAGAGAGATGGGGCTGTGTTCTTACATGGCACACAGAATGTTAGCATGCAGTAACAAAAACAGAAATTGCTGGTAAGGTTCAGCAGAGCTGGCAGCATGTGTGGAGAGAAATCAGTGTTTACATTTCCGGTCCAGTGACACTTCCTCAGAACTGCTCTGAGAAAGGGCCACTGGACCTGAAACATTAACTCTGGTTTCTCTTCACACATGCTACCAAACCTGCTGAAGCAGACCTGTTTTTGTTTCTGATTTCCAGCATCTGCAGTTCTTTCGGGTTTTATTTGTGTGAGCATATAGGTACTGCAAGCAAAAGGCCAAGGTCATTTTGGCCTTTATTGCAAAGGATGTAGCGTGCAAGAAAAAAATCTTGCTACACCTGTGGCCTCTTTTGATCTCCATATTTTGTGGAGTAAAGGGTTAACAATAGCAATACTATAACAATAGTTACTCAGCATGTACGCAAGAAGCTATTTCATGATGATGTTAAGCATGATGGAAGAAGGCCTTTCTGAAGTCCTGCTGTGTAATGCCTCTGTGCACAGTTTATAAGCTAGGAATGTTAATGGTTTATGCTCACTTTGGGTTCAGCCCTCATATGTGTCAAACTCCAAATGATATTCCTACATGGCAGGAAGAGGATACCAGATCCAGAAAAAGGGCAGTAAGTGGCAAGAAAAAGCCAAAAGAGAAGCCCAGCAGCAGCAGACAGCAATGACTGAGGGATACCAAATCTGGTGACACAGTGGACATTGGAGACGATTATCTAAGATTACAAAAAGATCTTCATCAGTTGGGTCAATGGGTTGAGGAGTGGCCAATGGATTTTAATTTGGATAAATGCAAAGTATTGGCATTTTGGTAAAACCATTTTTTTTATTGTATAAGATGTTGGTGAGGCCTCTTCTGTAGTATCTTTACTCTATGATTCTATAAACAAAGGAAATTAAAAGTAGGGCCATGGATAGTGTTGTAGAACAGAGAGACCTAGGGGTTCAGATAAATAATTCTTTAAAGTTTAAATCCCATTTAGATTGGGTAGTTAAGAAGTCATTTAGCATGCTTGTCTTCATTGCTTTGAGTATAGAGCTTGGAATGCTATGTTGTGGTTGTACAGGATATTGGTGAGACCGCTTCCAGAGTACTGTGTCCAGTTCTGGGCTCCCTGTTACAGGCAGGATATTATTAAGCTGGAGAGGGTTCAGAAAAGATTTGCCAGGATGTTGTTCGAAAGCAGAATTTGAGTTATAAGGAGAGGCTGGATAAGCTGGGACATTTTTCATTGGAACGTAGGCGGTTGAGAGGCGGTTTATAAACCTCTATAAGGTGAATGATCCTAGGTATCTTTTCCCTAGGATTTCAAGAGTAGGTGAGAGGAGAAAGATTTAAAAAAAAGGCATTGGGGCAATTTTTTGTAAACAGTGAGTGGTTTATGTGGAGAATGAACTTGCAGGTGAAGTGGTGGATGTGGGTGCATTTATAACTTTTAAAAGATATGTAGATAAGTACATGAATAAGAAACGTTTGGAGCGATATGAGCTGAGCACAGCAGGTGGGACTAGTTTAATTTAGGATTATGTTCAGCATGGACTGGTTGGACCCATAGGCCTGTTTCCATGCTGTATGATTCTATCACTCAATGACTCTATGACTAGCCCAATAAATGGAGCACAAAGGTCTAAAACCATCAGTGATCATGCAGTGTCCGGCAGAGACAGTTCCTCGGAAGACAGCAGCCTTCAACTCAGGTGAGCAAAGAATTCCACCTTATCCTATTCAGAATGTAAAAGATCCCATACAAGGATCCCTTAGCAAGGATAGGTTCTGTGTAGGTCTTTTGGTGCCATTCACCTGGGAAGGTAGAGGATTGAAAATGCACCATAGCAGCAACAGGAGAAGCACAGGCGAAAGGCGACAACAGTCTTTTTACAATGTCCTTTCAATGGAAGAAAGGAAGTCCACAGGTGGGAAGATATTCCCACACCCCACCCTGCCAAAAATCATGGTTGCTATAACAATGGAGATTTTAAAACAGTGGATACCTTCAAAACAAAAACAGCCTGCTTTTATAAAGCACAATTGTCTTTAAAGGAAACCCTGAACTATAACTCACTTTTCTTGGAGAAGTCACAGATATTGAAAATTAATCGTCAAGATTAGAGTGGCGCTGAAAAAGCAAAGCAGGTCAGGCAGCATCCGAGGAGCAGGAAAATTGACGTTTCAGGCAGGAGCCCTTCATCAGGAATCAGCAACTCTAACCTTGACTCTAGTCTCCAATAGCTGTAGTCTTCACTTTTGCCTAATGAAAATGAATATTCGAGTGCAAACACTGAAGTCAATGGACATCACACAGATTTAAAAATTAGATGCTGGGCCAAGAGTCATTGCTTTGGCTGATGGATTTATGTGGCTGCAGTGTAGCATTCAGCTGTCAAACTGCAAGGCCCCCAGCTGGAATTAGCCTCAAAGTCAAAGGTCAAGTTCAGGCAGCTTTATTTTGTTCCTTCTCAGAAAGTGGGTGTCACTGGCAAGGCCAACATTTATTGCCTAATTGCCCAGAGGGCAGTTAAGTACCCACCACATTGCTGTAGGTCTGGAGTCATGTATAGGCCAGACCAGGTGAGGATGGCAGTTTCCGTCTGGAAAGATATAAGTAAACCAGATGAGTTTTTACCAAACATCAACACGGTCACCATTAAACTCCTAATTTCAGATTGTTATTGAATTCAAATTCTGCAGTGGAAGAATTTGAACCTGGGTGCTCAGAATATTACCTGGGTCTCTGGATTAATAGTCTAGTGATAATACCACTAGGTCATCACCTCCCCCTACGACACAAAGACAACCAAAACCGGCTCCTGGCAACTTCCCATGGATGAGGAATCCAAACTTCTAACAAGCTTGATAACACTGTTTAGACCTTATTGTCTCAACTGTCCACCTATTGGAATCACATCCACGCAGAATGGACCATGTCCAACAAATGAAAGGATTCCAATGACATTCTGATCCATGGATCTGGTAAAGAGTAACATAACAGAATCAGGGAAAGTTTTGAAAATGTTACGTGAGGCTGGGTTGACATTTTAGTGACAAGTGTAAATTTTCAAAACCAACGATAACATTTTTAGACCCCCCATTGTCCAGGCTACACAGCAGACACCCACAAAGGGTACGAATTCTTGCCATCCAGGAATATTACAGAACTCAAACTATTCATGGTCACCATGAGCCAGGTGAGGAAACATTTTTCCACTTACTCCAGGTCAATGAACCTCTAAGGAAACAAGATCAGTTGCAGTGCAGGACCAAGCATACACAGACATCATTTAACTGAACTAAGACAATGTTTATGCTTTCAGAGTTCCTTGCATGTAATAACTTTAGCACCACCCACTGGACTGGTAAATTGTCCTATTCCAGATTGAATGTGATTGGTAAAGAGGACTTACCTATTTTGCTTTATACATTCTTACTGAAACTGATCAGTGATAAGACAGAAGGAAGTGATTGTGGCAACTTAAGCATGTGAGAAATTTCCTGACAACATCATAGGCCTTTCATTTAAGATTGGAACTGAGCGCAAACCGCTGGTAACATCACAGATCGCAAATATACCACCCAGAGCCCAGCAGTACAACACGGTTGCAGAACATGTGCAAGGGACGCAGCAGACTGCTGTGGGTACTCTATCAAGAGCAGCCAGGGAAAATGATGAAAATTGTCCAGGAATTAATAAAGGCTAGATAGGCTCGGACCTTTTTAACTGGAGTGTAGGAGGTTGAGCGGGGACCTTGTAGAGGTTTATATAATCATGAGGGGTTAGGTAAGATTATTGGTAGCTGTCGTTTCTCTGGGAAGGGGGATTTCAAGACTAGGGGGTATTATTTTTAAGGTAAGAGGAGAAAAATTTAAAAAAAATGTAAGGTAATTTTTTAACACAGAGAGTCGTTCGTGTGTGGAATGAACTGCCTGAGGAAGTGGTGGATGTGGGTACAGTCACAGTGATTAAAAGACACTTAGATAAGTACATGAATAGGAAAGGTTTGGAGGGATATGAGCCAGGAGCAGGCAGAGGAGGACCAGTTACGTTTGCGACTATGCTCAGCATGGACTAGTTAGACCATAAGGTCTTGTAATCTAGTCTTGAAATCTCCCATCTGAAGGAAAAGAGCTTATCTATACGCCTCAATTTTATAAACCTCTATAAGGTCGCATCTCAACCTTCTGTGGTCCAGTGGAAAAATGTTTCAGCCCAGCCAACCTCTCCTTATAAGTCAAACCTTCAATTCCCAGCAACAACCTAGTAAATCTTTTCTGCACCCTCTCCAGCTTAATAATATACTTCCTATAACAATGTAAATGGAAGAAGGGCTCTTGAAAACCTCACACGGAGCAGGGTCTTTCAGGTGGAGCCTTTTTTCCCCCTCCTTCCTTTCTAAAAACAATAAATAGTTTGTTTGTATGCCTAGTCTTATTTAAGGTGTTTACTTCTATTTCTAATCTCCCAGCGTAACAATCCTGTAAGTGACTTTGATGAAATCATGAGTTTGGCCTTGTAATAAGGAAATGCAATTGTCAAATATGGACTAATGTCTTGGTGCCTGGTTCTATAACAGATTGAACTCCAAGCTGCAAAAGAAGGCCAGCAATTGCACCTTGAATTCTGGCTAGTACCAGATTTGGGCACCAGTTAGCTCAAACACACAATAAACAGATGCCAACACATTTCAAACACTGCTGTCATTGTTTGCAATCCTAAATTGCTTTTTTCAATGGATGGTTAGCGTTCGTTTCAACTGTCAGAGTGCTTTTGTTTGAAACCATTAGATGCTGGTTAACAAATGATGTTTCTGTCTCGTCTGCAGATATTGTACTTTTGATTTTTGACAATAAGGACCATTTGTTAGTCCTACAACCCTTTGGTAAGTATTAGAATTCTGCTTAATCACTGGCTATAATTAGTACAGCGACATGTTTATTGCAAGTCAGAAAGTTCATATCTGCTGAGTCAAAGTGGAAAAGTAACCCCTTAACTAAAGAAAGATAAATCTCAGTCTTCAATCAAGGGCAAGTTAATGAACCACTGAATACATACATTATTGACCATAATGTACTTCACTAATCTTTTGTTATAGACAATCCCTAAAAGGTCATTGTGTTCTCGAGCCTTTTTCTGAGTGATGTTCCCACTTGCTGAAAGCATGAAGCAGTGAGATGACAACAGGATGCACTCTGAATTTGAAATAATCTTGCAGTGAATAATATGTCTTCAAATCGATTAAGTACAAAGTCGCACTGTTAATGGAGCCCTTTCAGTAACTCTCTAAATGCTGGAAGAGTCCACTGTCCTGACATATTCTGCTACTGCCTTCCATTAGAGAGAACAGAGACCTGTTTGTGCTACCAAAATGGGCAATGACATCATTATCACATCATATGTGAACTCTTAAAGTGAAAGCCCACCACACACATAAAATACATCCTTCCTTCCTGCAATGAAAACATTCATGATGTTTACAATCATGTGTGCAACAATAGGTCTGGAGGAGGTCCATTCCTGTGTACCTCTGAGTGCACCTCAGACGTCTGTTTATTTTTCTCATTGGTGTTTTCGGTATACAAGAAACATTATCGAGGCAAAAGTGAGGACTGCAGATGCTGGAAACTAGAATTAAGATCAGAGTGGTGCTGGAAAAGCATGGCAGGTCAGGCAGCATCTGAGGAGTTCCTCGGATGCTGCCTGACCTGCTGTGCTTTTCCAGCACCACTCTGATCTAGAAACATCATCTGCCATTGTCTTTTCCTGAGATGATTAAATGTTCAGACATTCACACAATGTCATGGTATTATAAACTAAGGTACAGTCTCCCTAAGATGCTCCAGTTACTAAACTGAGGTATATCAGGTCTCCATTTGGCTCAGTGATTTATAGATCTTCAATTAATGTAGTCCCTGACACATCCACTCTAGTTGCCAAGAGTTGATTAGCATATCTTCTCCATACTACATTGTCTCTTGTCTGTACAGTATAGGAAACCAGTCCAGTCTGTGTTATAATAATTGAGTTGAAAAATGTGGTGCTGGAAAAACACAGCAGGCCAGGCAGCATCCGAGGAGCAGGAGAATCGACCTTTCGGGCATAAGCCCTTCTTCAGGAATGAGACTGGTGTGCCAAGCGGACTTAGATAAAAGGTAGCGGGGAGGGAATTTGGGTGAGGGGCGCTGGGAATACGATAGGTGGAAGGAGGTGAGGGTGACGGTGATAGGCCGGAGAGGGAGTGGGGGCGGAGAGGTCGGGAAGAAGATCGCAGGTCAAGAGGGAGGTGCTGAATCCGTGGGTTGGGACTGGGATAAGGTGGGGGGAGGGGAAATGAAGAAGCTGGAGAAATCTACATTCATCCCGTGTGGTTGGAGGGTTCCTAGGCGGCAGATGAGGTGCTCTTCCTCCAGGCGTCGTGTGGCCAGGGTCTGGCGATGGAGGAGGCCAAGGACCTGTATGTCCTTAGCGGAGTGGGAGGGGGAGTTAAAGTGTTCAGCCA
>NC_057718.1:82740923-82760624 GCF_004010195.1 Chiloscyllium plagiosum
GGCCTTTGTGATGGGGGATGGAGGTGTACAGGGACTGGATGTCCATGGTGAAGATAAGGCGTTGGGGGCCGGGGAAGCGAAAATCATGGAGGAGGTGGAGGGCGTGGGTGGTGTCCCGAACGTAGGTGGGGAGTTCTTGGACTAAGAGGGACAGGATAGTGTCGAGTTATGCAGAGATGAGTTCGGTGGGGCAGGAGCAGGCTGAGACAATGGGTCAGCCGGGACAGTCAGGTTTGTGGATTTCGGGCAGGAGGTAGAAATGGGTGGTGCGGGGTTGTGGCACCAGGAGGTTGGAGGCAGTGGATGGGAGATCCCCTGAGGTGATGAGGTTATGGATGGTCTGGGAGATGATGGTTTGGTGGTGGGGGGTGGGGACATGGTCAAGGGGCAGTAGGAGGAGGTGTCCGCGAGTTGGCATCTAGCTTCAGCGGTGTAAAGATCGGTACGCCAAACTACCACTGCACCTCCCTTGTCTGCCGGTTTGATGGTGAGGTTGAGGTTGGAGTGGAGGGAGTGGAGAGCTGCGTGTTGTGAGGGTGTCCTTGTCTGCCGGTTTGATGGTGAGGTTGGGGTTGGAGCAGAGGGAGTGGAGGGCTGCGTGTTGCCGACCCAACCAGTACCCTTCCACTGACATCCCCCATCACGAAGGCCTCCAAGCCCTTACTTATACAGCTGCAACATGACATCCCAATTCCTATACTCAGTGCTCTGACCAATGAAGGCAAGCATGCGAAATCCCTTCTTCACTATCCTGTCTGCCTGTGAGGCCAATTTCAAGGAACTATGTAACTGCATCTCTTGGCCTCTGTGTTTGACAGCACTCCCCAGGGCCCTACCATTATCTATGTAAGTCCTTCTCTGCTTTGTCTCAAAAAATGTAACACTTTGCATTTATCTGCATTAAACTTGATCTGCCATTCCTCAGCCCATTTTGTTGATTTTGTATCCAATTGGCTTGGTTTCCCTGGATCCCATATGACCTAGCCTTAGTAACCAGTATACCATGCAAAACCTTGCCATACTAAAGTCCATATAGACGAAGTCTACCTTCATCTATCTTCTTGGTCACCTCCTCAAAAAAACCCAATCAAATTTGTGAGAGATGATTTCCCACACACAAAGCCATGCTGTCTATCCCTAATCAGTCTTGCCTTCCAAAATGCATGTAGATCCTATCTCTCAGAATCCCATCCAGCAATTAACCCATTGTTAGGCCCACCAGTCTGTAATTCCCTGTTTTCTTCCTTGCAGCCTTTCTTAAATACTGGCACAAGATTAGCCACGCCCCAGTCTTCCAGCATCTCACCCATGGCTATCGATGACATAAGTATCTCCGTTAGGTGCCCCGCAGTTTCTTCCCTAGCTTCCCATAATGTCCTGGGATATACGTGATCGGGTCCTAGGAATTTATCAACCCTTAGGCAGCTATTGTTTTGGTTGAACTGCATAGCTTTTATGCTGTGCAAAATTAAACCAAAAAAGATGGAGGATTTGGGATAAGATCGACAATAAATTGAAAGGCGGTAGTGATTAAACAACAAATGTCATGACACAGGACAAAAACAGGGTGACAATGAGACAAGCATTGAAACAAAAAAGCACATTTCCAGTAACAATACTTAGCAGCAAAACCTCCTGTCTTCTTAGTCCACACACCTCGTCACTTTGAACACCGAGCCAATTTCCTCTTTACATTCTCTTCTTTGAAGAGAACATCATCTTTTCTAATCTCTGTGTTAATGCTGCCCCTCAACCCTGCAACCACTCTCTCCAAAGCTTCCGCATCCTTCCTAATGTGCACAGTGCAGAATTGAACACAATACTGCAGCAGACATAAAACCAATGTTTCATAACATCCGGCATAACTTGCTATCGCTTGCTATGCCTCTATTTATAATATTAAATAACTCATAGCATGAAAGAATTTAAATATGTAAAATAAGAATTTTACGCTTGAAGCATTGGAGGGATGAGAGTCAATGTTGGTCAGTTTTAACAATGGCAAGCAAATCCAAAGAGGATAGAGGATTTCAAAGCCTCCTTGAAAAAGTACCCAACAATATCTGGGAAATCCTGGCTTAAGACCACTCTAAGTGGAGGGAAAGCAACTGGGAAATATTTGTGTACCTTGAGTTCGCATCACCAAAAACGTGCTCAAGTCAAGCATCAACAGAGAGACTGGGCATTCAATAGTTGCCTCTATGCAGATTCTTGAGCAGCAACTGCCAGGCTCACTATTCTGTCCCCATCACACATTTGTCATCAATATAGAACTTGAAGAGATTCTGGAGGGAACCTTCACATAACTTTGCTTAATGTGGGGACCTTGAGGGGTGGTTGTTAGCAGCATGGTCATAGGCATTGGTCATATGATTCAGGGAACATAGTGAACCATAAACCCAGCAGCACTTTACCACTGCTGCCTTTTACCACCTTCACAGTCAGTAAGACACACTATCTTCCTTCGCCTGTGTTGCTATTGAGAACTTATTGGACTGCACTTGCCCTCTCACCAGTTTTGCTGTCATGGTCATACTAGGAACAAGGAGCTCTCAACAAATTTGGTCCTGGGATAATCAGAGTTCACAAGCCTCTCCGATACGTCGAGGCTATGATCTATGGAAGGGGTTTGTTTATAGATCACTTCAATCAAGTAATTTTTAAAAGGGTATGGTTTCAAACAATTTGTGCATATGGGCAGAATTGAATTGGCGCCAATGTTATATCCTTGCTGCTTTTCTATTCCATTGAGGTTAATGGATATGGAAGTCAGGAGAGGTGCATGCTGGTCCATTGCCAATGAACCAAAGTCCATCATTCAAAGCTGAAATGACCCTCATGCTGAGTAAATTACTAAAGATTCCTTTGCTTTTCACATAGTCTTCATTCCCTCAAAATGTTAACACTTCAGTCAATGATTTGCTGAAATAATCTATTATTTCATGGCTTTCCCGATTCCTCCACAGGACTCCTGTATTGACGGGCTTCACTCAATTAAGTTGCAGGTGTCAGCAAGTGGTTTACAACACATCTTTAACTAAATTAGCATGTCGTCAAGAGACCAGTGTCAGAGCTAATAAAACAGTTTTTAAAGTAGAAACTCACAGAGGATGACAGGTGTGGCTTCACTGCTGATAGCTTTCTGAAAGGAAACGCTGTAGCAACATGTTCTGAGTGTGCTGGAGACACACCGCCCTGGCAGACTGTCTGCATCGGCAGAGATATCTGAGGAGAGTGGGCCAATATAATAAGATAATATGGTCAGGAATAACCAAAAGCAAAATAAAACAAATCAACAAGTTATAGGGAAAAAATGACTGTAATACATTTTCAGATTTTAGGTTTTGATTTAGACTTTACTGTCACTTGTACTCAAGTACAAAGGAACGGGGCACAGTGAAAAGTTTTTGAATGTGACCACACACAGCCATGATTTGGAGATGCTGGTGTTGGACTGGGGTGTACAAAGTTAAAAATCACACAACACCAGGTTATAGTCCAACAGGTTTAATTGGAAGCACTAGCTTTCCGAGCACTGCTCCTTCATCAGGTACACCACACACAGTGCCATCTTAGGTACAAGTACCTAGGTACAAAAATTCAGAACAATGTAGAACGAAATAAGGAATAAAGTTAAAAGTTGAACATTATAGTCTTCTTAAAATTAAATTGGAAAATAAGAAATAAAACTAGAAGTTCAACCATTGCAGTCTTTCTCAAATGCTTAGCCATTCTGGATCCGTACTTCCTACGAGGGGGTGATCTCCTCTGCTTTGACACTCTTTCCTCACATTGGCTAGATCACTTCTGCTTTGGCACACTTTCCTTGTGGTAGCATGATTTCCCCTGCTCTCTTTGTCACTGTAGATGTTAGAGGAATCTCAGTCGCTGTGTTGAGCTCGCTCCTGGGATCTCAGAGCACCCAAGTCCCCATCCAGGTGCCATCTTTGCCTTAATAGGGGAAACAGAAAACAACAACAGCAAAGAAAACAGGCCAATGAATTCAGGTGGATTTCACCAGGGGAGAAAAATACCTATGGAACAAGGAGCTGAAAATGTAACACTCAGCAGCGAATGTTGGGCTGAATTTTACAGAGGGCTTCGAGGCGTTGACTTTAGGCTGGGAGAAGTTCTTGCGTCCACACCAACCGTGGGATTGGTTCAGCCATTTCCTAACCACAGGCGGTCTCCAATTTGAGCACAGCTGCTGCTGCCACCCGTTACCTCATGTGGTTGGTGCCATCTCTGAAGTAGCAACAACAAGACCGTTGGGAGAGGTGGGTACCACTGAGGCAGAGCAGCAAGCTCTTGTGGGTATCTCAAAAGCTGGGGAAGTAGAAAAAAATAACGTTTACGGGGATTCTGCTTTAGCATGCAGTTTAACCCAATACTGTTAATCTGCAGAATGAGGTCTCAGTCTAGAGTATTTCAGGCTGTGGATGTGGACTTGCCTTGAAGTTGCTTGCTCCATATCTCAAAGAATGGTTCCTGAAGTCCTCAAGCATTGTAACACTCCTTTATTTATCTCTGGAAATAATTGGTTCTCAAATGCAGCTGTCTCATGTAGTGTCTTAAACCTCTCTCTCTCTTCATGTTCACATTCACAACTGGTCTCTTCTTTCTTACTGATATGAGAGTCTTGTGATTGTGTACAGCGCCAGTGACTTATCTCTTTAGTTCACAGCCATGAGGCTGGTACAGTCAGTAGGCAAACCCCTTCAGTAATCATTGGGGCTGGAGCCCACTCTTTAGGTGTTGGATCCTCCTCATGGGCTGCACTGATGTTAGCTCCATCATCATTGGCGATCCCTCATTGATGAGGATGACTCTCTTCCATTCTCAGGGCGAGTCTGTAGGTGGCTTCAATGTGTCTACTGCAGACACTGCCGCACTTGGGGCAGAGATGGTTGTGGGAAGGGGTGGGTGGCCTGTTGGTGTAGCAGCATGCTCTAAACGCTGTTATCACCTCGCATTTTCACAACAGCAAGTTCTGCAGGTGCTCGACGCCTTCCCGGATGCTCCTCCCCCACTATGAACAATCTTGGGCCAGTTATTCCCAGGTGTCTGTGGGAATGCAGCACTTCACTAGTGAGGCCTTGAGGGTATTCCTGAAATATTTCCTCTGTCTACCTGGGCCTCACCTGCCGTTTCAGAGCCGGGGAGTGTCATGCCGGTCATGTGGACAATGTGCCCAGCCCATCGTAGCCGATTAAGGGTGGTCAGTGTCTCAATGCTGGGGATGTTGGCCTGGTCAAGGACGCTGGTGTTGGTGAATCTGCCTTCCCAGCAGATTTGCAGGATGTTGCGCAGGTAGTGTTGGTGGTACTGCTCCAGCCGATGTCTCAGAGCCAGGTATGAATGACCACAGCACTGCTGCTAACAAAATGGCAGTGGCTGCATAAAATGGCCCTTAGTAGGGCCTGCAAATATACACCTCTGTACACGGTGGACCAGGTCCTGAGTAACCTCACAATGCGAAGCCTACCTCGATGGTAGAACTGCACTGGGAGCCATCCCAACATGGCTTCCCCTAATTTTACTAGCACTTCCACCTTAGATACATTTACACCACCCAGAGGCCAGTAAAATTCAGCGGCATCTTTTTGTACCTCTCCTACGTGACTGAGAGACAAGGCTCCATTCTCCATGGCACTCATATCACACTGATTGGGGTTTAACTCCAACACTCCAATTAACAGCTGTTCCATTTCACAATCCATGCTCTATCATTTAAACAGGAAATTGTACATGTATAGCAATTTTTGCTAATATCCCAAAGTGCCAGTTCCTGCTGTGTTAGAGGCAATGCAGCAGTCAGCAAGATCCCAGGAACATGATGAAACAGCAGATGCTGTACTGTTTGTTGATGCTGATAAGGAGAAATGTCACCCAGAAAACAGGATGATCTCCCTGATTGTCTTTGAAAAGACTGTCCTGCTGACCTTTGCAACCATAGAGTCATACAGCATGGAAACAGACTCTTCAGTCCCACCAGTCTAACCAAACATAGTCCATTCCTGATGAAGGACTTTTGTCTAAAATGTCAATTTTCCTGCTCCTTGGATGCTGCCTGATCTGCTGTGCTTTCCCAGCACCACTGTAATCTAGATTCTGGTTTCCAGTATCTGCAGTCCTCACTTTTGCCTATAATCCCAAATTAAACTAGTCTGACCTGCCTGTGCTTGGCCCATTTCCCTCCCAACATTTCTTATTCATGTACTTACGTTTTACATATCATAACTATACCCACATTCACTTCTTCCTCTGGAAGTTCATTCCGCGCACAAACCACTCTCTGTTTAAAATATTTGCCCCTCGTGTCTTTTTAAAATCTTTCTCTTCTCACCTTAAAAATATGTCCCCCTAGTCTTGAAATTCCCCTCAGGAAATGACACCTGCCATTCATCTTAACCACGCCCCTCATGATTTTGTAAACCTCTATAAGGTCACCCTTCAACCTCCCACGCTCCAGTGGAAAATGTCTCAGCCTAGCCAGCCTCTCCTTATAACTTAAACCCTCCATTCTTGGCAACATCCAGGTAAATCTTTTCCGAATCCTCTCCAGCTTTATAATACCCTTCTTTTAATAGGGTGACAAGAACTAGACACAGTATTCCAGAAGAGGCCTCACCAACGTCCTGTACAACTGAACAGGAAAATGGGTTGAGCTTAATGTTTAATGTTTAATGTTTCATCACCGGATAACACAAAAAAGACAAACTTGCACTATAACATAATCAAATATCATTGTCAAATCTTCCAAAGCACATCACAAAAAAAAACATCTGAGCCAAAATTAGCCAATGTACCACATAAGGAGATATTAGGTCAACTGATGGAAGCAAAGGTAAATTCTATCGAGCATCTTAAAGAAAGAAGGAAAGGTAGAGGGATAAAACAAATGTTAGGGATGTAATTATCTGCAGGGTGACCACTGAGGCAGAATAAAGTATATCACACTTTGGCATGTTAAACGTGTAAGAGGATGGAGGGGCGGGGTATTGTGAGGGAGTCCTGTTGTGTTTGAAGCAGCGCACCCAGAGATGCAGACTGAGTTCACAAGGACTGGAATGCAGTACCGGCTGCAATCAGTCTGGGGCACAATCACTCTGAGGAGCACTCACTTCATACATCCCTAAAGCATCCCTGAAGATAGTTATGTGTTTGAAATATGAACATTCAGGTCTGGTCATTGAATGGCAGTTAAACCAATGGCACCAGCTGCTGTATTAGGAAGCCATATTCACATGTAGTCTGTACCTCTGTGTTACTTGTTCAGTGACATTACCAGTGTCACTGTCTCCCTTAGTGAAAGCATAGAAAACAGGGTCAGAATGATGATAGTGAGTATCATTTTCCCTCCACTGGATGTTACTGTGATTGGTGGTTTATTTTGTACTGTTCCATTGTCTTCTTAAGAGGCTTGGCTATTATTACAGGATTGGATTGTACACTAAATCTATCAAATCACCCAGTAAAATCCATGGATTCTGTACTGTAGTGAGTTGATAGTATGTGGATCTGTCTGACTAAGATATTGATAAGTCACGCTGTTGCACAGTTAATAGTTGCATTTATACCATCTGATTTGGGTCAAATATTCAAGCAGCCCACCTTAATTTCTAAGCATGCTGACAGAAAACAGTTTATAAAATTCCAGAATTAGTGTCATTGGTAGAATTTAAAGACTATTTCAGGGAATTACAGCTACTGCAGAAGGCTGCAAAATAAGTGGGCCTTATCATTCCCTGTGATAGACCCTATACCATACCTTCAATTGTAGAGCCTTACGAACTCTTCTGTATGAGTACTGCAGTGACATTAATAAAATTCAGTGAAATGAGACCCTGAATATGTGATAATTAATTGCACAGTAGAATACATAAACATAATTACCACGCCAAATTCTCTCATATGGAAAAATGGCGTTGAATAATTAAAAAACCCACAACCTGTTTAGGCAGAAGGAATGAAGCAAGACACAGTGCAATTGATCTTTGACCTGTTTCACTGGGATGATTCAGTGAGCAGGATGTGAACATCCAGATTCATTGTCACTGCTCCAAGGCAAGAACACAGATCTGAAACATTTAACTTGCTCCTGCTGTCTGCCAACACACACTGCCAGATTCACTGAGTATTTCCATCATCTTGTGTTAACCTCATTGTCAGTGGCTCTGGGTAAAAGTTAATCCCCAAAACCTCACAAAGATTAATGTCAGCTTCTGGAACTTTTATCGCCATTGAGCAGCAGCAGACTGGGACGTGAGGTGTCTTTAATGTAACAAAATATACCCAGCCGTTTTATTGTAGCATTTCCACTTAAGGACTCTGCAGAATCCCAGGAAATGCCTGGGAAATTAAGCTTTCTGATGGGAAATCCCTTTGCACCTTGAAAAATCCTGAATGACAGAGCATTTGGAGGGTTCCATTTATGCTAAACTGATAGTCACCCAGGAAAAGTTAGACAATTACAATTAAACCTCGGCATGGTGGCACAGTGGTTAGCACTGCTACCTCACAGCGCCAGGGACTCGGGTTCAAATCCAGCTGCAGACGACTGTCTGTGTGGAGTTTGCACATTCTCCCCATGTCTGTATGGGTTTCGTCCGGCTGCTCTGGTTTCCTCCCACAGTCCAAAGATGTGCCAGTTAGGTGAATTGGCCATGCTAAACTGCCCATAGTGTTCAGGGATATGTAGGTTAGGTGCATTACTCAGGGATAAATGTAGAGGAATGGGTTTGAATGGGATGCTGTTCATTGGGTTGGTGTGGACTTGTTGGGCTGAAGGGCCTGTTTCCACACCGTTGGGATTCGAAGATTCTAAAACCCAGTCTAACTCCTGGAAAGCTGTTAAGCTGACCCCCAACTTACTACTCCAACCACAGAGCATCAACATCGATTTCACCAGTTTTGTCATCTCCCCTCCCCCCACCTCATCCCAGATCCAACCCTCCAACTCGGCACCGCCCTCTTAAACTGTCCTACCTGTCCATCTTCCTTCCCACCTATCTGCTGCACCCTCCCCTCTGACCTAACACTATCACCTGCATCTACCTATCACTTCCCTCGCTACCTTCCCTCCATCCCCACCCCCACCCTCCTATTTATCCCTTAGACCCCCACATTCCTGATGAAGGGCTTATGCCCGAAAAGTCGACTCTCCTGCTCCTCGGCTGCTGCCTGAGCTGCTGTGCCTTTCCAGCCCCACACACTCTCTCGACTCTGATCTCCAGAGTCTGCAGTCTTCACTTTCTTCTTACAACATACACCTCCAATTACACTTCCCCTGATTCCTTACACCCTCCCAGACCTCCTGAAAACCACTGTTTGTCTCAGCCTCACCCCAACAGGCCCCACCATCCCGCACAATTCGACCTGATCCTGTACCCGACATCAAACATCTACTGCCCACAGCTAGCCACATTCCCTGCCCATCAGCCCCAACACTGCTGATAGCCCTTACACATCCACCTGACCTATCCTCATCACAGTATACACCCGGCATCCCTATTCACTTGGTACTCTACCCACTTGACATATTAATTACCTGCCACCATACCCATCTGGTACCCTGGCACCGTACCAACCTGGCATCCTAACTTCCTAACCAACAGCCAGCTCAAACCCATCCTGATCTTACTTATTGAACCTTTCACAGCAGCTCTCTAAAGGTCTAGCTGGACATTTAAATTTCAGGGCACAATACACTGACTGCTGCAAAATTATAGCAATTTAACTGTGATAGCCACTCCTTGGAAATATCTCATAAAAACATCCATTTTGTCAAAATAACAATTTTTAATTCACTGGCTGGAAACCAAAATTTGTTTTTTGTAAAACTAAAACCTTCTTAAAACAGAGACACATTGTACCTTGAGTTTCACAATAAAAGATGACGACAAAACTTGCATTTCTCAACCTTTCACTTTGAATCCATTGAGGTGAAACGCCGAGTCTGCAAAGATCGATCAAGGACAATGTCCTCAGGGAAATATGAGTGAGTCACATACCCTGCTCCCCATTGACAAACTCATTTGAAATATTCAACTGACCACGATGAGTCAAGACTCACTTACTCCATTCCTGCAGGGTTCCTTCAGTGTGGTTCAGGTAGCAACCCTTACTTAAGCACCTCAGTGGTCTGTTTGGGCTTCTTGCATATGTGCATGCTGCTCTCAAACTGTCTGAGTTATGTACCAATGTTGGGTGATCAGGGGAGAGCTCCTGTTTTCCAATAGCCATCTCCAGTTTCTTACAGCGGCTCAAATGACTCTGGTACAGTGGATTAACACAGAATAAAATAATCAGGCATAATCTGGATAATATCCTGCATCCGGTAGGCTAATTAATAAAGTTGGATCACATGGGATTCAGGGTGAGCTTGCCAATTGGATGCAAAACTGGATTGACGATAGGAGACAAAAAGGTGGTGGAGGGTTGTTTTAGGGCAGAATCTTCTGGTTTTTGACTAAGTCTAAGTGTATCGGGTGTTTTGAAAGAACTTCTGCCGCAAAGCTGAGTAAATACTCTGTCCTATTAGACCAAACCTGAATCATTAACTACTCACTCCTTCCTGTTGTGTACCAGCACAAGCACTGTCCACCTGGAGCTGCCCTGCATGGGCATTTGCCAAGGACATGTCACACAGGGAGGAATCAGTGCCGTGCTGTGCTCGTAGGAACCTGGGGTCGTGCCAACGCAGGGCTTCCTCTTCCTCCCTCCCATACCAGTAGTTTAGGCCATGGCACCTGATCATGCCAGCCTGGTCTGAGGTTGCCACCTGGGTTAAAGCATTCTTAGCCTCCTGGAGGAATTCGGGGCAATGCAGGAAGAAGGTCATTGACCTTCGCTGTGCCAGTGTAGATGCCACCTACTTCTCTTCAAGAACTTTACGGAACCCACCTCTCACCGCGGCTCATACTCTACCATTCTCACTACAACCTCAGCCTGCTACCTCATCACTCACTTGCTGGCAACCACTCCAACCCCTCACCACTAACCCTGCACATCCTCAGAGCTGGCTGTTCCCTCATCTCAGGACACTTCCTCACCTGAACTAAAAGTAACATTGATCTTTCATCTCCCTCAATACCTGCCTTTCTCTCATCCCAGGAAAAAATCAGCCCACAAACAGGGGAAAAAGACTCAGGATGGACACTGGGCTGTCTGACGCATGACTCCTTGTCCTTTATGAGACTCTGACTCTGACTGGGCTGTTGGATGACTGTGGTAAAAACAATGACTGCAGATGCTGGAAACCAGATTCTGGATCAGTGGTGCTGGAAGAGCACAGCAATTCAGGCAGCATCCGACAAGCAGCAAAATCGACGTTTCGAGCAAAAGCCCTGAATGACTGTTTCCGAATCTCTAAAAGCCCTTGATTTTTTATTTCCATTCATGGATGTGGCTGTCATTGGCTGGGTCGGTATTTAGTGCCTGTTTCTAGTTGCCCTTGAGAAGGAGGTGGTGGGGAGCTTTCTTCTTGAACTGCTGCAGTCCACCTGCTGTGGGTTGACTTAAGGAGGGAATTCCAGGATCTTGATCCGGTGACAATGAAGGAATGGTGATAAATTTCGAAATCAGGATGATGAGTGACTTGATGGGAAACTTGCAGGTGGCGTATATATCTGCTGCCCATGTCCTTCTGGATGGAAGTGTTTGTGGATTTAGAAAATGCTGTCTGAGGATCTTTGGTGAATTTCTGCAGTGAATCTTGTCGATATTACACACTGCTGGGACTGAACGTCAAACGTGGAGGGAGTGGATGCTTATGGATGTGCTGCCAATTAATCGGACTGTTTTATCCTGGATGGTGTCAAGTGTTTTGGGGCTGCAATCATCCAGGCAACTGGGGAGTATTCCATCACACTCCTGACTGGTGTCTTGCAGATGGTGGACAGGCTTTGGGGAATCATGAGGTTCTTGCTGCAGTATTCCGAGCTGTGACATGTCCTTACTGTGCTGGGACCCCCAGAGTGAAGGCTATCCCTTTAGATTTGATTGAGGCCTGCTGGCAACAATTTTCCTTCCATTGTGTTTGAGCTAAATAGCAAGGCTGAGAGTGTAAAGCATCAAAGACAAGGCAAGGGAATGCAAGGTAGGGAAACTGTGAGCAACCAGGTAGGCTCAGAGTGAGCAAGGGCTATGCCAGAGAGTAAAGAGCTGGGAAATACAGCCTGGTCCGGCTCATGAGATGTGTGTCTGCCCCTGAGCACACAGTGCCCTTGCTGCAACTTTACAATGATAGATGGCAGTGCAGCTGAGATGTAGCATCGAAGTGTAGATGATCCTGTAAGTGGAGATGCGTCAAGAATATTCTTAGAGTTTGTCACATGTCAGACATCCATGTCTGTGGATATGACTTATCTGTGATGGGTGTGCACTGACCATACCCTGACCACAATACTATACAAACATGTCATGGCAACCACTGCAAGACATGTCAGAGTGCTGGCATGTCTCCTACCATTACACGTGGGGACACCACCCACCACGTACGCAGCAGGTACTGATGTGACTCAGCCAACATTGTCTATCTCATACGCTGCAGGCAAGGATGCCCCGAGGGCATGGTACATTGGCGAGACCAAGCAGACGCTATGACAACAGATGAATGGACACCGCACAACAATCACCAGATGGGGTGTTCCCTCCCAATCGGTGAGCTCTTCAGCGGTCAGGGACAATTGGCCTCAGACATTCGAGTGACCATCCTCCAAGGCGGACTTCGGGATACGCAACAACGCAGAGTGTCCAAGCAGAGGCTGATAGCAAAGTTTGGTACCCTTGGGGATGGCCTCAAACAGGGACCTTGGGTTCATGTCATACTGCAGATGACCCAACTACACCATACACTCTCACACACAAGCACATATATACACCCCTTCTTACATTCTCACACACTCATGCAGACCTTCTCTCATGCACACGCTCTCTCTCATACACACACACATGCACCCCCTGACATTCACACACACACACACACCCTCTCACAGGCTTATACTCCACCACACTCACACACACACTTTACCAAGCATGCACACATACACACACTCTAATGTTCACACACTCACACGCACACACTCACTCTCTCTCTTTCATGCACGCACACACGGACATAAGTCTATGGGGTGAATTTGAATTTGCAAATTATATTTGCAGATACATTCTATTTTGCTCAAAAACAACGCACAATCTGCAGGGAGTCAATGTAGGCAGTCAATCCATGTAATATTTTAATAAATTCCTACTTTGGAAATAGAACCAGTCTGAGTTCTATCGGGACAAGATTGGGACACAGACAGACTCTAACCTCACACCTTTAATGTCTGAGCTGAACTGTCACCTTTTTTTAAAAAACATTAAGTTATTTCAAGAAGGTGACTTAGAAGAAGTTCTGGGTTTTGAATAATAGGGTAGTTATGGTAGGGGATTTTAACTTTCCAAACATCGACTTGGACTGCCATAATGTTAAAGGTTTAGATGGAGAGGAATTTCTTAAGTACGTACAAGACAATTTTCTGATTCAGTATGTGGATGTACCAACTAGAGAAGGTGCAAAACTTGACCTACTCTTGGGAAATAAGGCAGGGCAGGTGACTGAGGTGTCAGTGGGGGACCCATCATTAGTGGCTACCCCTTCAGCTGCAGAGACACCACCCTCCAGAAAAACTCCCTGAATTTCCACTCTCACCACCTCTTTAAGACACTATGTAAAATCCATCTCTCAGTCTACGTTAAGCCATCTCTCCTAAAGCCTCAATGTGTGGCTCAGTGTCAAATTTGATGTGATGGAATACATTTTAAAGTGTTTGGGAACTTTTACCTTATTAAAGGCTTTAGTTAAATACAGGTTGTTAGCGTTACATCAGGTATTCATTATAATCATAAAATAATAATCATTTTCTCCCCAGGCACAAGGCACATGATGTACAAGGGAACATTGAAAAAATGCTCAGACAAAGGACGGGAATGTTTGGAGTTAAACATTATAGATCGAGTGAATCCTTCGAAGAGTATAAAGGAAGTAGGAGTATACTTAAGTGGGAAATCAGGAGGGCAAAACGGGGACATGAGACAGCTTTGGCAAATAGAATTAAGGATAATCCAAAGGGTTTTACAAATATATTAAGGACAAAAGGGTAACTAGGGCCCCTCAAAGATCAGCAATGTGGCCTTTGTGTGGAGCCACAGAAAATGGGGGAGATACTAAATGAATATTTTGCATCAGTATTTACTGTGGAAAAGGATATGGAAGATATAGACTGTAGGGAAATAGATGGTGACATCTTGCAAAATGTCCAGATTACAGAGGAGGAAGTGCTGGATGTCTTGAAACAGTTAAAGGCGGATAATTCCCCAGGACCTGATCAGGTGTACCTTAAAACTCTGTGGGAGGCTAGAGAAGTGATTGCTGGGCCTCTTGCTGACATATTTGTATCATCAATAGTCACAGGTGAGGTGCCAGAAGACTGGAGGTTGGCAAACATGGTGCCACTGTTTAAGAAGGGTGGTAAAGACAAGCCAGGGAACTATAGACAAGTGAGCCTGAACTCAGTGGTGGGCAAGTTGTTGGAGGGAATCCTGAGAGACAGAACGTACATGTATTTGGAAAGGCAAGGACTGATTAGGGATAGTCAACATGGCTTTGTGTGTGGGAAATCATGTCTCACAAACTTGATTGAGTTTTTTGAAGGAATATCAAAGAAGATTGATGAGGGCAGAGCAGTAGATGTGATCTATATGGACTTCAGTAAGGCGTTCGACAAGGTTCCTCATGGGAGACTGAGTAGCAAGGTTAGATCTCATGGAATACAGGGAGAACTAGCCATTTGGATACAGAACTGGCTCAAAGTAGAAGAAAGAGGGTGGTGGTGGAGGGTTGTTTTTCAGACTGGAGACCTGTGACCAGTGGAGTGCCACAAGGATCAGTGCTGGGTCCTCTACTTTTTGTCATTTACACAAATGATTTGGGTGCGAGCATAAGAGGTACAGTTAGTAAATTTGCAGATGACACCAAAATTGGAGGTGTAGTGAAGAGGGTTACCTCAGATTACAACAGGATCTGGACCAGGTGGGCCAATGGGCTGAGAAGTGGCAGAGGGAGTTTAATTCAGATAAATGCGAGGTGCTGCATTTTGGGAGAGCAAATCTTAGCAGGACTTATACACTTAATGGTAAGGTCCGAGGGAGTGTTGCTGAACAAAGAGACCTTGGAGTGCAGGTTCATAGCTCCTTGAAAGTGGAGTCGCAGGTAGATAGGATAGTGAAGAAGGCGTTTAGTATGCTTTCCTTTACTGGTCAGAGTATTGAGTACAGGAGTTGGAAGGTCATGTTGTGGCTGTCCAGGACATTGGTTAGGCCACTGTTGGAATATTGTGTGCAGTTCTGGTCTCCTTCCTATTGGAAAGGTGTTGTGAAACTTGAGAGGGTTCAGAAATGATTTACAAAGATGCTGCCAGGGTTGGAGGATTTGAGCTATAGGGAGAGGCTGCACAGGCTGGGGCTGTTTTCCCTGGAGCATCGGAGGTTGAGGGGTGACCTTATATAGGTTTACAAAATTATGAGGGGCATGGATAGGGTAAATAGACAAAGTCTTTTCCCTGGGGTCGGGGAATCCAGAACTAGAGGGCATAGGTTTAGGGTGAGAGGGGAAAGATATAAAAGAGACCGAAGGGGCAACATTTTCACACAGTGGGTGGTACGTGTATGGAATGAGCTGCCAGAGGATGTGGTGGAGGCTGGTACAATTGCAGCATTTAAGAGGCATTTGGATGGTTATATGAATCGGAAAGGTTTGGAGGGATATGGGCCGGGTGCTGGCAGGTGGGACTACATTGGGTTGGGATATCTGGTTGGCGTGGACATGTTGGACTGAAGGGTCTGTTTCCTTGCTGTACATTTCTATGACTCTATGACTCTATGATATATTAATGAACTGAAACTTGCAACCCATTCTAAAAGATGAAAGACTTAACAACAATCTAGGTTTGTTCGATATATCATTTTAGTTGCATGACATTGTAATCTTTTGCTATAAATTCGGTGTCTTATGATCCTGCTCCACAGCTACCTAATGAAGGAGCAGCGCTCTGAAAGCTAGTATTTCCAAAGAAACCAGTTGAACTATAACTATAACCTGGTGTTGTGTGATTTTTAACTTTGCACACCCTGAGACATTGGTGCCTGTGTCCAGTATGGAAGTTATTTGGACAAGAAGCAAGTTGAATCTTCCAGGTACAGACTCTGATTTCAAAACTGAGCTTTCTCAACATCTAGCTGGTTCGGTGAGATCAGTAAGACAGGAAGTTAAATATTAATGAGGCAATTCAGGCTGTTAAAAAGGCATTAAAGAAACAATAATCCTCTTTAATTGGCAACTCACCATGGCCTAGCCAGGAATGCACCATCTCAATGGTCAAAAGCATAAAAGAAAGTAAACTTCTAACTCAGTTTTGCCATGTACCTTACCATAGTCCACGTTACTTTTAAAATGTCTTTTTTAAATCTTTCTCCTTTCGCCTTGAAAATATGCTCCATTGTCTTGATATCCCCCACCCTAGAGAAAAGGCACCTGCCATTCACCTTACTACAACCCTCATGATTATATAAACCTATACAGTGTCACCCTTCCATCTCCTGTGCTCCAGCGATAAAAAGCCCCAGTCTGTCCAGCCTCTCCCTGCAACCCAAATCTTCCATTCCCAGCAACATCCTTGTAAAGCTCTTCTGAAGCCTCCCCACCTCTACAATATCCTTCCTTCAACAGTGCGACCAAAACTGGACAGAAGATGCCCCACCAATGTCGTGTACAACCTCAACTTAGCATCCCAACCCCAAACTCAAACTTCTCCTGTAAGTTTTAAGGTCCTGGGAGAAAGGTACGCATTAGTACTAGCAAAGTAACCTTAACATCGTGAAGTTGATCATATTTCACTTGCTGTGGAAATCAAATCAACCCTGACTGAATGTCTCATGATGGGTGAATCATTGAGATTTAATTGCATCACAAGGTTGTTGGGAGGTTGCCATTTTCTATGCCCAGGGTTGCTGAGGCACCATTGATCACTGACACTTTCTTCCCTACAGTTGTTAGCCATGTAACCTGTGGAGAATTACCCCCTCCTAACTTACTCGCTCACTCACTCACAGATGAGTGGCAGTGGTGAATGCATGAATAAGGACGTGAGGATGAGTGTCAAAGGAGGATGCACATGATTGCAAAATAAGAAGGTGTGAGAAATGATGTAAGGGAGCAGGTTTGACAAGGTAGAGGAGGGTGTTATCAATGTCAAATTGTTTCAGCCTTCTTCACCCAGATTCAACCACTAAAACGCTTCCTGCACTGCATCCAGGAAGTTGACATAATGTTTTTCTCTAGGTGTTTCTCCCTTGTGATAACCGTGAGTTTCTTCCTGTGGGAGGATACGACCGTAAGAAATAAGAGGACATGTGGGTGATTCATCCCATCAAGCCTGCCCTGCCATGCTACAAGATCATGGCTCCAGATTAGATTCCCTACAGTGTGGAAACAGGCCCTTCAGCCCAACAAGTCCACACCAACCCTCTGAAGAGCAACCCACCCAGACCCATTCCCCTATATTCACCCCTGACTAATGCACCTAACAGTACGGGCAATTTAGCATGGCCAATTCACCTAACCTGCACATCTTTGGACTGTGGGAGGAAACCGGAGCACCCGGAGTAATCCCAGACACAGGGAGAATGTGCAAACTCCACACAGACAGTTGCCCGAGGCGGGAATTGAACCCGGGTCCCTGGCGCTGTGAGGCAGCAGTGCTAACCACTGAGCCACCGTGCTGCCTCACGGTGTCATATTTGAACTCCTCACAGTCCCGACTCTACATCACATTGCTCCCCCAAACCCCTTACTGTGTCCAGCATGGACTAATACTAGGGCTTTTGGGACCCAGCCCTAAGAGAGAAATGGGTAATAGTTTGAAACTGGTCTGGGTCATACTAAACCACCATTTTTCAATATATAAGAGGAGTCAGACCAGTACGGCTCATTTGTCAGTTTTCTATCTTTTCCTTCTGAGAATTCATCTGTATCTTCCAAATACACCACATTTAGTACAAATCGAGGTAAAAATGATTTAGTTAACTGTCACCGTGTTGATATCCTAGAGACGGATATTGCTAATGATTACTACCCTTGCGGTGCTTATCGAGAAAGGAATACTCACACCCTGTATAGATAATGGCTTGCAGAGGTTTCTGCTTTGAGGGGAATGATGTCAGTATGCACAGTGCTGCTTGGAGTGGCAGCTGGTGGAACTCAAATTCAGTGAATTAATAAAATCAGGAATCGAAAGCTAAATAAACACCCATCTGTTTCACAAAAGGAATCTGTCACCATTACCTGCTCTGGCCTACACAAGAGTCCAGATTCATAGCAATGTACATGCTCTTAACGGCCAGTCACTTCCAGGATTAATAAATACTGGCACTACCAGTGATGCCTACATCCTATGAAAGAACAATATAACATTAAAAAAAAGACCACTTGCCAAGGCTGTTCCATTAACCCCTGAGTTTTATCAGTAACCAATTACATATCTATTGTAAAATATTCTCACTGTTACCTACATTCTTTATATTCGGTGCTAATCTTTGTAGAGCATATGTTTTAATACTGTTGCTGAAATCCACATTTATTGCCTCACCTCTCTCTATTTACTGCCTGTCGACAAGAAAACCAGCCAAATAGACTGACAAGATTTCCCCTTTATGAAACAGTATCTTTCACAATTTTATTTCTGGTCAGTGGGTCCATGTTCTGATTTTGACCAAAGAGCTCCGCGGCTTTACACACTCATTGGTTTGCACATTCCTGACTTAATTTTGGTATGTTTCTTAACTGTAAGAAAAGGGAGCAACATCTTGCCTGTTTCCAGTCTCATGGCGCTTCCTGGGTAGACAGGGATCTCTGGGAGATTTGTGCCAGACCTCTTGTAATTTCCTTCAGTATTCTCAGATATATTGTAACCAGAACCTGAGATATTTTCATCTTAAGTTTACACAGCTGTTTGGCATCCTTGCTGTTAAGAATGCGAATAATGTCACAACTTAGCTCTGCAGTGCCCTCTAGTATCCTCTTCATATCATGTTACCTATGGTTTTAAAAGACAATTGAATCAAGGAAGCTTACTTTAATAATTTTGTATTGATTATCATGGCTTCTACCTGAGTCAAAAACCCCCTTAATGTGGGTGTACTTACTTCCTGAAGACTGCATCAGCTCACCACCATTTCCTCATGAGCAATTAGGGATGGACAGTATGTGTGTGCTCAAGTCAGTGATGCCTATGTCATGGGAATGAGGTTAAAAAAAACACAACCCTGCTTTCAATGGCCACCAACATCACTTAGTTTTTGTTTCTTTCTGAATATAGCTGAAAAAAATCATATTTGATGTTAAAAATCACAAAACACCAGGTTATAAAATAGGAGAAAGTGAGGACTGGAGATGCTGGAGATCAGAGCTGAAAACTGTGTTGCTGGAAAAGCACAGCAGGTCAGGCAGCATCCAAGGAGCAGGAGAATCGACGTTTCGGGCATAAGCCCTTCTTCAGGAATGAGGAGGATGTGCCAAGCAGGCTAAGATAAAAGGTAGGGAGGAGGGACTTGGGGGAGGGGTGTTGGGAATGCGATAGGTGGAAGGAGGTTAAGGTGAGG
>NC_057718.1:82761012-82792161 GCF_004010195.1 Chiloscyllium plagiosum
TCGTGCAGTTGCCGGGAGTGTAGGTTGGGTTGGTGGGGGGTGTGGACCTGACAAGGGAGTCGCGGAGGGTGGTCTCTCCCAAACGCTGATAGCAGTGGGGAAGGAAATATATCCCTGGTGGTGGGGTCTGGGCGGAGGTGGCAGAAATGACGGAGGATGATACAATGTATCCGGTGGTTGGTGGGGTGGTAGGTGAGGACCAGTGGGGTTCTGTCCTGGTGGCGATTGGAGGGGGCGGGGTTTAAGGGCGGAGGTGGCGGAAATGACGGAGGATGATACAATGTATCTGGTGGTTGGTGGGGTGGTAGGTGAGGACCAGTGGGGTTCTGTCCTGGTGGCGATTGGAGGGGCGGGGTTCAAGGGCAGAGGTGTGGAAGTGGAGGAGATGCGGTGGAGAGCATCGTCAACCACGTCGGAGGGGAAATTGCGGTCTTGGAAGAAGGAGGCCATCTGGGTTGTTTGGTATTGGAATTGGTCTTCCTGGGAGCAGATGCGGCGGAGGCGAAGGAATTGGGAATATGGGATGGCATTTTTACAGGGGGAAGAGTGAGAGGAGGTGTAATCTAGGTAGCTGTGGGAGTCGATCGGTTTATAGTGAATGTCGGTTAGATTTAATTCCCCCCCACCATTCTCTCTATCCTGCACGTAAACATCTCTATCCCACATTTGTTTCAGAAGTTGAGAAAATCCAGCTTTTGGAACCCTTCCACCTCTTTCTTCCCTGATGATCAGCCTTTCGACAGCTTTATAGTTAATTAATCCTCCTCAACAAAGCCATGACCTTTAAATAATTAATGTCCCGGAGTGGTGACTCAAAAATCTTTATTTAACTAATTATCTCCAGAGAAGCCTTGGGCATTATTTGATTAATTTCCCTAAAGAAGCCACAAGCTTTAACCTAATAATTCCCAGGAGATATTAAAATCATTGAATAATAGGGCACAGAACGGTGGGCACTTGACATATCACGTCTTTGCAGGCTCTTTTGTAGGGTGTTCCAATTAATCACTATCTTCTGCTTCTCCCTTATAACCTTCTATTTCTGTTTCCTTTCAGTCCTTCGCCAATTCTCTTCTGAACATTCCCATTAGAAACATAGAATCCCTATGGTAAGGAAGCAGGCCATTCAACCCATCGAATGCATATGCCCCTCTGAAGAGCATCTCACCCAGACTTGTCACTCTAACCTGTCTCTGTAACCCTGCGTATCCCATGCCGAATCCACCTAACCTGCACATCTTTGTGACTGTGGGAATGTAGTGATTGGAACCAGCTGGATCTTGTTGACTACAAGATCCTTGATTGGGGTTGTTAACTTGTGCCATTCAGGAAAGCCCTGGCTGACAATATAGCCAGGAGATTGCCCCTCTTCCGCGGTTACGAAAAAAAAAAGAAAAAAAAAAGAAAAAAAAAGAAAAAAAGAAAAAAAAAGAAAAAAAAAATAGCCAGGAGATTAGAATCTCCTCATTTGAGGACTGACTGAACAAATATATAAACCAGGAGATTAGAATATCCTCAGTTTAGGGACTGAATCTCAACCAGCTGGCTAATAAAAGACAAAAACAATAACCAGGCAAGAAAAAAAATTACCAGGAGATTTAGAATCTCCTCAGTTCAGATGACTGACTCCAAGCATGCTGGCCTCAGTCTGTGTGTACTAATGTTGTTGGTTTCTGTTGTTTTTTTGGGGGTGAAGCCTCATTCCTAAACTGGCTGATCTACTTGGCCAATTTGTTAATTGGTATTCCTTTTTTTTAATTATTGAGGACTGATTTCTAAACTGCCTGATCCACACAGTCAATGTGTTTCAGATGTATTTCAGTTTTCATTAGGGGACTGTTGTTTCACATGCTGGTTATAACCTGTGTGTTACTCCTTTTCTTTTGAATTTGAGAAAAGGGCTATGCTGATTTTATGGTAGGGCTTAGACCTTGCATTCTGGCTTTCTTTCTTTTTTGTATATGTCTTCACTGTTTTTTGGTGTTTGGACTGAGCCCTTGTGAGAAAATACATCTTGCCAGATGAGCTGTTCCTGGAGGTAGGCCAGGCTGTTGGGCTAGGCATCTGTAAAGACTGAACACCTGTGTGTGCGCGCGCTGAGAGGTGAGCACTTGCTGCATCCTGGAGTTTGGGAGTAGACCCTGTCTTCAGGAGAGGACCAAACCCCTGTGAGTTAACTGCACCATTACAATTGTGCTGTGTTCCTGTGAGTGGGCCTGGTTCTCTATGGATGGGCCAGGGCTCTATGGAGACTGAACATCTGTGGGGTGTGCATTTACTGCCTTCAGGAGTGGACTCTGCCCTTGATTGTGCACTCTGTTTTAAGCAATGGACTCTGCAGTTTGGATGGACTCCATTTCTGACAATGCACTTTGTTTACTGGAGTGGACTCTGTTCCTGGGAATGGACTCTATATTTTGAAGAGAACTGTTTATGGTAATGGACTCTGTGTACCGGAAAGGACTCTTTTTGGTAATTGACTCTGTCTTGCTTGTTGGGGTTATCAACTGCACTGTTGTGTCCCTGGATCTAGCAGGCTTCTCTGTGAGCTGGGAGGTTCATGGGTTGTCCTGAAAGCTGTCAATCTGAGAGCCAAAGAGTGGGTAGGCTGCCCTTTGAGGGCATGCTTGGTGCTGTCATCCTGGGCAGGTACTGGGGCGGGCTGGCCTCGAGC
The DNA here is from genome assembly GCF_004010195.1 of Chiloscyllium plagiosum. NCBI lineage: Eukaryota > Metazoa > Chordata > Chondrichthyes > Orectolobiformes > Hemiscylliidae > Chiloscyllium > Chiloscyllium plagiosum. The sequence continues at coordinate 82,763,687 of NC_057718.1, forward strand.
TGGCCAGAAGTTGTGAAGGGCAGGTAGGGAAGCCAGAAGATGGGTAGGCTGTCCTGACCGCTGTCATCCTGCGGGGAGGGGGGGGGGATGTTGAGGAAGCAGGACAGGCTGTACAAGAGGTGGCTGGAAGGTGTGTCAGGGTCGACCGAGAGCCGGAAGGGTCATGGGGTGGACCGAGAGCTGGAAGGGGCATAGGGGCAGGCTGCCTAAGAGTGGCTGGAAGGTAGGAGGGATGGGTGGCTTGCTGGGGGCTCTGTATTTGATGCATTTTTTTAATGTAATTGGACTGTTCTATATGTATTTGTTACTGTTTTGTGGTGAGTGAAAGTGGGATTTAAGTTTTGTCCTCATTTCCTGAAAATTGTTTGAACGGTGGGGTTTGGGGCTTGGCTTTGCTGCTCCTCTCCCTTGTAAAATTGCTGTTTCTCTGTATACAGCTGTTAATGTTAACTGTTTTGTAAACTGTATTTTTTAAAATTTAAAAAAACAGGGATTAGAATCTCCTCAGTTGAGGACAGACTGAGAAAAAATATATATAAATCAGGAGATTAGAATCTCCTCCGTTCAGGGGACTGACTCTCAACTAGCTGGCTAATAAAAGAAAAGACAAAGAACAATGAGGGAAGAAAAAATTACCAGGAGATTTAGAATCTCCTCTGTTCAGGCAACTGACTCCAAGCTTGCTGGCCACAGTCAGTGTACTACTGCTGTTGGATTCTGTTATTTTGGGGGGGGGAAACCTCATTCCTGAACTGGCTGATCTACATAGCCAATTTGTTAATTGGTATTCCATTTTTATTGAGGACTGATTTCTAATCTGCCTATCAACACAGTCAATGTGTTTGAGGTATATTTCAGTTCTCATTAGGGAACTGTTGTTTCACATGCTGGTTATAGCTTGTGTTACTCATTTTCTTTGGCTTTGAGAAAAGGGCTATGCTGATTTTTGTGGCAGGGCTTAGCCCTTGCACTCTGGTTTTATTTCTTTTTTTTTGAATGTGTTTTCACTGTTTGGACTAGGCCCCTGTGAGATAATGCATCTTTCCAGATGAACTGTTCCTGTGGATAGGCCTGGCCCTCTGAGTAGACTAGGCCTCAGTAAAGACTGAACAGGTGTGCGTATGCGCATGCATGCTAGGAGGTGAGCATTTGCTGCCTGTTGGAGTGGACTCTGCCCTGTCAGTTGACTACACCTTTTATAATGAACTGTATTTGTGTGAGTGAGCCTGGTTCTCTGGATGGACCAGGCCTCTATGGAGACTGAATGTGTGTGTGTGTGGGGTGTGCATTTGCTGCCTTCAGGAGTCGACTCTACACACTGGATTGGATGTTGCCTTTGGCTGTGGACTCTGTTTCTGACAATGGACTCTGCATGCTGGAGTGGGCTCTGTTCCTAGGAGTGGACTCTGAAGAGAACTGTTTACAGTAATAGTCTGTATACCAGAAGGGACTCTGGTTGTTGGTAATGGATTTTGTCTGTCTTGTGTCCCTGGGTCTGGCAGGCCTCACTGTAAGCTGGGATGCTCATGGGTCATCCTGAAAGCTGTCACCCTGAGAGCCAGAGGGTGGTTAGGCTGTCCTAAGAACCAGAAGGTAGGTAGGCCACCCTGATGCCAGATGCCCCGAGAGCCTGAAGCCTGAGCACTATCATCCTGACAAGGGGTAATCGGGACGGGCTGTCCTCGAGGTGCTGGAAGCTGTATCAGGGCAGTCGATAGGCCAGATGGCGTGTCGACTTAGACAAGAACCAAATGGTACATAGAGGCAGATCGAGAGCCAGAACGCGAGTAATCCACCCTCAGCGCTGCCACTCCTGGCAGGTACCAGGGTGGGCTAGCCTAGAGATGGCCGGAAGGTGTGTCAGGGCCACATGGGGCATAGGAGCAGGCTTTCTTTGAGTGGCTGGAAGCTCTGTACAAGCTAAACGCTGCGTGCAGCCCAGGAGCTCCGTGTGCAGGCCCCTGCTGATGTTTCTATGTGGGAAATGCAAGCAAGCTTCATTAAACTAGTGATGCAATTGTCAATAATGTTGTTGTTCCATGTATTTTGTGAAAGCAGTTGTGATTTTGCAAGAGGAAGAAAAGAAATGCATATGACCAGGAGAGTGGAATCTCCTCTGTTTGAAGGATGGACTCCACGTTGGCTGGGCAGAGCCAGTGTACTGTGCACTGGTATAATAAAGGGTGATTTGGTGATGAGGAAAAAATATATAACCAGAAGATTAGAATCGCCTCCGTTTGGGCAACTGACTCCAAGCTGGCTGGCTACTGCCTGTGTACTGTGCACAAGTAACAGGTGATGGGATACCAGCCTCTGTAGCTATTTCAGTGTCAAAAAGCAGGGTGCTGGAAAAGCGCAGCAGGTCAGGCAGCATCCAAGGAGCAGGAGAGTTGCTATTTGGGGCTGATGGATGCTGTCTGACCGGCTGTGCTTTTTCAGCACCACGCGTTTTGACTCTGACTGTCCAACATCTGCAGTCCTCACTATCTCAGTTATTTCAGTGGTGATGGGAGAAAACAGGACATGCCTGAAGAAAATTCACTTACAGCAGTCATCTTAGAATTGGGGTAAGCATTTCTGGCTTTATGCCTTTATTTGGGAAGCTTGACTCATTCGATCCTGCCATTGGAGACTGGGCCCAGTATGTGGGGAAAAAATGCAGTCTTTTCTGGGCAAATGACATTAGGGCAGATGAAAAGCAACAATCCTTCTGACTGCATGTGGATCTGCAGCATTTTCAGTTATAAGGGCCTTATGGTTAAGGAATATTATGACCCCAAACCTCCTTTTTAATTCTGAAACTTTATCGGTTTTATTTGGCTGTTGGAGAACCATGGGGAATCTGTACCAGGATTTTTGAGGAGACTGGCAGAGGCATGTGACTTTGAGATAATCCTGAATGAGATGCTGAGTGACTATTTGGTATGTGGGATTAATGACATAACCATTCAGAAGTGCCTACTAGTTGATGCCCAACTAGACTTCAAACAGGCACTGCAGCTGGCCTTGTCACTAGAAAATGCAGCAAGTGGACTGTGGGAGCTACAGGACATTCAAACAAAAGTGGACTCCCTCATGTCTCCAACTGAGCTTGGGGAACACCACTTGAGTATAGGTAATCGCAGAGCCTCACACAGGGCATGTGTTGAGCAGATGGACCCCAGGCCAACCCACAGCAGAACCCTACAACAAAGCCGAGACTCGGCCAAGTGGCTTATAGGTTCTCCAGCATCTGGGCCAGCAAGCTCCTGTAGTTGCTGCAGGTACGTGGACTCGAGACAGCAAAGGAGTCCTGCAAGGCCTGACTTGGGTAATAAAACTTGTAGGCTGGTACCCAGGAGAGGCCACACCCTGTAAAGTCCCTTTGCATGTGGATTGGAACAATTAAATTACTTAGCAACATCCAAATCAGAACTAATCAAAATTAACGTTTGGTTAAATGTCACCAAGTTCCCACAGAGTTCGATACTGGCGTAGCTGTACCTGTGGTTGCGGAATCTGTCTTTAACAAGATTCAATCAGGACTCTAACTCTTAAGTTTGTACAATCGAGGTTGAGCGTGTACACTGAGAACCATTGCAAATTAAGAGACTGGAGCTGAAGTCATACCCTTATGAAAAGTAGTTGGTGCAGTAACCAGTGATGGTAGTAAAAGGCTCAGGCGCAGGCCTATTGGGGTGGAATTGGTTGAGAAAGATTTGCCTGGATTGGCTCAACATTTTTTTTCAATTAGAAAATGGCTCTCTGTGTAGTTTTAGTGAAATAACCAGGTGTTTTTCAGGAAGGGTTTTGAACTATCAAAGGGGCCAAAGCCACATTACCTGTTGACTAGGAAGCAATTTGAAGGTTTTCCAAGGCCCACCTGGTGCCATTTGCCTTGTGGGTAAAAGTAGAGGCAGAAATCTGGAGGCTGAAGAGCAAAGTAATCATCAAACCAATGCGTTTGCAGAATGGGCAGGACCGGTCATACTGATTGTGAAGCCTGACCGCTCAGTTCGCCTTTGGGGGGATTTTTAAGCAAACGGTAAACCGCGCTCTCAGCTTGATAAATACCCGATCCCTCATACAATGCACTTGTACGTAGAGTTTGCAAGGGGGAGGTGGGGTGGGCTATCCTTTAGAAAACTGGACATAAGCCATACTTGTCAATTGTAACTGGATGAGGAGTTCCAGAAGTATGCTACGATTAATACCCATCAGTGTTGAGATCATGGGGTATCACCAGCCTGTGCCCTTTTCCAGCAGACCATGGAGAACATTTTACAAGGGGTACCTCGGGTTGCCATTTATCTGGATGGTGTATTAATAACTGGGAAGGCCAATAAAGAGCACTTGGAGGACTAGGACATAGTGCTTAAGTGCTCCCAGGCAGGCGTATGCCTTAGAAGGTGAAATGGTATGTTTTGGGTGCCCCCAAGTGACCTACTTGGGTTACAGAGTCGACAAAACTGAGTTACACCATTTGGAAGAGAAATTGAGAGCAATCAAAGGAGCTCCAGCTCCCAGGTCTGTATCGGAGCTTTGGTCTTTCCTGGGGTTTGTGAATTATTATGGAAAATTCATACATAACCTGGCCTCCATCTTGGCACCTTACACCTGAAACAGGGAAGTGGCCACACAGCCAAGAAGTATCCTTTAGGAAAGTGAAAATGCAGCTATTGCCATCTAAGGTGTTGATCACTACCATCAGAAGTGAGAGGTAGTGCTGACATGCGATGCCTCCCCGTATGGTATCAGGGTGGTGTTGGCTCGCCGGTGACCCAATGGAGAGCTACACCCGATAGCGTCTGCTTCCCGGACATTGGCTGATGCCGAAAGCAAATATGCCCAGATAGCGAAGGAAGGTTTGGAGGTCATCTTTAATGTGCAGAAGTTCCACTAGTATCTTTACAAATGGGAATTTGTCATTGTAACCGATCACAAACCCCTGCTAGACCGACTGAAGGAAGGCAAGGTGGTGACATCTACAGCTTGTGGTAGAATTCAGCATAAGCTCTTCGTCTCAGGGCATACAAGTTAGAACATTATCCAGGAAGCCAAATGGCTAAGGCAGATCCCTTGAGCAGCCTCCCACTGGCATATACTCCACCTACGGTGCCTCCCCTGGAACAGTCTGTTTGGTTTTAAACTTTCCTCACACCCTCCACCCCAACAATATCCAACTGTGGACACAAGAAGATCATGTCGTTTAGATTAATTACAGTGTGGAAACAGGCCCTTCGGCCCAACAAGTCCACACCGACCCGCCGAAGCGTAACCCACCCAGACCCATTCCCCTACATTTTACCCCTTCACCTAACACTATGGGCAATTTAAGCATAGCCAATTCACCTAACCTGCACATTTTTGGATTGTGGGAGGAAATCGGAGCAGCCGGAGGAAACCCACGCAGACACGGGGAGAACATGCAAACTCCACACAGTCGCCTGAGGTGGGAATTGAACCCAGGTCTCAGGCGCTGTGAGGCAGCAGTGCTAACCACTGTGCCACTGTGCTGCCCACAACTGAAACAGCTGGTGGTAATGGGGGATATAGAAGGGCCATCACAATCAGGGATGAAACTTTTCTGGACCTGGTGAGATGAGGTCACTATAAAGCATGGTATGTTATTGAGGGGCGCATGGGTGACTATCCGGACACTGGCCAAACTCCACCAGGGTCATCCAAGAGGAAGATGCTAGCAAGAAGCTGTCTGGTGGTCATGGTTGGATGCTGACATTATTGCATTGGTGGGACAGCTAACAAGGACAAAACTTGCCACCAGCAGCACCCCCACATCATGGGAATGGCTGGGAAAGCCCTGGGCTCAGTTGCATGTTGACTCCGCCAATCCTTTCATGGGCTCAATGTTCCTGATAGTTATGGACATCCATTCAAAGTGGTTGGACACACAAAGCTTATCTGGCAAACTCAGGGATAACGATTGAGAAGCTGCGAGCATCGTTCACAATACACGGACTCCTGGAATTATCGGTCACAGGCAACGGGACACCATTTACCAGCAGGGAGTTTGAATATTTCCTAAAGTCTGATGGCATTTGACACCTAAGGAAGACTCCATACCATCCATTGTCCAATGGTATCACAAAAGAACCATTTTAGTCAACAGTCCAAACGTTGAAGACAGTCTTAAAGAAGCAGCCTACATCGTCACTTGATACCAAACTGTCCCAGTTCCTGTTCAATTAAGGGCCATCCCACACACAACAGGGATAGCTCCAGCAGAGTTGCTGATGGGGAGAAGACTCCGCACCAGGTTAAACCTGATATTCCCAAATCTGGTGGGTGGGGGGAGGGAGGGTGAAACAGCAGCAGGAAGGCCAATCCAGCCACATACCCCCTCTACGTGAGAGAGACGATTTAGTTCAGGGATGAAATTTGATGGCGGAACCATGGGAATGGCCCTGTATGGGTACGAGGTCAGGTTCTGTGACTTAGAGTACAGGCAGGTGATACAGTCCTGGACAAACATGTAGATCACCTGAAAGCTGTTACCTCTCAAATGGGGCAGGAGCAAAACATACCTGGCCCCTCAGACCAGCTGGGAAGCCTGTCAGAAACCAATAGTTCTCCCCCTCCATCTTGTGTCAAGTAAACCTCAGTCTGAGGTGAATGTAGCCTCAATCCTGTTACCAACAGAAGAAGAGGAAGAAACTCTCCTGAGATGCTCCAGACACAATATCTGGGCAACAGTCCAGTAAACACCGCCATGTCAGAGTCTGCATCAGTGAAACTGGACTTGGAGTGGAAGTAGGGCAAGAAAATCTACGAGACAAAGACCAGGCCGATATCCCTGGACTTAGTGATTGGAACCAGCTGGATCTTGTTGACTGAGATTCCTGACTGGGGCTGTTAGTCTGGGCCAATCAGGAAAGCCCTGGCTGACCCATATCATGAGATTTTAAAAAACAGGAGAATTCAGAAAAAATGGCAAATTATATAACCAGGAGATAAAACAAAAACCATTTACCACAGGGCAGTGGGGATCCCCTGTGGAGGGCTCTCTATGCGGGAGTCCCCCCCCCCCTTTCTCTCAGGGATCTGGGGTGGAGAGTGCTGCACGCAGCAGTCCCCTGCAACCGCAGATTGTGGTGGTTCACAGACTCCCAGCCCAACTGCTTGTTCTGTGGAGTTTGTGGACCATGTGTATATATGGGGTGTGGGCGGTTGCTCTTCCTTTTTAGTTTTCTAGAGAACCTTCTCCTCTGCATTTGGTTGCATTTCAGTCCCACACCTGACCTTTGGGCACCCAATACGGAGGGAGGAGGGTTGGTCAGAGGATCTCCTCGTGGGTCTGCTCCTGGGCCTGGCCAAACTGGCCATAAACAGGTCCAGGCAGCGGGCCGTGGAGGGGTTCGTTAGGGCCAACTGCCTGCCCCTCTTCCGTGGCTACATCTGAGCTCAGCTGTCCACCAACACCCTCAAGCAGTTCGGGGAAAGGTGGGCACTGCAGGGAGTGGAGTGCTTTATTTCCCCCTCCAACTCTTTTGATTTAATCCCTGTCCTTTTGTGAGAAGGGCACTGCTTGTCACTGGCCACTCGGGTGTTTTGTTCTTCCTGGTGGTGGAATATAAATATCATTTTCTGCACTCGTTTTTTCACTGTGTGAAAATGAGCACTCCCACAGTTAGGCGGTAAGGTGGGTGGGGGCTTTTCAAAAAAAAAATAAGAGAATTAAAAGCAGAAAACCAATAACTGAGGAGATTTAGGTTTAGAATCTCCTCCGTTCAGGGGACTGACTCCAAACTGGCTGGTCACAAACAGTGTCCTGTGTACAAGGAAATGAAGGGTGACTTGGTGACAGGATATTGCTGTTATTTCAGGGCGGAAACCAGAGCACCCGAAGGAAAACCATGCAGACACTGGGAGAATGTGCAAACTTCGCACAGACTGTTGCGCAAGGGTGGAATCAAACCTGGGTCCCTGGCGCTGTGAGGCAGTTATGTTAACCACGGAGCCACCATGCCATCACATTGAATCTATTTCTACCACCCTTTCAGGCAGTGCACTTTTGATCAAATGTTTACGAGCTACCAATCCTTCAGCCATTGGATTCTCATTACTTACTCGATAATTGCTACGCGTACCCTTTGAACATCTCTCTTAAATTTCCCCCGAAGCTCCTCTGTTCTAAGGAGAACAATTCACGGTTTCGCTAAATAAAAATTATTTGTCTATGGTGAGGTGTTAGCCAATGCGCACTGGGAGTAGATGTCACAAAAGGTCAAAGAGCGGCAGTTACAATGTTGACATGTGTCTGTCAGGAAGTGCTGCATTAAAACCAAAAAACAGCCTTTCTCCTGCATTAAGGCCAGAATTCCAACTATGAATGAACAATCAAGTTGAAAGGAATTGGAGGAGAAACATGGTCCATAAAAAATTGATTAGATGAGAACTCTCTGGCTTAGAAATTTTGGAATTTTCAAATTGGATACCCAGCAGAGAATTTTGTTTAAAACGAAGTGTAATGAGAAGACAAAGTTTGACCCAATGAATAAGAACAATGTTAAATGTCTATTTGCAGCTGTATTACTTAGGGATGAAATTACCCGATGAAGTTCACAATAGCACTCCAAGTATCTCACATATGCTTTGCAGTGAAGCTGTCAACAAGTCTGATTAGCACATACCAGGATCAAGCTGAGAATTCTGCAATTGTGAATACTGCCAGGAACAGGGAAACAGACAGTGCGATGTTCCTGCCAAGTGAGAGGAATGGAATGATAAGCGTTGTGAAGGATGTTGGCTGTTTGTCCATACACTTCAGAACTTATTTTTGTTCACTTGCTGCTCTGCATTCGACATTACAAAGTGTTATCAATAAACTTGTAGCTGTTAATGGTTTTGCATAACACTTGAGAGCTACTAACACTCCCTGACCATTTTGATTACGACCAGGGTTAAATGATTCAGCAACGTTTTCAAGTAATTGCCTTAAGCAGTTTAACAAATGGTTTTGACTCTTATTGTGGTATTACTGGTGCTTTAATGTTGCAGATTTTAATTTCATAGAAGAGAATGAATGAAGCAGCTACTGCCTTTAATAAAAAGGATAATGTTGGACTGTACATTGGACAGCTGGGTCTGATAGGCTGGGAAGTGCATCACACATGGCAGAGATGCTGTTTCTTGAGTTTCTGTTGAGCTTCAGTCAGGTAGTGCAGGAGGCCAAGGACAGAGAGTTAAAAATCACACAACATCAGGTTATAGTCCAACAGGTTTATTTGGAAGCACTAGCTTTTGGAGCGACGCTCCTTCATGTGGTTGACAATCATCTGATGAAGGAGCAGCGCTCTGAAAGCTAATGCTTCCAAATAAACCTGTTGGACTATAACCTGATGTTGTGTGATTTTTTTAACTTTGTACACCCCAGTTCAACACCGGCATCTCCAAATCAAGGACAGAGGTCAGAGGTCAAGGACAGAAAATTACACCATCAGGGAATTGAAAGCTTCAGATGTATTTGCAAATTGAGCAGAGGTGTTCTGCAAAGTGTCACTCATTCTGTGTTTGGATTCCCTCGCCTCCCAATCCCACATGGTAGAGGGTACCACATCATGAGCAGACAGTACAGTATAGGAGATTCCTGAAGAAGGGCTTATGCCCGAAACATCGATTCTCCTGTTCCCTGGATGCTGCCTGACCTGCTGCGCTTTTCCAGCAACACATTTCCAGCTCGAGATTGATGGAAATGCAAGTAAATCAAGGTTTCGCCTGGAAACTGTGTGTGGGACCTTGATTGGGGGATAAGGAGGAGGGGATAGGGCCAGCATTGCATTCCTGCACATGCAGGGGACAATGCTGTGCGAGGGGAGAGGCTGTTGGCAGAGTTGAGGAGTGGCCCAGGTGCTGAGGAAGGAATGTTGAAAACTCTGATCACCCATCAGACTGTGTTCACTGACCCACACTGGCTCGCATTTAAATAAAGCCTCAATTTTAAAATTCTCATCCTTATTTTCAAACACTGCTTTCTGCTCCCAATCTACGGAAGCTCCTCAGCCCCATAACCCCCATGATATCCGTGTTTAACTAATTCTGGTCACTCGAAAATCTCCAGTTCTAGTTTTTCCACCATTGGTATCCATGCATCTAGCTTTTTAAACTCTAAGGTCTGCAGTTCCCTCAGTAAATACCACCACCTCATCATCTCTCATTCCATCATTGAGCTGCTCCATGAAGCCAACTTCATTGACCAAGCTTCAGTCACCTGACCTTGCAGGTGACTCAGGGTCATGTTTAACTTCAATGCTCCTGTGAAGCATCATGGGGCAATTTGTTACATTGAAGGAACTATTTAAATATAAGTTATTGCTGTTTGCAAAGGTTAGGTGTCAGATTTGTCGTTTGAGTAGAAGTTGGGTTGACTGGGCCTGAATTTGTTGGTGTTCAGAGGAAAGGGAGAGGACCTCACGGAAACATAACATCCTGGTCAGGCCTAGATAGGCTGGATGCAGACTTGGTTCCAATTACAACATTTAAAAGGCATCTGGATGGGTATATGAAAAGGAACGATTTGAAGGGATATGGGACAAAAGCTGGCATATGGGACTAGACCAAAGAATCATTGAATCACTACAGTGTGGAAACAGGCTATTTATCTCATTGAGTCCACACTGACTCTCTGAAGAACATCCCACCTAGACCCAACCTTTAACTCTGCATTTTTCATGGTTAATGCATCTAGCCTGCACATCCCTGAACACTATGGGCAGTTTAGCATGGTCAATCCACCTAAGTTGCACATCTTTGTACTACAGGAGGAAACTGGAGCACCTAAAGGAAGCCCATGCAGACACAGGGAGAATGGACATGGAGTTTACATCGTCTCCCAAAGCTGGAATTGAACCCAGGTCCCTAGCACTATGAGGTAGCAGTGCTAACCTCTGAGCTACCACATTGGGATAGCTGGTTAGTATGAACGAGTTGGACCAAAGGATCTGTCTCCATGCTGTATGACTGTATTACGATAAATGAAATCAACAGTTATGGCCTCATGTCATATTAACATTCAGGATACCTTCCATCATGTGTGCCAATACTTCCCTGTTCTGCACCAGCATCACACCACAAACCAAAACAGGAGATAAATGCTCAAAATTCTTCCATGTAACTTCCTAGAGCCACAAAACATCATAATCTCTGCTGCTGACTACATCTAGGAACAGACTCATCTGAGCCTTGGCTGTTGTGTGGAAGCCCTGAAGTGATGTTACAGCAACAGGCACTGTGGCAGTGTCACTTGATACAAGGCAAGGCTTGTTCAAGGTGTTACTTGTGGTCCTGAACATTAGGATAGCAAAAGACATTTTCCATTCTTCTATGTATCGGTAATCAGCAATTGTAAGCATTTTGAGTCTTTTCTGCCTGGCTGACTTTTTTTTTAAAATCATATTATCTACCTTACAAAGCAGTTCATTTATTGTTGCTGCCATATTGCAAAGTCAGTCAGGAATGATATTTGAGTGTTTTTGCCAGAATAGAGTTTGTAACTATATTAGTGAAAAGTAAAAGTCTTTCTTAATTGTTTACACCATGTATTGGAGAGGCTCAGAGAGGAGATCTCTAGAATCTTCCGTACTCAGGTTTACTGTGATCTGATATCACTGACGAAGCAAAAACAGAAATTGCAGGAGAAATTCAACAGCCCTAGCAACGCCTGTGGAGAGAAAGCTGAGTTAACATTTAGGGTCCAGTGATCCTTCTTCAGAACAAATGATGCAGTCTAGCTGCGAGCTAAAGCTACTAATTTATACATGCTATGATCAAAATGTGCAGTGATCCATTCAGATACATCCTAACTAATGTGTCCAGCTCCAGTTCCTGAGAAACAGTGTTATTCAAACATTGGGAGGCAGTACAACAAAGAAAGAATGACATGGCTGACCCCTGCTGTCCAGTATTTGAGTTGCAAGGGATGACTGTGGAGGCTTTGCAGTTTGGATAGGAGGCATCTATGAGGCAATTCTAATGTAAATTAGATTGCAAATGAATGGAAAATGTCACTTCATGCACTAATTTAAAACTCTCAGTGTTAAGAAAGGGAATGAAGACTCAAAGAGTTAAACATAAATGAGATCTAAGCCTGACAAAATGAAGTTAAAAATCACACAACACCAGGTTATAGTCCAACAGGTTTAATTGGAAGCACTAGCTTTCGGAGCGACGCTCCTCAAGAAGGACGGATACTCAAAAAATACAGTCCACAGATTCCTCAAGAACAAACCACGACAAGCAGACCAAACACAGCCAGAAACCCTAACCACCTTACCATACATCAAAGAAGTCTCAGAAATGATAGCGAGACTACTAAGACCTACATCACCACAAACCCCTGGAACCCCATCCAGGACAAACATATAAATAGAAAGCAGGAGACAACAGCTTCGCTTCACTTGGAGGTCGCCACTGATGATGTTACCTAGCCAGGTAATGAAACGTTGGATATAAACCTACAGCTCAGTGAGCAAACCTACACCCTATGTCTGTGTGGAGTTTGCACATTCTCCCCATATTAGTGGGGTTTCCTATGAGTGCTCCAGTTTCCTTCCACAGTCCAAAGATGTACAGATTAGGTGAATTGGCCATGCTAAATTGCCCATAGTGTCCAGAGATGTACGCCTGGATATCAAACCTACAGCTCAGTGAGCAAACCTACACCCTATGTCTGTGAGGAGTTTGCACATTCTCCCCATATTAGTGGGGTTTCCTATGAGTGCTCTAGTTTCCTTCCACAATCCAAAGATGTACAGGTTAGGTGAATTGGCCATGCTAAATTGCCCATAGTGTCCAGAGATGTATAGGTTAGGTGGATTAGAGGTGCAGAGTTACAGGGATAGGGTAGGGGGTTGGATCTGGATGGAATGTTCTTTGGAGATTCAGTGTGGACTCAATGGTCTTTACTGCCTACTTCCATGCTATAGAGATTCTATGATTCACACACGCAGAAGAGGCAGTAAGCCATTTGGAGCCAGATGTCGTCAAGGGTGAAGTGAAGTAAGGAGGGTTTGATTTGGGCTTTTGGTAGACACGTTAAACTGACTGGTTCGACTAGACGCCTTCACTCTCTGACAGGACCCAGCAGGACACCAGGCAGGTGGATAGGAAAGGAGGAACATCACTGATTCTGGTGCATTGTAATGGCCCACGATTGTTATTGTTCAAAAACTTATTCCCAGGTGAGCAATTGACATGTGCAGAAGTGAATCAAGTTAAAAATCACACAACACCAGGTTATAGTCCAACAAGTTTAATTGGGGGGCCGCTCCTTCATCAGGTAATCAAGAAGTGAATCAGCAGCTAAAACGCATTGACGCCATATCCGATCAGGTCCAATATGAGAAAGCGGTGGTCTTTCTGCAAGATGCTGAAACATTCTGCAAATAAGCGCCTGACAATGAAGAATTTCAGCAATACAGCAACAGATAGCCACTGGAGAGATATTGATTGGGTGTTTGCTGAATCATTGTACACCATATGACAGGTTGGTTCAGTCAAGGCAATAGGTGAGCATCAGTTCAACATAAAGTGTCAGACAAGTCCCAGTGCATTGTGCAATGTCATGAACTTCACAACACCTGTATGAATTGGTGTGGTGTAAAATTATGTCCCAATACATGTGTGAATCATAATGTAACACATGTATTGGGCCAAGCAGTGGAATGTGGTGAAACGGTTAAAAATTATGTCCCAATACATGTGTGAATCTAACCGGAATGGAGGTATTGCTTAGTCCCGTGTGAATCTTATTACACACCTCCCCGTGTGAATCTTCTTATCTGTATGTAACCAGAATGGAATGTGTTTTTTAGCCTTGCTCTGCTGTTCACATGAATGTTTATATCTGGAAAAGAGTATATCAGCTGGAAAAGTCTCCAGTTCGGAGAGTCTGCTCCGGGGTTACGTTTAACCGCCGAGCGTGGGTTGTTGGCAACCGCTCTACGAGAACTGACGGCTCCCAGTTCCGGTAACATGTAGAGTGAGTATAAGCCAGACCCGTTGTAAGTATGAGACCTGGTTGTGGCGACGCTGCGGGGAATAAAATGCTCATATTCTAGCAGACTCGCCTCTTGGTCGTTTGTTCTGAGTCAGACTACTCTCCTACGAACCTGACCTTGAGAATTTTTTAAAACAATTGGTTCAATAAGGAATCCAAAAATGTAGCACTTGAACATAAAATTAAGAAAAGGTTAACACTATATGATGACACCATACTCATGCTGAGAGGACAGCTCCATTCCAACAATCTGACTAAGGATCCGAAGTTCCGAATCATAAACCGGCAAGTGAGTAGCAATCTCCTGAACTGGAGCACATCTAAATTTGGACTGGTAACCCTTAATATACCAAAAGAGATTTGTAATGTGTCATAGGACACCAAACCATTGACCATGGAACACATCCTAGAGAAGTATACAATGCATTAACGGATACGATGTCTTCAAAGAGAATATCTTTTTTAAAGTAGATAAGAATGCAAGACAATTCAGGATCTGCTGAGGAAAGTTCCTAACTGCCCTTAAGGTCAACCTGAAGATACAAGAGCTGGAAATGAAGGGAGTAGTCAAAAAAGCATCATCAGGGTGTGAACCATAACCTACACCTGAACCTTTCCTTATTTTAAAGGTAAGTATCAAGCATTGCATTCCAGATGCAATTCAGTTGGTCAGACTACCAGTCTTGAAGCAAAACACACTTTATTCATACACTGTAGTTAAAATACAACAAAAGAAAGAATTGAAATAACTGAACTCTCTTGGAAAACTTAACAAAATAATAGATTATCTAACTACAAAGCGGAAATTGTTCCAATATAGCAACATCCCTTAAACATGCCCCTGGCAAAGCCAAATTCAGGAAGATAGATGGTCTCACAGGTAATTCTCCAGTCCAGGAGGAAAAACATCAGGAGGAAACTCCTAGAGAGAGAGAGAATAGCAGGGAGATATATACTACAGCTTCCAAACCCAGCTTCAAGACCCCAGCAACTGCTACTGACAAACAAAAACTAAAAATCCTAGTTCTGTGGGAACTTGACCCCACCCATACAGAATGCTACTATTGTTCCAACTTAAAAAAAATGCCCAAGGCCTCACAAACTGTCTACTTTATTGGCTCTGAGTAGACCACTCAGTACCTCTGACTCAACCCTTCTTCTTGAAAAACAAACAGGACAAAATACACCTCTTAAAACCATAGTATCGTCACTATGGATTTGCACGAGTACAGGGGCACAGAGTTTGATTCAGCATTCAACACAGTCAAACAGCCAGTGATGACATGCCAGTGCTGAGATAATGTGATACCAAGGATGAAGTCACTCAGTAATGTAATGGGCAATCCTAAAAAGTAGGCTCAACCATTGACTTTTCCTGTGAACATTTTCATTCATACCTCCCTAGAAGACACAAAGTGATTGTCAAATCTGACAACAAGCCACTTTGAAGTATTTTCCTCAAGCTGTAACTACCACCTGCTATAAAAGTGTCTTCAAAAAATGTTACTCCAAATGTAGTGAACCCGTCTGGGTGTGGCGCACAAACCAAGAAGGCAGTTGTATGTTGCAGATTTACTGTCAAGAGCAGCACTCTCAATGAAGAAAATAGAGGATTCTACGAAACAGTGTGAAATCTTTTGGACCTAAAGTGGAACAGCAGCTTTATGTACTCTGGAAGTTGTCAAGCCAGCAGAGACATTGAATATAACAGATAAGTGGTTTGCGAAATCTGGTATAAACTACTCAACAAGGTGGAAAACCTCCAGCTGTCACAAGGCGTATTGATAAGAGCTTTTGCCTGAAACGTCGATTTTGCTGCTTGTCGGATGCTGCCTGAATTGCTGTGCTCTTCCAGCACCACTGATCCAGAATCTGATAAGAGAATAGCCTGATCATAGACATACCTGTTAGTGTAAGAAAATTTGAGCATATTATATAAAGGAAATAGAGTCATTAGAATTATTATCCCTGAGGAGTTGAGAGAAGATATCATAAAGTGCTTCTGTGCAAAAGAACTAAGTCAAGTCTGAAGAAGGCAAAATGCACGCTCAACTGACCAAACCTGAGCAATGAACTTGCACATCATGCAAGTGCAGTGCTTCTAATGAGATCTACACTAAGCAAACTACAGATACAAGACATCCCAGAGAAGCATGGTGGCACTGTGATTGGCACAGCTGCCTCAGTGCCAGGGACCTGGGTTTCATTCCACCCTTGGGGCCCCGGTCTGGAGTTTGCTGATTCTCCCTGTGTCTGTGTGAGCTTTCTCCAGGTGCTCTGATCTTCTCCCACAGCTCAAAGATGTGCAGGTTTAGGTGGATTAGCCATGGGAAATGCAGGGTTATTGGGTAAGAGTTAAGGATGCTCTTTAAAGGGTTGGTGTGAAAGCAATGGGCTGAATGACCTACTTCCCCATTGGAGGGATTCTATGAAATTTCAAGAGACCATGGAGATAGTTTTGAAGTTGATCTCTTCACACCTATAGAAGCTAATTATCATGTCGCAGTAGACTATTATTCTGACCAATTGGCTTCAATGACTACTAAATTGTCCAATGCCTAAAAACACAGTTCAGCCGATATGGCATGATCATCATTGCCGTGTGCAAAAATGGCCTTCAGTTCACAAGTGCTTAGTTCAGCCATTTCATGAAGGATTGGAAAATTCAACACCTCTCACTGTACCCAGTCAAATGGAAAGGCTGGGCCTCAGAGAACATTGCCAAAGAAATCAAAGAAATTTGAGCAAATCCCCGAATCTAGTAGCACACCTACTGAAGTCATGGTAAGTAGTCCAATACAATATGTTATGCTATACACAAACTACACTTTCTGTAGCAAAATAAAACTGCTGAATCCACAACTATTAACAGTGTGTGAGTGGAAAAAATCAAAGTTAAATGACAGGAAGTCAAATTTTGTTTCGACAAGACTGGTAGTGATTGTCAGAGTATTATAGAGTCAGAATACAAATTTTCAACATCCAGAGAGAAACACTCCAAACATTTGATTTAAATCTTACTTAACTAAAAAAAAGTAACATTCAAGCCTATGATGTTGAATCTTTCACTTTGCGTTCATGAGGACAGACACAAAAGAATCAAATTTCAAATGATCACAATAATTTCTAGTGAAGGAGAAACTGATGCTGATTGGTTGCAATTCAACACTGATTGGCCCATGGAGAAAGCAGTATATTGATTACATGGGAAACCTGTAGTCGCCCACTATTTTCTCCATGGTGACATTCTGGCCAATCAGAATCAATTTGCCAAACGAACAATCAGTCTGCTTTTCTCCTGAATTTTGTTTTAATGAATAGTCACAGGATGTGGATGTCACTCGGTAGACCAACATTTAGTGTCCATTCTTAATAGCCCAAGGAGCATTTAGGAGTCAACCACATTGCTGGGGCCTGGAGTCATATGTAGGCCACACCAGGTAAGGAATGCCATTAGTGAACCGCATGCATTTTTACAACAATCAGCAGCGATCATGTAAGGCTGAATCTTACATTCCTTTGGCTTAGTGCCAGTTGTGTGGAAATGTTTTGGAATGTTTTATTGCTGAGAGGCCTAGTAAGCATTCTTGTTGTCTTATCAAAAGCACCTCATTAACTCATCTCCATCGCATCCCTCACATCTGATTTCTGCCCTGGTTTACCATGCACTGTTCTAGAAACAACTCACCAAAGCTGGGATATACTAGAATTAAGATTAGATTCCCCTACAGTGTGGAAACAGTCCCTTCGGGCCAACCAGTCCACACTGACCCTCTGAACAGTAACTCACCCAGACCCATTTCCCTCTGACTATTGCACCTAACACTACGGGCAATTAAGCATGGCCAATTCACCTAACCTGAACACCTTTGGACTGTGGGAGGAAACCAGAGCACCCGAAGGAAACCCACGCAGACATGGGGAGAACGTGCAAACTCCACACAGACAGTCGCCCGAGGCTGGAATTGAACCTGGGTCCCTGGTGCTGTGAGGCAGCAGTGCTAACCACTGAGCCACCATGCTGCCCCAATTCACGTCTCTCGCATCGTCTTTAGAACCCCATTGTGGACCTTGACAAGCAGGTAGCCAGGAGCTGGTGTGCAAGATTCCTGACATCTGCCCTGATTGAGGAATCATAGGACTGTATAAAGAAATCGGTGTCTTCCTCCATTCCAGTAGCGTAAGTGTTACCAATATCTCACTCACTCTATCCCTGTACCCACCTCCCACAAGGCTCATACACTATCATTCTCACCATCGCCTGCAACACCCTCCCTACTGCCTGTTTCACTCTCCAACCCCCAAATGTTCTTAACATTGAGATGGGCATGACTGGTATTATTACACAATTCTGCCTCAAATCTTGCTATTGTCCATCTCTCTCATACCTCTATAAGATTCTGCCCACAGTTCCTAATTGTTTGGCCTTTTTAAATAAAAAGAAAGTTCAACTTTCAACACAATAGGATTTGAACCCAGGCCACTAGAACTTTAGCCTAGGTCCTCATTGTACCACCACCTCCCCACAAGCTAGTGGTTGAAATTCTTGCATTAACCCTGATGAGAGCAAGGTAAAATGTTTAAACAATGTTTCTTTTTCAACAAAATTCAAACACTATCTTTCCTGCAACTATCTCCTATCAAAACCGTCAACTTCAGTTCCTTCACCAGTAATTGTTCCCCATTCTTTTGGTCCAATTCTGGGCTTTTGGAAGCATATGACAACTGCGCAAAGGGCACAGAGAAGATTTACTGCAATGGCTCCAGAAATGAGCAATTACAAAGAGACAAAAGACTGGAGAACCCGGTGTTGTTCTCCTGAGAGCAGTAAGAGGAATTTAATGACGGAGGGTGTTTAAAATCATTAAGGGTTTAGACAGAGTAAGTAAAGGCGAGATCAAGTAAGTCAACAGATTTAAGGTGATTGGTAAAAGTGCCAGAAGCAACGTGACACATAACCTTTTCATGCACCATTTGGAATGTAGGATTTGAAGCTGATGGAAGCAGAATTGAGAGTCCCCGTGGTGGAAATATTGCAGGGAGGTAGGGCGAGGGAAGGTGAATGGCACTAACTGAATTGCTCCTTGAAACTGGAAGTTTCTTTCTGGTGGGTAAAGTTCAGCGATTCTCATGTAGGGGTGTATTTGAGGTTTGATACACACGCAGGTTGTTTAAATAACCTGTGCTGTTTCTTTGAAGATGACAGCAAGTGCATTTCAGCGTTCTACAGAAGACATGCACGAACATGCAAACACCCAGGGCTGAATTCTACCAGGAATCAGCTAAATGCCATTTCCCTTGTGTTTCACGAAGGATTTCTCTCTGTGAGGTTTTCTCCATCTATCGCTCAAATGCACCTATTAACTATGTTCGATGCCTCTATGATGCCCTGCTTGTTCGATGCTAAGCTGATTCTCTCACTTCTCACAGGCAGAAATACTCAATAGCTCCTGGCGTTAGTGCTGTGTCTAAAAGATCATTGTGCAACCAGTCAAATGTTATCAATCAGGAGCTGTTCTGCACAGTATGTGACATTTCCGACAGATGTGGCAGACAGAGGGTAATTGACACCCCACTCTGCAAGCAGGGAGCTGGAAGTGCTCCGAGGCCAGGTGGGTGGCCACTCCCTTTCCCCAGAGCAAGGAGAGGAGGCCACGACCCCGGACTCCTGGGGCAGCCCCTGGTCAGAAGTGGCACAAAATGGCCACCAGTTGGCATAAATATGGCGGTAGTAACAGAAATAGCTTACCTGATCCAGCACCAAAGTGAGGCCATAAGTTAGCACATAGGTAGCTTTGAGAAGCAGGTGACTCAAGGTAACAGGGTCTATTTTCATCAAAGAATCATACAAATTAATATACAGGGAGTTCTGTACAAATAATGGCTGTAGATGTCTGTAAGAGACAGTTTGATAAGAAATGTCTGAGAAGAGACAGCTTGATGTTTGTAGCAAGCATTCAAAAGAAATGTCGGATACCACAATAACAAAGACAAATGAGAGTGTTAGTAGATGGAAAGTATTCAGCCTGGAGCTCGGTGACCAGTGGTGTTCCACAGGGATCAGTTCTGGGACCTCTGCTCTTTGTGATTTTTATAAGTGACTGGGTTGAGGAAGTGGAAGGGTGGGTTCATAGGTTTGCCAATGACACAAAGGTTGGTGGAGTGGTGGACAGTGTGGAGGGCTGTTGTAGATTGCAACAGGGCATTGACAGGAAGCAGAAATGGGCTGATAAGTGGCAGATTAGATTAGATTAGATTAGATTACTTACAGTATGGAAACAGGCCCTTCGGCCCAACAAGTCCACACCGCCCCGCCGAAGCGTAACCCACCCATACCCCTACATTTACCCCTTACCTAACACTATGGACAATTTAGCATGGCCAATTCACCTGACCTGCACATCTTTGGAGTGTGGGAGGAAACCGGAGCACCCGGAGGAAACCCACGCACACACGGGGAGAACGTGCAAACTCCACACAGTCAGTCGCCTGAGGCGGGAAATGAACCCGGGTCTCTGGCGCTGTGAGGCAGCAGTGCTAACCACTGTGCCACCGTGCCGCCCATGGCAGATGGAGTTCAACCTGGAAAAGTGTGAAGTGATTCACTTTGGAAGGTTGGATTTGAATGCAGAATTCAGGGTTAAAGGCAGGAATCTCGGCAGTGTGGAGGAACAGAGGGATCTTGGGGTCCATGTCCATAGATCCCTCAAAGTTGCCACCCAAATTGGTAGGGTTGTCAAGACGGCATATGGTGTGTTGGCTTTCATTCGCAGGGGGATTGAGTTTAAGAGCCGTGAGGTTATGCTGCAACTCTATAGAGCTCTGGTTAGACCACACTTGGAATATTGTGTTCATTTCTGGTTGCCTCATTATAGGAAAGATGTGGAAGCTTTAGAGGGGGTGCAGAGGAGATTTACCAGGTTGCTGCCTGGACTGGAGGGCAGGTCTTATAAAGAAAGGTTGAGGGAGGTAGGGCTTCTCTCACTGGAGTGAAGAAGGTTGAGAGGTGACTTGATAGAGGTGCATAAGATGATGAGAGGCATAGATAGAGTAGATAGCCAGAGACTTTTCCCCCGGGTGGAATTGGCTATCACAATTTTAAGGTGATTGGAGGTAGGTTCAGGGGAGATGTCAGAGGTAGGTTTTTTACACAGAGTGTGGTGGGTGTGTGGAATGCAGTGCCAACAGGGGTAGTACAGATAAATACAGTAGGGACATTTAAGTGACATTTAGGCACACAGATGATAGTACAATGTAGGTTAGTCTCATGTTAGAGTAGGATAAAAGGTCAACATAATAGTGAGGGCCAAAGGGCCTGGACAATGCTGCACTGTTATAAGTTCTGTAAGGGTGGGATTATGTCTTGTAAACACTTAAGAGATCATACAAGTTCTTTGAGCTGTGAAAGTGATTAAGTTCTAGTCTTATTAATGAAAAAGATGTTACCTTATTAGGTAAAGGTGTAGTCAGAGTAGGGGCAGTAAATTTCATCTCAAAAAACAGTATGTGACTGGAATGAATTATCATGCAGCTGCA
Source organism: Chiloscyllium plagiosum (assembly GCF_004010195.1). NCBI lineage: Eukaryota > Metazoa > Chordata > Chondrichthyes > Orectolobiformes > Hemiscylliidae > Chiloscyllium > Chiloscyllium plagiosum. The sequence goes on from NC_057718.1 coordinate 82,785,216, forward strand.
GGCTAGAGGGCAGTGTCTAATTGGACCTTCAAAGTCAGATGGGACAGAAACTGCTCACAACTCATTAGCTAAAAATGCTGACAGTAGGTGTAAACATAAAACTTTACATTTAACTAAGTATATATTAGAACTAATATTATGAATCTTATACCAATTAATAAGAACTAACCCACTTTTGTATCTCTTGTGATTAGGACAGAGGGAAATACAAGATGAGTAACAGAATCTGAGACGGGTAACAATGAATACAATTAATAAGAGATTTTGAGCAGTCCTTTGAGATAAGCAAGTCTGGGGAATGTCTGAAAAAGAGTACAACCATTAACTTTAGAATGTGGATTAATGGGATACATTGTCAAATCCCAAGGCCTGATGATTAGGATGTCTGGTAAACATCGTGAGGTCATGAGGAGTCTAGGGCTGTCTATAGGGGTATCCATTATTGATCAGGTGTTTCACAGGATTGGATGCATAGATTAAGGGGGAAGGAATAATGACAATGTTGCATGTAATTACTGTAACCCAAAATGTATAAAAATGCTGTATCCCACTGGGGAAACCAAAATATAATTGATTGTCTTCCGAGCTGAGCTGTATTAAGAGGGCGACTAGGCCCCACGTGAAAGTCAGACTTGGAGCATTCTAGATCTTTCTCACACCAGTGGTAAAGAGCTCAGATAAAGATTGATTATACCTCTGCAGACAGAACTCGAGACTGCTTGTTGACATCTCTCCCCAACAAGGCCCTGCCAGCCTGGTCTGAGGTTCTACCTGGGTCAGTGCGGAGAAATGCACAATCATGAAGGGAAAAAGACAATAAGCTTCTCTGCTCCACCAGGGTAAGTGCAACCATCGTCTCTCATCTACCTAACATTCAGTCTGTCTCTGCTACTGCACCCATCTCCCACCAAGAATCACACTCATTGCCAAATGTACCATTGGCAGCTCTGGACTAAAGGCTGTGCCCTAGCTTGACTGAAGAATATTACTGAGACTTTGTGGCATGATCATTTGCTTGAAGCATGAACAGCATGTATATGTGGCTGACAGATAGTTCAGGTGCAACACAAATGTAGCAGAGTGCCATAGAAAAACATATCTTGACTGATCAATTCTTACTGCTCCCTATCACTTTGTGTCTGTGCTAAAAGGCTGTGCATTTTGGTGTACTGTTAACACTAAAAGGCTAAGCAAATCATAGATGCTCTGAATATTTAAAGAGACAAAGTGAGTGAGTGAATCTTCAGCTCAGTGAGCATTAAGAGGGCACAGGAAGATCCCGAAGACCATGGGGATTAATATGTGTGAGACGACCTGGTCCAACTTTTTCTAATTGTATTCTGGAACGGTAGTTATCAAAGACCTTTCACTAATGAAAAATTCTCAGATCTATCCCTCTTAAGTCCAAAATGGGTGGCCACACACTTGCTTTTGTTGAGATAATTGCTCATCCACTCAATGTATTAATGTTTCTTTGCCATTTTATGCTCCTGTCCAAACAATTTACAATGGCACCAATCATAGCGCCATATGACAAGGAGAAAGTGAGGGCTGCAGGTGCTGGAGATCAGAGTCGAGAGTTTGGTGCTGGAAAAGCACAGCAGGTCAGGCAGCATCCGAGGGGCAGGAGAGTCAATGTTTCGGGCATAAGACCCTCATCAGGAATCTATAACCGGAGTCCATGGGGGGAATCAGTCGGTTCCGTAGGCAGGTGCTGAGAAAGGAGATATGGCTGTAATAGTGAGTCTGCTTCAGGACATGGCAGAAGAGCTTCGGGGCAGAGGAGGTGACCAGGGTGGGGTGTGGGGTGGTATGCAGTGAGAGATAGACTCACTGAGATTCTTGTAGATAGAGGAGGTGAGCTTCTTCCAAGTAGGCATCCTTGAAAAAGGCTTTGCAGTAGGGTTGAAATCAACTAGGAGAAAGTGAGGACTGCAGATGCTGGAGATCAGAGTCGAGAGTGTGGGGCTGGAAAAGCACAGCAGGTCAGGCAGCATCCGAGGAGCAGGAGAATTGACGTTTCGGGCATAAGGCCTTCATCAGGAAGCTTAGATACATTGTTTTTTTGCTATGTTATTTAAATAATCAATCAGTACATCAAATATTTGAAGAGGAGACCTTGTGTACATTAGTGTGTATACGGTCTTTATTAAAACAGGGGAACTATGGGAAAAGATCTGCCACCCTGCCCATCCACAGCACAGCCACATAAGAAACACAGAAGCTGGCCTGTAAAACACAGACATCAAGCCTGCCAACACATACAGAACACACCCACAATGCCCCAGTCAAACAGGCTAACAAAGAAACCAGACATGGTCAAGCTATTCCCAGACCAGAGAATACACTTCCCAAAAACCTTCAGAGTAAAACTCCCAGCCCTGGTTAACACTGTGGTCCCAATAACCTTAGGGCAGGCTCGATTCCCAGTGAAACCGATATCGCACAAACAAACAGGCCGACCGAGAGACCCTGGAAGATTTCACTCGCAGGAGGAGCGCACTGGGCACATCTGAATGATAGGAGAAGGCACATTTACACATATTCGCATGGACGGGTAATACAATAAACAATCCTTTGGAAGACATTCACTTTTTTTTCTTCTTTCTTTTTTCTTTTCTTTTTTTCTTTTTCCCCACACTACCACCTGACAGCGATTAGTGCTTATTTTTCCCCAGTACCCATGTCACATGTGTGCAGGTGTCAGTCACAGTGAAAAACAACAAGTGTGTAAATCTTTATTCAATTCCCAACACCAGGAAGAAAGGAACCACCCAAGTGGCCAGTGACAAGCAGTGCCCTTCACATCAAAGGGCAATGCTGTGTGATCAAAACAGTGAAGGGGAGGACAGGGATTAAATCAAAATAGAGTTGGAGGGAGAAATGATGCACTCCACTCCCTGCGGCACCCACCTCTCCCTGAACAACTCCAGGGTGTTGGTTGACACCGCGTGCTGTTTTTCCAGAGACACCCGGGCTCTAACGTAATCGCGGAAGAGGGGCAGGCAGTCGGCCCTAACGACCCCCTCCACGGCCCGCTGCCTGGACCTGTTTATGGCCAGTTTGGCCAGGCCCAGGAACAGACCCACAAGGAGGTCCTCTGACCGACCATCACCCCTCTGCACCGTGTGCCCAAAGATCAGGAGTGTGGGACTGAAATGCAGCCAAAATCAGAGGAGAAGAACCTCTAGAAAACTGCAAAGGGAGTGTAGTTCCCACACCCCATATATACACATGGTCCACAGACTCCACAGAACAAGCAGTTGGGCTGGGAGTCTGTGAACCACCGCAAAGGATAGAAAGGGCAAAAGGTAGGAAGGGCAAGATTCGTGAACCGTGGATGACAGGAGAAATTGTACGACTAGCCAAGAGGAAAAGGGAAGCGTACATAAGGTCCAGACAGCTAAGAACAGAACCGTCCCTGGAGGAATATCAGAAGAGTAGGACCAGTCTTAAAATTGGAATCAAGCGGGCTAAAAGGGGTCATGAAATAGCGTTAGCGAGCAGAATTAAGGAAAATCCCAAAGCATTTTATTCTTATATAAGAAGCAAGCGGGTAACTAGAGAAAGGATTGGTCCACTAAAGGATAATGAAGGAAGGCTGTGTGTTGAACCTGAGAGAATGGGTGAGATTCTGGATGATGACTTTGCATCAGTGTTCACGGAGGAGAGGAAATGAATCTTGAGATTAGAGATAGAAGTTTGATTAGTCTGGATCACATTGGCATAAGTAGGGAAGATGTGTTGGGTATGCTAGAGATTATTAAGGTGGACAAATCCCTAGGATGGGATGGGATCTATCCCAGGTTGCTGAGGGAGGTGAGAGGAAAGAGCTGGGACCCTGACAGATATCTTTGTGGCATCCTTAAGTACAGGTGAGATGCAGGAGGACTGGAGGGTAGCTCATGTTGTTCCCCTGTACAAGAAGGGTAGTAGGGATATTCCGGGTAACTACAGACCAGTGAGCCTGACATTGGTGGTGGGGAAGTTGCTGGAGAAGGTACTGAGGGATAGGATCTATTTATATTTAGAAAAGAATGAGCTTATCAGAGATAGGCAACATGGTTTTGTGCGGGGGAGATCGTGCCTTACCAACTTGATAGAGTTCTTCAAGGAAGTGACCAAGTTGTTAGGTGAAGGGCAGGCTGTTGATGTCATATACATGAACTTTAGTAAGGCATTTGACAAGGTTCCCCATGGTAGACTAATGGAGAAAGTGAAGTTACATGGTGTGCAGGGTGTTCTAGCTAGGTGGATAAAGAACTCATTGAGCAACAGGAAACAGAGAGTAGTGGTTGAAGGGAGTTTCTCGAAATGGAGAAAGGTGACCAGTGGTGTTTCACAGGGGTCAGTATTTAGGCCACTGTTGTTGGTAATATACGTAAATGATCTAGAAGAGGGCACTGTTGGTATGATCAGCAAGTTTGCAGATGACACAAAGATTGGTGGAGTAGCAGAAAGCATAAGGGACTGTCAGAGAATACAGGAGGATATAGATAGACTGGAGAGTTGGGCGGAAAAGTGGCAGATGGCTTTCAATCCAGACAAATGTGAGGTGATGCATTTAGGCAAGACTAATTCTAGAGCGAATTATACAATGAGTGGAAGAGCCTTGGGAAAAGTTGATGGGCAGAGAGATCTGGGAGTGCAGGTCCATTGTACCCTGAAGGTTGCTGCACAGGTGGATAGAGTGGTCAAGAAGGCATATAGTATGCTTGTCTTCATTGGACGGGGTATTGAGTATAAGAACTGGCAAGTCATGTTAAAATTGTACAAGGCATTGGTTCGGCCACATTTAGAATACTGTGTACAGTTCTGGTCGCCACATTACCAAAAGGATGTGGACGCTTTGGAGAGGGTGCAGAGAAGGTTTACGAGGATGTTGCCTGGTATGGAAGGTGCTAGCTATGAAGAGAGGTTGAGTAGGTTAGGTTTATTTTCACTAGAAAAAAGGAGATTGAGGCGGAGATCTGATCGAGGTTTACAAAATCATGAAGGGTATAGACAGGGTGGATAGAAACAAGCTGTTTTCCAGGGTGAAGGATTCAATGAGAGGTCACGCTTTCAAGGTGAGAGGTGGAAAGTTTAAGGGGGATACACGCGGCAAGTACTTCACACAGAGGCTGGTGGGCGTTTGGAACCTGTAGCCAGCAGAGGTGGTAGAGGCAGGCATGATAGATTCATTTAAGATGCGTCTGGACAGATATATGAGTAGGTGGGGAGCAGAGGGATACAAATGCTTAGGAATTGGCCGAAAGATTTAGACAGTACATTTGGATTGGTTCAGGCTTGAAGGGCCGAAGGACCTGTTTCTGGGCTGTAAATTTTCTTTGTTCTTAACCTGCGGTCGCAGGGGACGGCTCATACCAGATGCCTGAATGAAACGGGGAGGACTCCCACGTAGAGAGCCCTCCACTGGGGATCCCTACTGCCCGGTCGCAAGACGTGTCCGGGCGGTGGATGAGGGAGAAGAGGTGGACGGTGTGCAGCAGCAGTGTGTACAGGGCCCGACTTTTTACGGGCAAAAAAGGGACAAAACTAAAATTCCGGAGGCGGCTCAGGTTGTGGGGCACAGGTTCCCGGGGGAAGTACGGGACCTTGGGGCCAATGTGAAATTCCGTCCGGGCTGGGGTGAGCGCGGACGGGATCCCACCGCACACCTGAGTGTCCTCCAACTGGTCCGAGCACTGCGGTTTTATTTTTGTTTCTTTTAAACAAGGGGGGAAAGACAAAGAAACTCTCCTCCTCTTTAACAGCAGGAGCACACTGACTGTAGCACCAGTCAGCACAGAGTCAGTCCCCTGAACTGAGGAGATTCTAAATCTCCTGGTTATTTTTTTACCCCCACACTGTCGCCTAACAGCATTAGTGTTTTATCTTCCCCAGCATCCACATTGTTTTTTCTCCCTCTTGTTCCTGTTTATTTTTATTTTTCTAACAGAATCTCTGACATGCCTTTTTTTTATTACCCCCACACGGCCACCTAACTGCGTTAGTGCATATATTCTCCCCAGCACCCAGGATGTGTGTGTGCAGGTGTGGGACACAGTGAAAGACACAAGATGTACAAATCTTTATTCAATTTCCACCACCAGGAAGAAAGGAAACATATGAGTGGCCAGTGACAAGCAGAGCCCTTCACATCAAAGGGCAATGCTGCGTGATCAAAAAAAGTGAAGGGGAAGGCAGCGATCAAATCAAAATAGAGTTGGAGGGGGAAATAACTCACTCCACTCCCTGTGGTGCCCACCTCTCCCTGAACAGCTTGAGGGTATTGGTGGACACCGCGTGCTCCTTCTTCAGAGATACCTGGGCTCTGACATACCCCCGGAAGAGGGCCAGGCAATCAGCCATAACGACCCCCTGCACGGCCCACTGCCTGGATCTGTGGCCAGTTTGGCCAGGCCCAGGAGCAGAACCACGAAGAGATCCTCTGACCTACCCTCCCCCTCCATACTGGGTGCCTAAAGATCAGGAGCGTGGGACTGAAGGGCAGCCAAAAGCAGAGGAGGAGGTTCTAAAAAGGGAGTGCAAACGCCCAGACCCCATATATACATGGTCCACCGACTCCGCAGCACCACAGAACAAGCAGTTGGGCTGAGAAAAGGAAACACCACAAACTGCCTATTGTACTTCGTTCAAGATTCTTGGTAGTGGTGGGACTTGAGCCCATGAATCACTAGAGACTCACTTAAAGCCAGTGCCTTAGACCGCTCAGCCACATTTCCACTGCAAGTATCATACCCAGACCCCTACATTTATCCTTAACTATTGCATCCAACGTACACATTCCTGAACACTATGGGGAAATTTAGCACAGCCAATTCACCTAACCTGCACATCTTTAGATTGTGGGAGGACACTCACGCAGGCACAGGGGAATGTGCAAACTCCACAAAGACAGTCGCCCCCCAGGCTAGAACCAAACCCAAGTACCTGGCATCGT
>NC_057718.1:82792661-82815246 GCF_004010195.1 Chiloscyllium plagiosum
CAGGCCAAATATAATGGATTGACGTCCTGCTGTGGCACTTTTATGTTGAATCCTACTGCCCTGTTCTCGCTGGGACCTGCCTCCTAGTAATGCCCCTGACACATAGAGGCAATGGGAAACCTCACTGAGAAGAATTGCCAAAATGTCTCAGGGTGAAATAACAGGCCGAGGAGCCACCTTTAGCTAGAGCACACATGTAATTTAAAATGTTAGGCAGATTACCCAACTTGGGCTCTGTTAGGATTTTGTGGGAATTGAATGAACGTATGAGTTAAAAATGCAGTTTGAATTTCTTGTGATAAGTACAGTATTGCTTGAGATAGTAAAGGCCCTGATAAAATGGGTCAGTTGTTGTCACCCGACAGCCACTTTCAGCCTGGGGTTTACATCCAACTCCTGCAGAAAGAAAAACATCCTGAATTGCTGGTTATTGCCTCTGTAAGGTGGTGAATTTCTGAAAAAGGCACAAATATTTAGAGATATGGTAAAACCTCTAAAAGCTCGGGGGCGGGGCAGTGGCACGGTGGCTCAGTGGTTAGCACTGCTACCTCACAGCACCAGGAACCTGGGTTTGATTCCAGCCTCAGATGATTGTCTTTGTGGAGTTTACACATTCTCCCTGTGTCTGTGTGGGTTTCCTCCTCCAATCCAAAGATGTGCAGGTTAGGCGAATTGACAATGCTAAATTGCCCGTAGTGTTCAGGGATGTGTAGGTTAGGGGTAAATGTAGGGGAATAGGTTTGGGTGGGATGTTCTTTAGTAGGTCAGTGTGGACTTGTTGAACCAAAGGGCCTGTTTCCACACGGTAGGGGTTGTATTCTGTGTTCATGACGTGATATTTTATGTCCCATTTGCTAGCATTTTAGGATCAATTTTTGCTATTCTGTCCATTTTTTTCCACAAAAGCTGGCCCTCCTGGATTCTCAGACCATGTTTGGTGTAAGGATCAGTGCAAGGGTGAGGAATGGCCCTTTCAGTTTACCATTAAATATCTGATCTTATTCTGTCTCCTGCTGGATCATGCCTGTGGTGTGACATAGCTAACTTTTCTGCGTGTTTTCTTTCACTGTGCCTGCTACTTTACCTGATTACTTGGCAGTGATATTTGTACAGTAAGTACCAAAGGTAGCATGTAGACAAGTCTCGCTGTCTTTAGGGGGATAGTCTGAATGTTAAAATTGTGAGGTGTTTCAGAACAATAGACAATCATCCTGAGTATCTCTTATTTCTGATCTGAAAATGTGTTGCTGGAAAAGCGCAGCAGGTCAGGCAGCATCCATGAAGCAGGAGAATCGACGTTTCGGGATGAGCCCTTCTTCAGGAATGAGGAAAGTGTGTCCAGCAGGCTAAGAAGGGAAGCCATACAGAACTGGGAAACTAATCATCTGTGACTTAAATGACTTGTCTTTATTGCTCAGACCTTTGAGTAAAGGAGTTGGGAGGTTATTGTTGAGGTTGTATAGGATGTTGGAGAGGCCTCTTGAGGAGTACTGCATCCAGTTCTGGAGTCCCTGTTACAGGAAGGATATTATTAAGCTGGAGAGAGCTCAGAAAAGATTTACCAGGATATTGCAGGGAATGGATAGTTTCAGTTAGAAAATGAGGCTGGATAGGCTGGGACTTTTTTCACTGGAATGTAGGAGGTTGAGAGGTGACCATATGAAGGTTTATAAAATCATGGGAGGTATAAATAAGGTGAATGGTAGGTGTCCTTTCCCTAGGATGAGGGATTTCAAGACTATTTTTAAGGTGAGAGAGCAAGATTTAGAAAAGACATGAGGAGCAATTGTCTTACACAGAGAGTGGTTTGTGTGGGGAATGAATTTCCAGAGGAAGTGGTGGATGCAGGTACAGTGACAACATTTAAAAGATGGTTAGGTAAGAACAGAGGAACCCTGATTATCCAGCATTCGATTAACCGACCTTCGGATTTCCCGAACAAGATTGCAAGATCCTGATGCTTAGCTAACTACGCTTAACCGATCAAAATACACCACGCCCGTGTCCTTCGGATAATTGAGTTTCCAAATAAGAAATGTTTGGAGGGCCATGGGCCAAGCATTGGCAGGTGGCACTAATTTAGTTTGGGATGATGGTCAGCATGGACTGGTTGGGCTGAAGGGTCTGTTTCAGAGGTGTATGACTCTATGACTGAGAATAGAAACTGTCCCTGAGCGGGCATCATGATCTAAATGGCCTGAGTTACATGTTCTGTAAAATGCCTTCAATCTTTCCCAGAAATTAAAATTTATAAGTCACTTTAAATGCTATCCAAATTGCTGTTTTGATGTGTGTGACATTAAACACAAGGTATTTTAAAAGTTTCAAATAAAGGTCTTTCTAATCTCTTTAACAACCATGTGTTTTTAAATAGATAATTACAGCAAATCACCAGTAAGAACCCTCCCATTATCCTTTTCATGCTGGAGGACAAGTACGATTAGTAGCATGAGAACACAACAGAGCATTTACAACAAAGCTTAAAGCCTCAATTGTCCCAATTTTGTAAATCAAGGTCGTGGTGATGGGAAAGGCTTCCTCTGATGATCTCTCATCCACGTGCAGTGAAATTAGTTGCAGATAGAAATAACAAGGTGAAAGAGCAGGGAGAATGGGGTACACAGTGTTGTGTGAGCAGGGAGAGGATGATTGCAAAGAGTGCGATGGTAGTTGGGGGCAGAATTCTGAGTCCAAGGAGAGTAAAAATACATGACAATTTAGGAGAAGGTACCACACTGTCACACAGGTTGGAAATTGATCAGAAATGAAACAATGCTTTATCAGAAGTAGTGTATGAAGCAACAGAATAAAAACAAGAGAAGAAACAACACAGTTGTTCCTGCTAATTTATTGGCATATAATGGACTGGAATATATACTCCCATATTGAAATGTACTACATTAATAATTTGATCCAGTGAAAACATTAACTCTCAGGCAGAGACATCCCATCAGTTAAACTATGTAATTCCATGATCATCAAATTAAAAATGTAAAGTGGATTAGGATTCATGTTAAATTCACAGGACTTGGATATTTCCTCAGCTGATGTCTTATACTATATGGTATGTAGCCTTGTTCTGATCTGTCACTCTTTCATTTGTACATTAGCAGCAATTTCAGACAAAACCTTGCCCTTTCCTATAGTATCTTTCCATGCAAGTGCTGGAGATGCTAAAGTTGTGTCATAGTGTCATAGAGGTCGATAGCATGGAAGCAGGCCCTTCGGCCCAACTTGCCTATGCCACCCAGTTTTCACAGTTTAAACTAATCCCATTTGTCTGTGTTTGATCCGTATCCTGTCAGATCTATCGCTGTCTAAATGATGAAATAGTACTCACTTCCACCACTACCTTTGGCAGCCTGTTCCAAACACTCACTGCCCTTTGTGTGAAAACAATTACCCCTCTGGGCCTTTGTGTATCTCTCCCCTCTTATCTTAAACCTATGCCCTCTAGTCTTGGCAAAAAGAAAAGGAACAATGTTATCAGGACTATGTTGGATTCTGCATGCAAGCGTCTGGCTGTCTCCATGGAGAAGTTGACTACCACCATTGAGTGCCAAGTCCAGCACACTCAGCATCTGCTGGATATGCATTTAAGCACTCTAGTCATAGATGCTCAGCATTAATGGTGAGCGACACAAGCTCCATGTGTCGTTTACACTAGGCACGGCTGATTGCAGTATATCAGATTATTAAACCCAGCTCATTCATCCTGGAAGTGGGCTTCAATCAGGTTCTCCCTGGCATCTCAAGTTCTGCAATGCATTGCTCTGTTATGTTGCCTGACCCTCCTGGTCAATGTTCTGATCCTAAGTGTTATGTTCATCCTCAGAAACTTGTGCTGTCATTCCCCCATTCCATCTACATCAAGGCCGTCTCTACCCCCACCACATAACATTGTCCAATCTCGTTGTGAAGCTCATGGCAAGACACATTGGCATGGGGCCCCCCTGTCCAGACACTGAAACCTCATAAGGATGTTATGAATGGTGTTTGAAGGGGCTGCCCCATATCTCCCGGCAGATGACCCTATACGGGCTGAGGTCCTTGGAAAGAGGCAGGAACTTGTGAATTCTCAAGGCAGTGTAATACCCAGTAAGGGGGTTATGCCCTTCATTGCATCTCCTCCACTTCCTGCCTCTCCACCCTCAAACCCCACCCCTCCAAGCACAACAAGGATAGAACCCTTACCCACCCTGCCCCCACCCTCACCCCCACCAATCTCCTCCGCCATTTGTGCCACCGACAGTCAGACCCCACCACCAAAACTATATTGCTCTCCCCACCCCTATCAGCATTCTGCAGAGTTCCTCCGTGACTCCCTCGTTAGGTCCACTCCCCCCTACCAACCCATCCACGACACCCACATCCACCGCACGAGGTACAAAACCTGCACCCACACCTCCCCCCTCACCTCCGTCCAAGGCCCTAAAAGATCATTTCACATCTGGCAGAGATTTGCCAGCACACTCACCCACCTCATTTACTGCATCTGTTGCTCTGTATGTGGTTTCCTCTACAACGGTGAGACCGTGCCAACTCAGGGACCGGTTCAGGCAACATTTCTGGCATGTACGCATCACAAAACCCCACTGCCCTGTGGCCAACCCCTTCAACTCCCCCTCCAACTGTCCCAAGGACATGCAAATCCTGTGCCTCCTCCAGTGCCAAATCAAAACTACCTATCAACTGGAGGAAGGCCGACTCATCTTCCATCTTGGGACCCTACAACCACACGGCATCAACATCAACTTCACCAGTTTCCAAATGTCTCCTCCACCCCACTTCGTCCCAGATCCAACTCTCCAACTCGGCACCGCCCTCTTGACTTGTTCCATCTTCTTCCCACCATCTGCTCTATCCTCCCCACCGACCCATCACCATCACCTCCCACCTGCATCTACCAATTACCTTGCCACCCACCTTCCCTCCCAGTCCCACTCCACACTCCTATTTATTTTTCAGCCCCCTTCTCCCTCCACATTCCCGATGAACAACTTATGCGCAAAACATCGATTCTCCTGTATCCTCAGATGTCTGCCTGACCTGCTGTGCTTTTCCAGCACCACAAATTTTGATTCTCCAGCATCTGCATCCTTCACTTTCTCCGAGTTACTGTAACAACACCACAACAGAACCTATTACATTTGAAGCCAGGATGTCCCCAATATTGCCTGGACCGATTGTGTAGAGTTGGCCAAGAGATGAGAGGCATTAACTACAGGCCATTCCACAGGATAGCAATGCGACTTATAAATCGAATTCTGTTAGCTGTAAAAAAAGAAGAATAAAGAAACGAGGCTCCTAACCATTTAAGGCAAGAGAGTCTAAAAAGAGAGGCAGGTGTTGGGGTGGCGGGGTGGAGAGAGAACGAGAGCGAGAGAGAGAGAGAGAAGAGCCAACTCTAATGGAGTCAGACTTCAACAAGGACAACCCTGAGAGAGGGACCAGCACTCCAGGAGACAGGGCAAAGCTCAGACTTTGAGAGGAGTCCCCATGAACTAGGCCTGATCAACCTGGGGACAGGCAGATCATATCTCACACACACACAAACACAGATAAAAACACATACATGCACTGCTACAAAATGTCCACACACACAGATACACAAAAACACACACATGAAAGTACAAATACACACATAGGGTTACATTATTTTGTATTATTGCTCTATTTTATTAGAAAGTTGCTTTTAGTGTAAAAACACCCTTATAGCATTCAAACAGTAACTTGTATTTCAGGGTTGTTATTCGATATCACTGACAAACACAGATAGGTCAACAACAGTACCCAGGATAGCTGACTTAGAGCTCTAGAATTACATGTAATTTTACCGTTCTGGGGTGGAAGGCTTTATAGGTGGGCAACAGAGCACTCTCAAAGTAAAATAGGTACAGTCAGTAGCTTCCTGCATCTGGGGTAAGCCAGTGATGGTGGAGAACTGCCCTGTCTGAGCTGCTGTGAAGAGCTGTGGTCTGGTGCGGTGACAGCAATAACATCCCAGAGGCATTTCTGGGTCAAAGATTGCAAGGTTTTTTAATCCATTTGTGAGTAGGCATCACTGGCTGGGTCAAATTTATTGTCTGCCCCTAGTTGCCCGTACGAAGGTGAGTTGCCTTCCTGAATCCTTGCAGCCCCTATGCTCTAGTTTGAGCCACCATGCTGTTACAGAGGGGGTTCCAGGATATTGACCCAGCGACAAGGAATATTTGGTATATTTCTGGTATATTCAACTCAGGATGTTGAGTGGCTTGGAGAGCAACTTGTAGGTTGTGGTATTCTCATTTATCAGCTGCTACTGTCCTTCAGGATAGTAGTGAACGTGAGTTTGGATGATGCTGTCTAAAGATCTCTGATGAATTTCCGTAGTGCATCTTGAAGATGGCACACTCTGCTACTACTGTCAGTGGTCCCACAGTCGATGCCACACAGTCCCCAGTTGCTCCCAGAAGCCCAACTGCTGGAATTCAGGGAGTTTGTGATCCTGATGACATCAGAATGGGATTGCCACCCATTCCCACTGAGCGCAGGTCCTGCTCCAGCAGGTTGCACAGTTCAGGAAGGACAGCCCTGGGTATCCTTGATTGGTACCGGTTCTGTCTTTTAGACAGTTGAAGAAAATGACAGCAAGATGAGTGGTTTCAACATAAGCTTCTACCCCCTTGGTGGGTATTCAGTTGCTACTTTGCCCTGTGGATTCTGTAGGGTGGTGGCTGGAGCATTGCTGGTCTTCGTGGAATTGTCACACCAAAGTCACAAGGATCCCAGCGAAAGTGTCCTTTATGTAAGATCCATCAGCAGAAAATCAGCGTGTGGAGTCAAAACAATGACACAATTTTATTGAAGGAATCCCTGAACCTTCACATCCTTCCCAATGATGTCTCACGTTGTACCCTCACACAAAGTGATTTGAAAGCTTCCCAAGAAGGTCACTGTTATCCCTTAGTAGGGAGTTTTGACACATACGACCTTACTTGATTTTATGTTGTAAATCAAAGTTTTAATGCTGCATTGGGGATATAATTGTACCAATAAGCCACCACGGTAGCCACTCCCTCTCCCCTCAAGGGGAATGCTCCCTTCCACATCACAGCCTATGTTCTTCCATAATTAAAGATCAGTATCTGAATCTGGAAGCGTCTTCCAGAATTTGAGGTGGAACATGATTGTTAATGGGAAATCCATGTCCTGTTTTTATGTATCTTTATGTAACTTTATATAACCCTTCATGGAAATATTAATGCCCCACTTTAGCCCAGAACCCAAGACTCTGGAAACTCCCTTGCCTTTATTTACTCTATACCCCTCCCGATATAGAAACCAATGTTGTCATGCATGGAATTGTCTCAAACACTGAGTAAGGTTGGCATTGGTGGGAAAGTTGGGAAAGTGAGTGAAATTGGCAATAATACATCAAGAGCAAAATGTCCAATTTTCCAACCAAGTGGGAAGCTGCAAGATTAGAACTCAGTGATGAGTGGTATGGGGCCAATTTTCATGCATTTACATGCTTTAGGATGTCACTATTAATTAATTTTGCCTTATTTGTATGTAATTTCCAATCCTCCCACTCACCAGAGAGAAACTAGATGCAGACAATTCCCGACATGAAAGTCTAAGTTGTCACCTGTCGATTCCAGTTCACCACTTACTGTTCTTACACTCCATCTTGGGGCCCGCTCCAGGGGTATTGACCATATGCATATCCCTGTTCATATATGTTGGCATAGACGTGTACCAGCACGTCAGACCTTCACGTCATATCTCCAATCCACTTGCAAGGTGGTTCTGCACTTCACCACTGAACGTTGCAGTGCACTGGCACCTTTCATTGCAATTCTACTTCCAGAACTGGTGCCCAACTCATGGATTCGACCACGGTGCATCTCAGGACCCCTCACTTGCCCCTTTAGCACTCACTAATTTCAGATTTACTTGGATGTTCATAATTTGTCTATTCAACCATTTTGTGCTTTGCCCGACAGCCAGAACTAACAGGCGCACAGCATTAAATAAAAGCTGAAAGAATTGCAGATGCTTGAAATCAGAAACAAAGGCAGAAATTGCTGGAAAAGCTCAACAGGTCTGGCAGCATCTGTGGAGAGAAATCAAAGTTAACATTTCGGGTCCAGTGACTCTTCCTCAGAACTAATGGTCACTAGGAAAGTGTTGCTTTATATGCAGAAGTTAGGGCGGGGGAGGGGGATAAGGAGTAAACGATAGGTGGGGGTAGAGCCTAAAGAGAGAGAAGAACAGTTGGACAGACAAAGGAGTGGACAGTGATCTGGCTGGGTGGGTAAATAACTATAAATGGGGACTGTTAGTGGTGAACAATGGGTAATGTGGGATAAGGACATGGGAGGGCTCAAGCCCTGAAATTGTTGAACTCGACATTGAGGCCATAGGGCTGCTGGGTCCCAATGCAGAAAATTAAGTGCTGCTCTTCCAACTTGCGCTGAGCTTTGCTGGAACACTGCAGCAAACCTGAGACAGAGATGTTGGCCAGGGAACAGGGTGGGCCGTTAAATGACAGGCAACTGGAAGCTCAGGGTCTTTTGTGCAGACAGAATGTAGGTGCTCTGTGAAGCAGTCACTCAGTTTACACATTTTCCCAATGTAGAGGAGACCACATTGTGAGCAGTGAATACTGTAGACTAAATTGTGGGAAGTGCAGATGAAATGCTGCTTCACTTGGAAGGTATGTTTGGACCTTTGGATATTGAGGAGGGAGGAAATAAACAAGCAGGCATTACACCTTCTGTAGTTGCAAGGCAAGGTGTTATGGGCTGTGGGTGGGTGGACGTTGGGAGTGAAGGAAGAGTGGACCAGGGTGTCCTGGAGAGAACGGTCCCTGTGGAAGGATTGACAAGGAAGGGGAGGGGAATATGTGTCTGGTGGTGGCATTTCACTGAAGGTGGCAAAAATGGCGGTTACTGATCCTGTGGATGTGGATACTGATGGGATGGTAGGTAAAGACAAGGGGAACATTACCGCTGTTGCGGTAGGGTAAAGGCCAAAGTGCAGGAGATGTGTCAGATCCAGCTGGGGGCCCTGTTCACCTCGGTTGAGGAAGAAGGTGGACATTTCGTAGACTCCCTTATTGAAGCTGGCATCATCAGAACAGATGTGAGGGAGATGGGGGAGCAAGGAAAATGGAGTAGAGTCTTTACAGGAAGTAGGGTGTGAGAATGTATAGTTAAGGTAACTGTGGGAGTCCCTGGGTTTGTTATGGACATCTAAGATCCTGAAAAATCTTTAGGATGAGGCTGTGGAGAGGGCGTTCCCTTGTATGGGTGAATGTAAAACTGCTTAAAATAAGGGGCTACCATTTAAGACAGAGATTAAAGGCATCTTTCATTTCTTTCAGAGGGTTGAGTGTTTGGATTTGTCTTCCTCAAAACTGGTGGAGTGGACTCTTTGAATATTTTTAAGGCCAAGATAGATGGACGGTTGATGAGAAAGGAGGTGAAAGAGTATTGGGAATAAACAGGAACCTGGAATAATCAAATCAGGAATGATGTTATTACATTGTCACCAAGCTAGAAGAGTCAAATAGCTTACTCCAGCTCCTAATTTATATGTTCACTGTTGAAGACACGCAAACACGGGGAGAATGTGCAAACTCCACACAGACTGAGGCGGGAATTGAACCCGGGTCTCTGGCGCTGTGAGGAAGCAGTGCTAACCACTGTACCACCGTGCCGCCCAAAGCCAAGTACAGTACTGAACAGTTCCTGAAGAAGGGCTTATGCCCGAAACGTCGATTCTCCTGTTCCCTGGATGCTGCCTGACCTGCTGCGCTTTTCCAGCAACACATTTCCAGCACAGGACTGTACAGGGTCCAGGCTATGCAGTACAAAACCACATGGGAAAAGTGACGACTACAGATGCTGGAGATCAGAGCCAAGAGTTTGGCGCTGGAAAAACACAGCAGGTCAGGCAGCACCCGAGGAGCAGGAGAATTGATATTTCGGGCATAAGCCCTTCATCAGGAGTGACAAAACTACCTGCCTGGCTTCCCTTGCCAGAGGAGGACTATCTAGTGAAACAGTGAAAATGACATCACAGACAGGCCAGTCCCTTAAAAAAGCAAAGAGGCAAGGAGTGAAGAAAATACATTGGAGTGTCTGGTGATAGAAATGGTCAATGATGATCCTGTAGTAATGGGGACTGGAGAAGTTCACACAAACAGAATTCCAAACTGGATTTAACTAGGTTTCCTGCCAACATCCACAAAACAAAAATGTAATGGGAAAGAATGAGAATTATTTCAAAGTTTCTATGTTGAAAATGGGGTCATCAAGGTCAACCTCATAGAGATGGAAAGTCATCATGTTTCTGATGGCCCCTAATTGTAGTTATCTTCCAGTGTGAAAAGGATAATGGGAGGTGCCTCAAAGAGGATTTGCTAATTGGCTTATTTCAAATCCTTGATTGTTCAAAAAAGTCACAACGAGGTTAGGTTTAATACTATAATATTGGGATAGTTAACTTAGTTATTTAATATGCTTTTGTTCTTAACTAACTTATCAATTTGTAGGAATGGCTGGGGCAATTATTGAGCTTATCGTATTACATAATTTTGTCCTTCACAAGGATTTGAATAAAAAGCTGGTTGTCAATGTATCTCTTCAGTCACTTGCTGTAGAGTGAGGGAAAGATGGCAGCTATCTGGATCGGTGTGTGTGCCCTACTTTCTGCTGCTTTCTTCACCTCAACTTCAGCAATAAATGATGAAGAGGGTCTTCTTGGTCAGCGTTTCGAGGTAGATGTGACCAACAAATATGTTCAAAAAGCTGCTGCGTTCATAAAAGAAGAGTCACTTTCCGATCATCAAAAAATCACAGTGGAGAAAGCTCAACAGCAGGTAACAATGTAGTGGGCCTTGCCTACATTGATTATTTATCTGTGTCCCTTTGTATATAATCACTACTACTGTGCAACAATGTTAAATTCCAGGGACTTTCCTTACCCTCCTTAATAAGGATAAGCAGGAGCCAAATTTGAATTTTCAGCGTTGTCCTGTTGTGGTAAATGCCATAGAGTCATAGAGTCATAGAGGTGTACAGCATGGAAACAGACCCTTCGGTCCAACCCGTCCATGCCGACCAGATATCCCAACCCAATCTAGTCCCACCTCCAGCACCCGGCCCATATCCCTCCAAACCCTTCCTATTCATATACCCATCCAAATGCCTCTTAAATGTTGCAATTGTACCAGCCTCCACCACATCCTCTGGCAGCTCATTCCATACACGTACCACCCTCTGCGTGAAAAAGTTGCCCCTTAGGTCTCCTTTATATCTTTCCCCTCTCACCCTAAACCTATGCCCTCTAGTTCTGGAACTCCTTGACCCCAGGAAAAAGACTTTGTCTATTTATCCTATCCATGCCCCTCTTTAACAATTTACCAACAGTTTTCTGAGGTTTATGAAAATGCTTTGCAGAGACTTATGACAACTCTGGTCACTGCCAGCTCGGTGCAAGATTTTCACTGAGACCAGAATTCTCAAGCACTGAGAAGATCAGCAACTTTACAGAAGATTTGTAGCTCAGGTCGAAGTTCTGGTTGTAAGTTTGCTCGCTGTTGTGGTAGGGAAGAGAGGCTGTAAGGGCCGAAGTGCAGGAGGTTTGACGGGGGCCCTGTTCACCACAGGGCTGGGGCGTCCTCAGTTGAGGAAGAAGGTGGACATTTCATAGGCTCCCTTGTTGAAGCTGGCATCATGGGAACAGATGCAACAGAGATGGAGGAAAAAGGAGTCCCTTCCAGCTCAGCGAGCAAACTTATATCCAGAACTGAAAAGATCAATTGGATGCCAGAAAAAGTCTGAAGTCTGGTAGGCTCAGGGTAATAATGTGCTAATTCAGATATGCTACATTGGTGTATCATGATAAAGCACAGAATCAGCATGAATTCATTCCTCCTAATCGTCCATTTTTGATTAGCAGGGCCACTAATTTCTATCTTCACAGCAAAAGAACAGAATAGACACTTGTAAAATCCAGAAATAATATCTGTTGACTTAATTTACTTATATTTGACTCAATCGTTATGCATTAGTCTTAAGTTGTTTCATTGCTTGAAGATGATACATAACTATAGCCGAATGGAAATTTTTCCTTGCCCTAAATCCAGATATAATATGGTGAGGTTAAAGTAGTTGATACATAAATAAATTTACGTTTGCTCAGTGATAGCACTCTCAACCCTGAATTAGGCCGCTTTCAAACTGACTATTAAAGCAGTGCTACAATTTTGAATAAGGCATTAAACCAATTGGCTCTGCCTGATTATTTTGGGGAGTAGAAGTGATCAGGAGATATCCTTTAAAGGAATTGTTCAAGAGTCCTGACTAACAATTATCTGTCAACATCATTACAGAGTAGCTGGTCATTTATCTCATAGCTGTTTTCTGATGTGCACAAAATAGCTATTACACCTAACAGTACTAACCACATTTGAAGTTGTGAAAGTGTAATCACACCATTTGTTTATATTTACCTGTTTTATTGGTGTCTCTTTTAATTTAGTTATTCACTAGATATTCTTCTTGATTCTTATCCTCAAGTCCTGAAGACACCTAGCTTGGCTGCACAATTTAAAAAAAAATTCATTTCAAATCCCACTATGTTCTGCTCTTCTCTATCCTTGTAACTTCCAGCTCTCTAAGAAACATTTTTCTAATTCTGGCTTGTTGCACATTCCCAACTTTGCTAACATGCCTTCAGCCGCTAAGTTCTGAAACACTGGCGCTCCCTTCCCAGAACCCTTTGCCCTGCCAACTTTAAGATGATGCTTAAAATTAAAATCTCTTCGAAGCTTTTGAGCTTTTAACTGAATAGCTCGGTCTTGCATCTGCGTCAATATCTTACCAAAGATGTTCCTCTGACGAACATTGGAATAATTTACTATGTTAAAAGCAATACATAAATACAAATTGTTGTCGTTAGTGAAGGCCAGGTGGACCTTATTGGTGTTGTAGGAGGGAAGAGAAGAGGTGAGGGCTGAAGGGTGGGAAATAAGTTGGACATGGCTGAGGGTCCTGTTTACCACAGTGGTGGAGAATCCCTGGTAGAGGTAAAAAATGGGCATTTCTGAAACACCCTAATCTCTTAAAGATGGCATCGTTAGGGCAGGTGCAATGGTGATGGAGAAACTCAGAGAAAAGGATAGAGTCTTTACAGGGAGCAGTATGAGAGAATGTATAGTCCAGGTAACCTTGGGAGTCAATGGGTTTGTAATGAATATTGGTATCCAACCGATTGCCAGAAATGGATACAGGGACGTTGCGGAAGGGAAAGGAGGAGTCAGAGATGGACCAGGTGAAGGTGAGGGTGGGGTGGAAATTGGAAGCGAAATGGATAAACTTCTCCAATTCCAGAAGAGAGAGGGAAGCAGTAGCAAAGATGTCACCAAAGGAAGACTTGTGGGTGGAGCTCGAGTTGGACTGGAACAACGACTGTTCCACGCACCCAAAAAAAGTGACAGGCATAAGTGGGGCCCATGCAGGGACCCGTGGCCAACTCTTTGGCCTGAAGAAAGTGAGAGGAGTTAAAGGACAAGTTGTTCGAAGTGAGGGTGAGCTTGGCCAGGCGGAGGAGGGTGGTGATGAATGGGGACAGTTCAGGCCTTTCTTCCAGGACGAAGTGGAGAGCCCTGAGACCATCCTGATGGGGGATGGACGTGGAAAGGGATTGCACATCCATGAAGAAGGAGATTCAGCTGGTGCCTGCAAACTGGGAATTTTGAAAATGATGTAAAGTGTCAGCAGAATCGTGGATGTAAGTAGGAAGGGACTGGGCAAAGGGAGAAAAAAATTGAGGTAGGAAACAATAAGCTCCGTAGGACAGATACAACGGGTCTGCCCGAGTGACCTTGTTTGTGGATTTTGGGAAGGAGGTCGAAATGATATGGGGTTGGGGGGAAAGCCATGAGGTGAGAGGCTGTGGAGGGGAGATCCGTACATGATCTGAGGTGAACACAATGGTCTGATGCTCGATGGTGGGCTGATGGAGGGTGGGGGGGGGAATAGGATGAGGTGTCCAAGAGCTGGTGCTGACCTTCTCCAAGGGTCACCAAACAATAACAGCAATATCCTTGTCAGCAGCTCCTGGCCTACTAGGAGCTTGTTAAAAATCTGAATGTCACAAAATGTCATTGATTATTGACTTTCAGCAATTGATTTTGTAACATTGGCTAATGTTCAACATGTTATTGTTATCAGGCTGTTGGCGGATTGATGCTGTATCTAACCATTACCATTGAATCGGAAATGCAGACCAGTGTGACAGTAAGAAATGCTTTGTATTGTTACTAATTACAGCGAAAACAGTGAATTAGCTTTCTTCTTTAGCGTGCAGACAACTTGGACATGCTGGTATTTACACCCTGACCAAAGTGCATACTTGACACCAGCCATTCCGCTCCCTCAGAGTCATTTTACTGTTATTTTGGAAGTTACTTTGCTTGTGCTCGGGAGTACAATTATAATAGACCAAGCCCAAAGAACTGCGAATACTATAAATCAGAAACGAAAGCAGAATTGCTGGAAAAGCTCAGCAATCTGGCAGGGTATGCGGAGAGAAATCAGAGTTAACATTTCAAGTCCAGTGACCCTTCCTCAGAAATGGAAGCTCAGGGACTTTTTTTTTTTGCAGTCACACAGTCTACACTTCACTTCCCCAACATAGAGGAGACCACATTGTGAGCAGTGAATGCAATAGATGGTAGCTAGGAGAAAGCTGTATTTTATGTAGAGGACTTTTAAAGGGCTTTTGCCTGAAACGTCGATTCTCCTGCTCCACCAATGTTGCCTGA
Organism: Chiloscyllium plagiosum; assembly: GCF_004010195.1. Classification (NCBI taxonomy): domain Eukaryota; kingdom Metazoa; phylum Chordata; class Chondrichthyes; order Orectolobiformes; family Hemiscylliidae; genus Chiloscyllium; species Chiloscyllium plagiosum. The sequence goes on from NC_057718.1 coordinate 82,807,483, forward strand.
ACTACTGTGCTTTTCCAGCACCATACTCTCAACCCTAATCTCCAGCATCTGCAGTCCTCACTTTCACCATTTTGGCTAATATACAGAGTGGAAAGTATTTAGGGTCATTGTACTCTGTCTCGAGCAGTTCATATTTAATAGGACCACATCTCCCAATATACATTGCCTGGTGAATGAGAAAGGCATTGGTCAATAGTGAAGCCCATGCTGAAGGATTAATAGATGTGAAGTTAGGGGTTGAGTGATGTCAGAGGTTCACCCAGCTTTCAATTACATCGAGAATTGTAAGGTTAAATCCTCTGTGAGCTCCAAATGATATAAATCAGCTCAAGTCAATGCGCAGAGGATTTGAAGCAGAGATATCCACAACTGCGATAAGAATTTTAAATGTGCCTTAGCAAGTCATTATGCTAGCTGGTGTGAATGGGCAGGAAAAACATCTAATTGCTGAACACTTCTTGAAAATGAGACAAAAAAGACCTGCAGATGCTGGAATCCAAGGTAGACAAGCAAAGGGCTGGGAGAACACAGCAAGCCAGGCAGCATCAACAGCTGGAGTCCTCCAGAAGGGTTACACCCGAAACATTGAATTAGAATTCCTACAGTGTGGAAACAGGCCCTTCGGCCCAACAGGTCCACACTGACCCTCCAAAGAGTATCCCACCCAGACCCATTCCCCTACCCTATTACTCTACATTTACCCTGACTAATGCACCCAACCTACACATCCCTGAACATTATGGGCGTGGCCAATTCACCTGACCTGCACATCTTTGGACTGTAGGAGGAAACTGGAGCACCCGGAGGAAACCCACGCAGACACAGGGAGAATGTGCAAACTCCACACAGGCAGTTGCCCGAGGCTGGAATCGAACCCAAGTCCCTGGTAGCAGTGCTAACCACTGAGCTTCTTCACTGGCTCATGCTGCCTGGCTTGCTGTGTTCTTTCAGCCTCCTGCCTGGAAATGGCAGCTTGGTAGCTTTGGAAGGAAACACTGCAGTGTCTGGTCATTCAGTATCTGGAAAAGAAGCTGTAGTGCCCAATAATAAAACCTTTTACTTTGATAAGAGAATAAATTATCAAACAAATGCCAACATTAACATTATTTTCTTTCTGAACTAATAGTCAGAGGTTGATTACTGAGAAGCAGCACAAAGTGGATTACTAGATATGTTAAGTCACAGATTGATAGTGCCAAATTAGAACACTAATGGTTTTATTAGCAACAATGCAAGGTGGCTTTGTTATATTCACATGAAGATGTTTATTTTCCCTTTCAGAGATGTGAAGCCGCTGTGTTCAGCCGTCCCTGGCTCGAGCAAATGACTCTTGAAAGTTTTGACTGCAAAAGTCCTAACCAACTAATGATTTGATATCTTCTATACAAATCCTACCAACGTTATATTGTAAAGTTTCACATGTAGTTCTTATTGTAGTCTTCTCCAGGTTGCATGCAATGTTGGTTATTCATGAGGCATTGGCAACTTGGTTATAGTTATAAAAAATAAATAAGCATTATCCAAGCATTTGTTTTCTTATTTGCCCTGAACACTGTCTATATCTTGCAGATCCTTTACACAACTACCCAGTTTTTTCATGAAAGTGACACCAATGTCCCTGTAGGCAATTAAGGAATGTCACCATTTGACAGAATAAAATTCAAGCTGTAATTCACAGTTACTTACCTTTGAAAGATTTGGTTCCCTGTAGCTGAGTGGCTTTGTTCATCATAAAACCCTGAAAGCATGTCTTTGTTCAATGGCAGGGATGGACATTGAAAAACATTTCCAAGTGATCCATTGAGCCATGGATATTGTCTCTTGCCCCGACAGGTGAGCTCTCAACTCTCCCACAGAAATGTCCTTATAAAGCCTGTCTAACTTATAGAGTCATACAGCATGGACGCTAACCCTTCAGTCTAGCCAATCCATGCCAACCATAATTCCAAACAAAACCAGTCCCATCTGCCTGCTCTTGGCCCACAACCTTCCAAACCTTTCCTACTCATGTACTTATCCAGATGTTTTTTAAACCTTGCACCTGTACCCACATCCACCACTTCCTCATGAAGTTCATTCTACACACAAACCACTGTTTGTGTAAAAAAGTTGCCTCTTATATCTTTTTAAAAATCTTTCTTACCTTAAGAATATGCTCCCTTGTATTGAAATCCCCCATCCTAAGGAAAAGACACCAGTCATATACACCTTATCCATAGCCGTAATAGAGTCATGGAGTCAGAGTGACATACAGCACGGAAGCAGACCCTTCGGTCCAACTTGTCCATGCTGACCAGATATCCTAAGCTAAATTAGCCCCATTTGCCAGCACTTGGCCCATATCCCTCTACATCCTTCCTATTCATAAACCCATCGAAATGCCTTTTAAATGTTGTAACTGTACCAGCCTCCACCGCTTCCTCTGGCAGCTCATTCCATACACGCACCACCCTTTGTGTGAAAAAGTTGCCCCTTAGGTCCCTTTTAAATTTTTCCCACCTCATCCTGAACCTATGCCCTGATTTTATAAACCCCTATACCTCAATATTGTACATTCCAGTGAAAAAAAGGCCCAGTCTATCCATCCTCTCTTTAAACCTCAATTTTCCATTCCCAGGAACATCCTGGTAAGTCTTTTCTGAACCCTCTCCAGTTTAATAATATCCTTCTTATAACAGGGTGACCAGAACTGCACACGTTGTGCCAGAAGAGGCCTCACCAATGTCCTGTACAGCCTCAACATGATATCCTAACTCCTATACTCAAAAGTCTGAGCAATGAAGTATTTACTTTTGGTGATTGCCAGGTTTTCAGGTCTTTTGTTATTGTTCATTAGTATTTCAGTTGACAAAAGAACTAAAGATTTAGGAACAGGAGTAGGCTAGCATTAAGAATCAAGATTATTTAAACATGATCTAGTTGAATTTTAATCTTACCTGTTGAATGTGGCTCATTTAAACCAGATACATTTAGAACACTTCAGGCAATCAAAAATGAAAAGAATAAAATTAGAATAATTTTAGAATAAAACTGTAGCGTTCGCCAAATATGGCTACGAAACTGATACAATGCTCAATTCTGAAACGCAGATATGACATTCGATTCAATTTGATTTTTTTAAAATAACTACAACACCAAACTCAGTACGAAAAGCATTTCCCACAGCGTCTAATTTGTTGCAGCCCCTCAAAATCTTAATTGTCTTACTAAGGTCATTTCTCATTTTTGGGAACATTGATGAATGATCCCTAACCTGCTCAACCATTCCCCACCTTCACCTCAGGGATCAGTCCAGTGAACACTCTCTGAACTGTTTCTGAAACAGATGTGTCCCATCTTAGGTAAGGAAGGAAAACCCTTTGCGATTCTCCAGGAATGCTCCAGTCAATACCTTATTTAGTTGTGAAAAATGTGTTGCTGGAAAAGCGCAGCAGGTCAGGTTACGCCTGAAACGTCGATTCTCCTGCTCCTTGGATGCTGCCTGACCTGCTGCGCTTTTCCAGCAACACATTTTTCAGCTCTGATCTCCAGCATCTGCAGTCCTCATACAGTTGTACCAAGACATCCTGAATTTTATCATTCAATCCCCCTTGAAATAAAGGCAAACAATTTATTTCTCTTCCTAATCACTTGCTGTATGATTCATATAAAATAGATGTATAGTTCATGTATGTTGTTCTATCTACGAGATATAACAGGAATGCAGCCTCAGCACTTTAAAGAGGTCAGATGGAATAACCTGCTGCATCTCTTTTTATGGACAAATCAATTCTGGAAAAGAAAAATCTGCAGTAAGTGACATCAGTGATGTTTTCCCTTGCCAAAGGTGAAGGTTTATCTCTGCTGACATCCTGTTCAATAGGCTGGCATTCTGCTTCTGAAACCACATGCCGTGGTGAGATGAGCTCTTGCAGAAAGCAGAGTGTTACTATTTGCATTGGCTGGCACTTTTCCTAAGGACATCCATGCCTCATTTGACAGGATCTTTGAATAGGAGTGTAAGCAATTTATGGACAAGGAAACCCAGATCTCTCTTTATCTTGGTAATATACAGTCTAATTGAAATACATTTTGTCAAAAGTGGACAATCTTACATTTTTCCAAATTATACATAATTTGCAAATGTTTTGCCTATGTGGTTAATCTCCCTATATCCCTTTGCAGACTCGGAATTCTCTTCACAACTTGATTTCTTACTCTCTTTGTATCACTGCCAATTATCATTTTAATGTATTCTGTCCCTTTATCCAATACTCATTAATATAAATCCTAAATTGTTGCAGACTCACCATTGATCGTTGTGGCCCTTTACTAGTTAACATTTGTCAACCTGAAAATGACTGCATCATCCCAACTGTATCCTGTTTGCTAGCCAATCCTTTATCCTTTCCAATATATGACCTTAACATCAGGAATTCTTAACTTATGCACCAACTTGTTGCATCTTACTGAATGGCTTTTGGAAATCCAAAAAAGACTTTATCCATTGGTTCTCTTATATCTACATTGCTCATTAAATTCCCAAAAATTCTAATACATTTATTAACCAAATGGTTTTCTTTTAAACAATCCACGCCTCATCTACATACTAAATGGCTAATGCACTTAAGAGCAATCTAAGCCACATAACATTAATCGTAGGGAATTCAGTGATGATAATGCTATTTTTAAAAAAACTATCAACCTCTACTTCTAATCAATCTGTTCAGAAGTACTATTGTACAGCACTGGAGCAGGTGGGACTTGAACCCACGTCCCTCCCACTACTGCTGCACCACAACAGGGCCAACAATCATGCTAGGAGCAAATAGGGACTGCAGATGATGGAGATTAGAATCGAGAGTGGGGTGCTGGAAAAGCACAGCAGGTCAGGCAGCATCCGGGGAGCAGGAGAATCGACGTTTCAGGCAAAAGCCCTTCATCAGAAATTCCATCAGTACCACACTCTCGACTCTGATCTCCAGCATCTGTAGTCCCTACTTCTCCTAGTTGATTTTAACTCTCAATGATAATACTGTTTAATATCAAGAGGGAATGGCTACATTGCCCATCTTATGATCACAGCTGATGGCAATACTGGACAAGTCTGATCCCAGAGTGAAGCTGGCTTAATAGAACACAAGGTAAAAATAATGACTGCAGAGGCTGGAAACCAGATTCTGGATCAATGATGCTGGAAGAGCACAGCAGTTCGGGCAGCATCCAAGGTGCAGCGAAATCGACGTTTCGGGCAAAAGCCCTTCATCAGGAATAAAGACAGTGAGCCTGAAGCGTGGAGAGATAAGCTAGAGGAGGCTAATAGAACGCATATCATATTTTTGAACTTTGTTTATATTTGTGATCAGACGCATGCTTTTTGTTTACATGAGTTAGCCAATGTACTTTTAATAAAATAATATAAAAGATTTTTAACACAACTGAATTTTAAAGAAAATATGTAAGAAAATTTAAAAAGATCTTAAACAGAAAAAAAACCTAACTCAGACCTCTGCTTTGACAATAACCTTTACAGATACTCAACTCCAGTGAAGTATCATTCCTTTCTTAAGTTTTTAATTTCTTACTTAACTCACAAAATTGCATGCTTTACCCTTCGGACTTTGTACACATTCACCAGATATGACTCCCTTTATCTCTCCTAGAGCTGCAAATGTACAGATACCCACTGATGTCTCTCATAACCTTAGGGGAATCTCAAGGGTTTTCCCAACTGTACTCCTTGAATAGCTAAATAAACTAAAGATTTCTTTCCAGCCTGAACTACTACCCTCCTGCTGGTATATCATTTTGTTCTGAACTCAACCTGCTAATGGTCCCTAACCATATGTTTCTTTGTACGTCATAAAATGTTCAATTTTGTAAACATTTTCATCAATTAATTCCCCATATATTTTATCTAGCCATTCAGTTTGAGAAACATCTTTTCTTAGAAATGATGTTTGGACTCTGTTAAAAAACAACTCTCTGACCTCTTGTTAAAAAAAAGTCCTCTTCACAGAATTAAAACTAAAAACCCATTGCCTCTACTTTAGAATCCAAATTCCTGAGCTGGAACAACATATTTTATGCTTTACTACACCTGGCAATTGTATAATGCAAATTACCCTTGCCATTGGTCAGTACAAACCTGAAGTGTATCCAGGTACTGCATATTTGGGCACAGACTGCTTTACTATCTAAGTAAGAGGTAGCTGAACAGTTGCTTCAGAGATTCTTGGTCTAGTAGGCTGACTTAGGTTGAGAGAGACCCACCCTCCCATCCTGGCACTTTCCCCTGTACTACACCTGGCAATTGTATAATGCAAATTACCCTTGCCATTGGTCAGTACAAACCTGAAGTGTATCCAGGTACTGCATATTTGGGCATAGACTGCTTTACTATCTAAGTAAGAGGTAGCTTACGCAGAGAGTGGTGCATGTATGGAATGAGCTGCCAGAGGAGGTGGTGGAGGCTGGTACAATTGCAACATTTAAAAGGCATTTAGATGGGTACATGAATAGTTAGGTTTTAGAGGGCTATGAGCCAAATGCTGGCAAATGGGACTAGATTATTTTAGGATATTTGATCGGCATGGTCAAGTTGGGCCGAAGGCTCTGTTTCCATGCTGTACATCTCTATGACTCTCTGACTCTAAGTTGTGATTGGTAGTGAACAATATAGAATCACAACCAAACATCTTCACAGCTGATCCTCTAATGGAATGTCGTTGATGAAGCAATTGAAATTGATTAGGCCTTGGACATTATGCAAAGGAAGCTCTGCAGTGATACTCCAGGTCTGAGGTGATTAGACTCCCATATTCAACCATCTCCCTTTGTGTGAACTATACTATCAAGTTGGAGCTTCCTCCCTGATTCCTATTAATTTCAATTTTATTAAAGCTTCTGATCCCACAATTAATCAAATGCTGTCTTGATGTTAAAGGTACCTACTCTTATCTCACTCTTTGAAAGTCAATACTATTGTCCATTTTTGGACAATGGCTATCGCTTCTATGTACTGTTATGATGATAGATCAGAACCTTCACATATTTATGAGCATTTATTTCTCTTAATTCCAAATTACATTGTGTTTAAAAGGGAGGTTTTAGATTTAATTTCAGAGACTGCCGAGCAACCTACTAGAGAAGGTGCAAACCTTACCCTACTCTTGGGAAATAAGGCAGGGCAGGTGACTGAGGTGTCAGTGGGGGAGCACTTTGGGGCCAGAGACTTCTATTCGATTAGATTTAAAATAATGATGGAAAAGGATAGACCAGATCTAAAAGTTGAAGTTCTAAATTGGAGAACGGCAAATATTGACAGTGTTATGCAAGAACTTTCGAAAGCTGATGTTCGCAGGTAAAGAGACGGCTGGAAAGTGGGAAGCCTTCAGAAGTGAGATAACGAGAATCCAGAGAAAGTATATTCCTGTCAGGGTGAAAGGGAAGGCTGGTAGTATAGGGAATGCTGGATGACTAAAGAAATTGAGAGTTTGGTTAAGAAAAAGAAGGAAGCATATATAAGGTATAGACAGGATAGATCGAGTGAATCCTTAGAAGAGTAGAAAGGAAATAGGAGTATACTTAAAAGGGAAATCAGGAGGGCAAAATGGGGACATGAGTATTTTGCCTCAGTATTTACTGTGGAAGATATAGACTGTAGGGAAATAGATGGTGACATCTTGCAAAATGTCCAGATTACAGAGGAGGAAGTGCTGGATGTCTTGAAATGGGTAAAGGTGGATAATTCCCCAGGACCTGATCAGGTGTACCCCAGAACTC
>NC_057718.1:82815825-82825703 GCF_004010195.1 Chiloscyllium plagiosum
TTTAATTTAGATAAATGCGAGGTGCTGCATTTTGGGAAAGCAAATCTTAGCAGGACTTATACACTTAATGGTAAGGTCCAAGGGAGTGTTGCTGAACAAAGAGACCTGGGACTGCAGATTCATAGCTCCTTGAAAGTGGAATCACAGGTCGATAGGATAGTGAAGAAGGCGTTTGGTATGCTTTCCTTTATTGGTCAGAGTATTGAGTACAGGAGTTGGGAGGTCATGTTGCAGCTGTACAGGACATTGGTTAGGCCACTGTTGGAATATTGCATGCAATTCTAGTTTCCTTCCTATCAGAAAGAATTTGTGAAACTTGAAAGGGTTCATAAAAGATTAACAAGGATGTTGCCAGGGTTGGAGTATTTGAGCTATAGGGAGAGGCTGAACAGGCTGAGTGTTTTCCCTGGAGTGTCAGAGGCTGGGGGGTGACCTTATAGAGGTTTACAAAATTATGAGGGGCATGGATAGGATAAATTGACAAAGTAGGAGAGTCCAGAACTAGAGGGCATAGGTTTAGGGTGAGAGGGTGGTACATGTTTGGAATGAGCTGCCAGAGCAAGTGGTGAAGGCTGATACAATTGCAACATTTAAAAGGCATCAGGATGGGTATATGAGTAGGAAGGGTTTGGAGGGATATGGGCTGGGTGCTGGCAGTTGGGACTATATTGGGTTGGGCTATCTGGTCTCTCAGCTACCTTTGTCAATCTGATTCCTCCAATCTATATAATGATTAAAATCATTCATATTTTTTCACAAACCTCTATTATTTGATCCTGTATACCCCACTCTACAGTATGGTTGCTGTTAGAGGGCCTAGAAACCATTCCTATCTCTACTATTTCTCATTTCTACTCAAACTGACACTACAGCCTGATTCCCAGAACTAAAATCTTCTCTCTCCATGGGTTCAAAACCATTCTTGATTAACAAAGTTACCCCTCCACCATATCTAACTTCCCACATTTCCCTAATGACATGTATCTTTTAATATTCTGGTCCCAGACTTGACCATCTTGTAGACATACATATTTCTGTAATGGTTATCAGATTATGTATATTTATTTTTAATTGTGTTTTTGTTTCATGTATTTTGTTATGAATGTTTTACGTGTTGTACATAGTTTGGTCTTTTTTCTATTTTTGTGATCCCTAACACTCTTTATTGCATTCTGTACCTTCCCATCACGTTCTAAGTGCTATTTTCGTTATTGCTGCCCTGCTTCCTTAGCTTATCTTTACCATTTAATTTTTAATGTCTTCACCAACTTGGTCCCTTGTTTTAATTTACTGGTATTGGTACAAGATGCTGGGTGAAGTTTGTCAATTTTTTATCATTCTATATCAGATATCCCAAACTGTTCAGCTGTTGGTTGGTTGCAACAAAGTTAATTCAGAAAGGATCCCTTCCTTTCTGATACTTTTCTCCCAGATACAAATTAACTTAGATTTTAAAAGGAGCTAATCTAACCTTTTTTTTTTGAATTGATGAAAAAAAAGTGAGTTTATTAATTGCTACACACACAAGAAGCCAATGCTGCAACACAGCGCAGCACAATGGATCAGTGATCAGTACTGCTGCCTCACAGTGTCAGGGGCCTGGGTTCAATCCTGCCTTGGGTGACTGTGCCTGTGGAGTTCATGCATTCGCCCTGTGTTTGCATGGTTTTCCTCTAGGTACTCTGTTTTCCTCCCACCTTCCAAAGATGTGCAGATTAGGGGAATGGGCCATGCTAAATTCCCCAAAGTGTTAGGTGCATTAGTCAGGGGTAAATATAGGGTAAGGCAATTGGTCTAGGTGGGTTACTCTTTGGAGGTTTGGTGTGGACCCGTTGGGCCAAATAGTCTGTTTTCACACTGTAGGTAATCTAATCTAATGTGTACAGAGTAGAAATAACGTTCAAAAATATAACCAAATTCAAAAAAGCTATGTACGGTGGCTCATTCGTTAGCATGACTACCTCATAGTGCTAAGGACTCAGGTTCAATTCGAGCCTTGCTTGGGGTTGTGATGCTCTTTGGAGGATCAGTGCAGACTTGATGGATCTCTCCTTATAATGTAGGGATTCGATTGCCGGTCTTTCAATTGTTTATGGAGAGTGAACACTTGAATAGTTTAACTGTTGTAGTGAAGGTTACTTTAATGTGGCTTTGAGTTTGATAGCTGAACAGTTGCTTCAGAGATTCTTGGTCTAGTAGGCTGACTTAGGTTGAGAGAGAGTCTTCTGATGCCTTGTTTCCATGTAACTGGTTTGCAGCACTTGGAATCAGAGACTGTTTTTACCTGCAACACAGGGGTAACTAGGGAACAGCTCTTTAACTGTAATCTTTATATCAAGCTAACACTCAAACCCAAGTTATATTAATGGTTGGGCAGTCCCACTAGTCCACTCCAGTAAAATTGAAACTAGCTATTTAAATCCAGTCCTTGAGGGTGAAACAACATGCCTGTAAGAGTTGGCTTTCTGTCAAGAGGGGAGAGATTGTCATCTCCCTTCAGTATCTCTTCTTGTTAAATCTCTCCCTGTTTGAAGTTTCCCTGATAATTTGGATGCAATATTCCAATAGCTTCACACAAGAATTTAGAATCATAGAGTCATAGAGATGTACAGTACGGAAACAGACCCTTCGGTCCAACCTGTCCACGCCGACCAGGTATCCCAACCCAAACTAGTCCCACCTGCCAGCACCCCGCCCATATCCCTCCAAACCCTTCCTATTCATATACCCACATATTACAAAACTGGTGATGCACAATGAGATAGAATTAAGTAATTATCTCATAGCAAAGGCACCCCTAGAGGTAGTGATCATAACTGAATTTCACATTTATTTTAAGAGAAAGAAGAGTGGATCTATCTATATTTATATTTATATTTGAGTTGATGTTGTCATTTTAAAAGGTTATTTTGGCCTTGGTTTTATTTTGAAGAGAGGTTGTAAAGGTAGAGGTGCAGAAGAGTCTAGGGAACAGCAGTTTAACGATGAAAGGGGAGTGGACAGTTCTCCCAATTCAGGTCTTTTTCTAGCTTCTTTTTGGCTGTAGCAGTCACAAGATGTGCTAGTACCAGAATGGTTGCAAGTTTCAGTAAAGAATTCCTGACCGACTTTTTCTGAAACCTCTCTCTCTCTGTTGTTCCCTTCTGCCGGTAAGAATCTCTGTTCAAATTTACCTTTTTGCCAAGGGATACGTTTATGGGATATTACTGTATTGAAACAGTTAATTAGTTAAGTTGTTATACTGGGTGAGTTAAGTTTTCCAATTACTAAGTTATTTCATTTCTTTTTGTTCATGTTTCAACTATGTTGTTTAAATAAATTGTGTTTCTCTCAAAACTTTTAAAATAAGAAAACGTTAGGGTCTAGGCTACCTTCTTTTGAAGGGGTCTGGCCTGGTCCATAATATATTTAAACAAAGGCAATTGTGAGACTGTAAAAGCAGAGCTGGCTCGTGTGTATTGGCTTCATTGGGATAATAAGGCTTATGTCAGTACAGAGGTGGATATTTCAGGCGATAGTTTGGAATGGTCAGATAATATACATTCAATTGGAAAATAAACATTTTTCCAGGAAAGACACACTATCTTTAGCTACCTGAGGAAGAGAAAGACATTGTCAAACTGAAAGTAAAAGTTAATACCTCTGCAAAGAAGAGTGTTTGGTCAAAAAATTAGACAGAATATAAAGAACAGCAAAGAATGAGGAAAAGATTTATCAAATTAAAGTATGAGAGAAAGCTAGCTAGATATATAGAAAGACATATGAGGGACACAATCTCAAAAGACCTTGCACAATATGGATCATGGTGAGATGGCTAGGTGAGAAGTCAAGCATGGTTTATATTGACATCGAGAGCAATTAGTTGCATTTTCCAACAGATTTCCAAATATCAAAAGGAGACTTTTGCTAGGGAGCAGTAACAGAGGCAATAACAAGAGTTATTGCTGGTTATCACCCTCATTAACTGAAAATTCCACCTCATTAATACAAAACTTCCTCTTGTGCCACAGGATGGTTAGAAACTAGATGCCAAGGACTCTTAACATTGAAGTATGAATACGTACCTGGCAACTCAGCATTTGCTCCTCCAGGTCACCATCTTAGGCACTCTGCACAAACATCTTAGCTGCGTGCACCGTGTGTTTACAGACACTGGTATCTGACACACACCAGTCTTACTGCATCATCATGGCACATCTCTGCTCCACTTACAGTATGAATTCCACTCTGTAATGCTGCACTGTAGGGTGCACTGGCATCTCTCACTGGAATATTGCTACAATGGCACTGTCCACTCAGGGACAAGCTCACAGAATGTACCAGGCTGCATTTCAGGGCTCCTTGTTGCACACTCATCTAGTGCCTATCCAGATGCTCACAATATCCCAGCCTAGCCTTGCCTTTTTGCATTTGGCTTCTCAGCCACAGTGAAAAGCTTCACACTTCTGCTACCTTGCCTTGCTGCTCGTTGCAGACACAAAGCTAGGCAGCTGGTCATGCTAGTCTACAGTCATCAACCAAGGGGGTCGGCATCTTGCTGCATGGCACATAGCTGCCTCAATTCCACCAGGTGCCAGCAGCATGCCCAGTAACCAACGCTGCATGTGTTTCAAGCAAATGACCATGTCTCAAAGTCTAAAGGGTTGGTTCTTAGTAATGTCAGTGAGACACCCATTAGTCAGGGGACCCTGGTACACCAGGAGGGGAGGTGATGGCTTAGTGATATTATTGGCAGACTATTAATCCAGAGAGGCTGATAATGTTCTGGAGACACAGGTTCTAACCCTGCCATGACAAATGGTAGAGCTTGAATGCAATGAATTTTTTTAAAATTGGAATGAAGAGTCTAATGATGACATGGGGAAAGCATTAGCAATTGTTGAGAAAACTCTCTCTAATGCCCTATAGGGAAGGAAACTGCTGTCCTTACCTGGTCTGGCCTGACCCACAGCAATATGCTTGATTCTTGATTACCATCTGTGTAATTAGGGCGAGCAATAAATGCTGACCTAGCCAGCGCTGCCCATATTCTGTGAATGTATACGTTTAAAAAAAACAGGAGCAGCTTTTGACATCAGCCCAGGAACATGGACACAGTCATTTGGCTGCTCTGGGCATTCGGTGTTTGATCCTCCCCGCAAATTGGGCGAAAAGCTGAAGGTTGAGCAGCCCACCATCATTAATTGTTCTGACGTCGTTGTTATCTCGTGCACACAAAGAATGGTAAAGGTGAAGTGAGATGAAAAGAGGATGGCACAGCTGTTGGTGCTAGTACATGTGGGGGGAAAGGTGGCATGCTGTCCTGAATGAATGAGTGGGCAGCGCGGAGGGCATCCTGGGTTAATGGTAATGGGGAATTGGCAGGTGAGAGCAAGTGGAAGAAGTTGTCGCATGCAACAATGAGTGTGGCAGAGCGTGAGCCATGGCATAAGCGGCAGTTGCAGTGGCAGAGACTGAGCTCAGGTGAGGTAGCAGGAAGAAGATGGTGGCACTTACCTTGACAGAGTGGAGGAGGATGTTGACCTTCTTCCTGTATTGCTGGGCATTCTTCAAGATGCTTGAAATTGCACTGACCCAATGGCAACCCCAGACCAGGCTGCCAGGGCAGAGTGCTGTAACCTCCTTTTGCCAGTCCTGCGGGAACAGGATATCCTTTCTCTGCACCGCCCATCCACCAGGAGCATTCTCCCCACCCCACCCCACCCTACCACATTCCTGTCTGTACTAATTATCCCAAATGTCTTCCATGTCAAGGGCAAGTGTCATAAACAATGCATGTCTCAGCTTTGGGCTGGCAGCACTCATCCAGATGCACCAATAGTCTATTAAAAAAGATACAGGCAGCAGAAAAACCCGAAAACCCCCTGAAGTTGCAAATACCTCCAGCTATGACCAATGGGACTAGCATTAATAACACTAGCACCAAAGGGGCAGGGTTGTTGTTAAAGAAACAGGTTTGGGATCATAGTGCAAGTAAGTTCACTAAGGCCTCCCAGAGAGAGACAGAGAACCCTTCCTTGACATTTTAAACCTGACTGAAACAACTGAAAGTTCTTGTTCCTAACTGCTCCACAAAAGAAACTCAAAGATCTGTCTCAATATCATTTTCTTCAGCTGTGCTTGAGCTATAAAGTTTGAACTGATGAAGAGCCGACTGAAATCTTGAAGCACAGAATCTTATCGGGGTTTGATCAACATGGTGTCTGGTGACAGAACCAGACAAGAAATCTGCTGAGGCCTATCTCAACATCGTGAGTAGCTCATCACATCTGATAGGCTTTTGGCGAGATGACTTTCTTGCTAGGTGGTGGAGAGTTGCCAATTTAAGTGAGATTAATGCCTGTTAAACACCTTCTTAATGCCACAAATCCCCTCATTAATGTTCACCTTCCGATGTTTTACCAAATGGGCAGAATAAGCGCAGGCACAATTATTGTTTTAACTAAAACAAAATAGATGGCAGTCATTTACTGGCTCATTTCTCAGAGCAAGGCCCTAACCAATCACAGTCAATCTGCCTGGTTTAAAATTGATCAAAGTCTGGCTGTTAACTGTCAATCACCATGAATGGGTACATTCTCCATGGCAACACTTCCATCAATCAGAGTTGACTTGCCAACCATTCAACATTTTCCCCTGACGCAGTATAAATGTTGGTTCTCACTTTGAATATTTGTTCTTACAAAATATCCTACAAGATAAAAACTTTGACAAAACGTGTCTTTTTCAGGAATTCTCAAGTTTTGCACTACCAAAGGAATATTTAAAAGGTATTAAGGAAAATCACAGTGGAACATAATACATAGAGAAAACTTCATTGATCTTCTATTCTCTGCAGTTTTCAAATTTAACTGTTTTGCCCATGAGCTATATACTTGATGTGGAATATATGTTGTAAGTATTAAAGTTATTACAATCATATTGATGCATATAAGAGAGGAACATGCTGTAATGGAGACAAGTTCAATTTTATTGCAAATTTTGGAAAATTCAAGTCACACTAAGCAGATGGACACTTCCATTATGAACAAAGTATATAAAGAAAGAAAGAAAAAAAGAAAAAAATTGATTGAAGCCATCCTCTACTGTTTGAGAGTCCCAATTACAGTGGGCATTTGTGGCACCCGTAAATGTTATTCCATTCTATGCACTGCATTTGACCCAGATTCAATTCTACCCTCAGGCAACTGTCTGTGTAGAATTTGCATATGCTCTCCTTACCTCTGTGCGTTTCCTCTGGGTGCTCCACTTTCCTCCCACAGTCCAAAGATGTGCAGGTTGGGTGGATTGGCCATGGGGAATGCGGGGTTACAGAGATAGGGTAAGTGGTGAGTCTGGGTGGAATGCTCTTTGGTGGGTTGGTATGGACTGAATTGGCCTGCTCCCACACTGTAGGGATTCTATGATTCTTTGATTGACAGGGAAACAAGAAGAGGAGAGGATCAACAGAGATCTCACAGAAAGGAACAAGCTGCTGAAGGAGGGAGGGGAAGAGAAGGGCAAAGCTAACAGTTCTCCCCAGTCCCCCGTTGTCAACAGGAACCAATATCCTTTCCTCAACCTCAGCTGAGACAATTATAGTAGTCTCACTAAACAGATGCACAATTCCATGAACTATCTGCTGCAATCTGAACTTTTGCCTCTGAAGGGGGTAAAAATAACATTTGCCAGTGATTGTGAAGGGAATTGTGGTGATGCAAATTATGCGTCTGACTCTTTCGGTGCTTGAGCAGATGAGATTAACTACATCGTCCTCTTGGCAGAGAGAGGCAGGTGAAGTGAGAGTATGGCTTCCTGAGGACTGCTGATTTTCTGATGGTGCAGGGTGAATTCAAGGCCTCACAGGTCGATTCTGTGTGGGTGGAACTGGAAGCACAAAGGTTTCTATTCTCTCAGTGTCCAAATGGTGGGTGACCTGACACAACACATCATCGCAGGTCAACGCAGCAGTCAAGATGCCCTCCTTCTGTGGCAGTCTACTGCTGTACCATCTGCACTGGACCTTCCATGACAAGTACTGAAGAATGGCTGGTGGGTGACTGGGTGACCTTCTGGCTGACGCCTCTGAGGCCCAGGCCACACACAAATGGGCAACTTACACATAATGAGCACCCAACTTCCACATGAACAACGAATGAGCAGAGCAATGAGCTGTTCAAGCAATAGATCCTCTGCCAGGACAGTATGGAGCTAACCTGAAGAATCCAGCAAGCTCTGTGTCAAACTTTGTCCTTGCCTAGTCATCATCAGGGGAAAATGTGGCTGCTCTGCTCACTTTGAGTGCAGGAGGTTGAGAGGTGACTTGATAGAGGTTTTATAAAATCGTGGGGGCCATAGATAAGGTAAGTGGCTGGTGTCTTTTCCCTCGGATGGGGGATTTCAAGACAGCAGGGCATATTTTTAAGGTGAGAGGAGGAAGATTTAAAAAAGACACAAGGGGCAACCTTTTTTACAGAGTGGTTTGTGTGTGGAATGAAGTTCCAGAGGAAGTGGTGGATGTGGGTATACATACATAGAACATTACAGCGCAGTACAGGCCCTTCGGCCCTCAATGTTGCGCCGACCTGTCATACCAATCTGAAGCCCATCTAACCTAACTATTCCATGTATGTCCATATGCTTGTCCAAAGTTACAACATTTGAAAGACATTTAGATAAATATATGAGAATAAGAAATGTTTGGAGGGATATGGGCCAAGTGCAGGTAGGTGGGTCTGGTTTAGCTTGGTATAATAGCTTGCATGGACTGATTGGGCCGAAAGGTCTGTTTCCATGCCGTATGATTCAATGAGACCTACTTGCTCCATTGCCTTCTCAGTGTCTGCTTGGTGGACCTAGTAGATAGACAGACATCTCTCCTCACCCTCACCTCCACCATCGAGGTTCCTGGTACAGCTTTTGAGAATCTTAGAGTGCATGCACCTTTCCTGACACCATTAGTCAATCTGTTTTGTGGGTGAAACATAGAAACTAGGTGCAGGAGTAGGCCATTCAGCCCTTCGAGCCTGCACCACCATCAATGAGATCATGGCTGATGTCAGTATCCTATTGTTGCTTTCCCTCCATAGCCTTTGATTCCTTTGGCTGCAAAGGCCACATCCAGCTCTGTCTTGAATATATCTCATGCCAACAGCTTCCTCTGGGAGAGAATTCCCCAGGTTCACAACTCTCTCAGTGAAGAAATGTTTCCTCATCTCAGTCCTGAATGGCTTACCGTTATTCTTAGACAGTGAGCCCTAGTTCTGGATTTCACCAACATCGGGAACATTCTTCCTGCATCTAGCCTGTCCCGTCCCATCAGGATTTTATGTGTTTCTATGAGATCCCTCTCATTCTTCTAAATTCCAGTCAGTACAAGCCCAGTTGATCCAGTCTTTCCTCATATATCAGTCCTCCCACCCCAAGAATCAATCTGATGAACCTTCACTGGACGCCCTCAATAGTAAGACTGTTCTTCCTCAGACTAGGAGACCAACACTGCACACAATACTCAAGGGGTGGCCTCACCAAGGCCCTGTATAACTGCAGCGAGACATCCTTACTCAGATACTCAAATCCTCTCATTATGAAGGTCAGCATGCCATTAGCTTTTCTCACTGCCTACCTCACCTGTATGCCAACCTTCAGCGACTGATCCACCATGACACCTGAGTCTCGTTGTACCTCACCTTTTCCAAAACTGTTACCATTCAGATAAAAATCTATCTTCCTGTTTTTGCCACCAAAGTGGATAACCTCACAAAGTGAAAAACATATCTCTGCATACCTCGACACGGTCCTGTCCCCCTTAGTCCAAGAACTCCCCACCTACGTTCGGGACACCACCCATGCCCTCCACCTCCTCCATGATTTTCGCTTCCCCGGTCCCCAACGCCTTA
>NC_057718.1:82826761-82856752 GCF_004010195.1 Chiloscyllium plagiosum
CAGCACCGCCTTCTTGACCTGCAATCTTCTTCCTGACTTCTCCGCCCCCACCCCCTCTCCGGCCTATCACCTTCACCTTACCCTCCTTCCACCTATCACATTCCCGACGCCTCTCCCCCAAGTCCCTCCTCCCTACCTTTTATCTTAGCCTGCTTGGCACATCCTCCTCATTCCTGAAGAAGGGCTTATGCCCAAAACGTCGATTGTCCTGCTCCTTGGATGCTGCCTGACCTGCTGTGCTTTTCCAGCAATACATTTTTCAGCTCTGATCTCCAGCATCTGCAGTCCTCACTTTCTCCTAACCTCACATCTATCCACATTACTTTGCATTTGCCCGCTCAGCCAGCCTGCCCCTGTCACCCTGCAACCTCTCAGCATCGTCCTCACAGCACACACTGCCACCCAGCTTAGTGTCATCTACAAATTTGGAAATATTGCATTTATTTCAAATCACTAATGTATATTACAAACAGCTGCGGTGAGATTCTTCCATCCAGCCACTCCCAGTAAGTGTCCCACCTGGAATGTATGCGCCCCTTACGAGTTGTAGGCTGTCTTTAAGTACTGCAGG
Source organism: Chiloscyllium plagiosum (assembly GCF_004010195.1). Classification (NCBI taxonomy): domain Eukaryota; kingdom Metazoa; phylum Chordata; class Chondrichthyes; order Orectolobiformes; family Hemiscylliidae; genus Chiloscyllium; species Chiloscyllium plagiosum. The sequence continues at coordinate 82,827,333 of NC_057718.1, forward strand.
CTAGCATTTGGTTGGTGTTGAACTCACATGACCTTGCACCCAATGCTGAGGTATGCAACCACTCAATAGTAAACTGCAAGACACAATCATTTCAAGAACCAGTTTTTGGGCAAGTGAGCATCACAATCCTGTAGCCACATTTTTGTAGCCATTCAATATTCTCCAATTTCCAACCCCACCCCTCTCCAATTTTCCTCACATCACTGGCCGGGCCAGCATTTGTTACCCATCACTAATTACCCGGGGGGAGTGAGGTGTCGCCTTGTTGAATTACTGCAATCCACATGCTGAAGGCACTGTGGGGGCACAGTGATATAGATTCAAGGCTGGATGGCGTGTGGTTTGAATGCAAACTCACAACTGGGGACATTCCCATGCGTCCACTGCCCTGGTTCAAGAAACATAAGACACAAAGTGACACCGGGCATAAGGTGGTAGAGGCCATGGTTTTGGAAGGTGCTGAATGGAGGCATGTTGAGTTGCTGCAATGCATCTTTCAAATGGTACAGACTGCTGCCATTGTACTCGGAGAAAGTGAGGACTGCAGATACTGGAGATCAGAGTCGAAGAGTGTGGTGCTGGGAAAGCACAGCCGGTCAGGCAGCGTCCGAGGAGCAGGAGGCATAAGTCCTGATGAAATCTGATGAAGGGCTTATGCTCGAAAAGCGATTCTCCTGTTCCTTGGATGCTACCTGACTGGCTGTGCTTTTCCCGCACCACTACTCTTCCATTGCTGCCACTGTACACCAATGATGGTAGGCATCAATGTTTCAAGTGGGACGTCAATCAAATGGGCTACTTTATCCTGGATTGTGTGAAGCTTCTTGAGTGTGAGAACTGCGTTTAGGCAATCTTATAATTTTATTAGAACTAATCACTTAATCAGCTTCAAATTACAGGTAGTTTATACTAAACAGTTGCCTCTGAGTACCTCCTATCATCCATCTTTCTACAGAATGACGTGACTGTGCAATCGTTCTCATGTGTACTCAAGCGCACTTTCCTACTGCCCCCCCACTTAGCCTTATTCTGGTCCAAATGCTCTGTAACAGGTCCCAGGAATAAATCCTCTCCATCCCTACTGCAGTCTTTCTGATTGGAGTGACCTTACTCTGGTCAATTCTCTGTTCTCAGATTGACTTAGGATGATTCTGATCAGAAAGACTGCAGTAGGGATGGAGAGGATTTATTCCTGGGACTCGTTACAGAGCATTTGGAACCTGTGTTGAAATGCAACCGAATGTAGCCACGATTTGCTGGACAGGTCAGTTTTCTTGGGGTGAAGTAATAATCAAGTGCCTGTACAAAGCCTAAGTGCAAATGTAAACTCTCCCATGCAGACTAATTCATAACAATTGCGTTTTGACTGGAAGAAGATGTCACAAGGCAGTGAAAGTGCAAAATATTGAGTAATTCTTCAACTGAGTGATGCTCTTTGTTTTTAATTGGCTGTGTGGACTGACCTGACAGTGTAGACAGTTTTTTGAGGAGAGCTTCATGCAACCAGATTTCTAGCTCATTGTAACGGGTGCATTCTGCAGTCCTTTGCACTATTTCATTATAATCAACCCTGATTCCATTATCTGAATGGGGAAAAATGGGAAACAACTTTCCCATGTGTCCTTATGTATTTTGCTGTGCAAATTTATGCGTCATTCTGTGCCAAAGTTCAAACAGATTTTTAGAAAGTGCGATGTTTGGTATTTAAACAAATATATTTAGTTTTAACATATACAGAATGCTTATGTTGGTTTTGTTTTATTCCATTTCAATACCTTCAAATATTTCAATTCTTTCCTTTTTGGCACAATTAGTTTTTAATATGAAACAAAAAAAACTGCAGAGACTGGAAACCTGAAAACAAAACAGAAATTGCTGGGGAAACGCAGCAGTCTGGCAGCATGTGTGGAGAGGAAACAAGGGTTTTCTATAACCTTCTAGAAACATGGGTTCCTGATCCTGATAATTTAATGTCATGTTCCTATCTGTAAGTTGGAAATGCGAGATTATATATTTATTAATGTTCACCATATCAGTTATAATGGGCAATCTATTACTGTCCATGTCGCAATTCAAATTTATAATTCAAATAAAGCACAATAGGCATCCAATTGATTTATTAAGAAATAGATGCTTTTGCCAGTTCAATTCAATCTTTTGCACAAAACTCGGCCAGCACAATGAAGATAATTATTTGCACTGTAACTGACAAGTAAGGATTTATTGAATTTTGATTTGATATTCAATAACAAGGGATTTTTCTTCCTCTATTAGTTTTCTTTCCATTCTCTAGGTGGAAATGCTGAGGTTGATCATCTCTTTGTATTCATCTTGGTCATAAAGCCTGCAGGTAGAATGTGGAAGAGAGTGTGAACCGTCTGTTGTAGTTTGAAAAGAAACAAAGCGACCTACTCATACATGATCACATTGGTCGTTACCGCATAATATTTTCCACATCGTCGACCGTTTGCAGTAGTCTCGTGCCCTTTGTTTCAGGTAACAGCTGCATCAGACCACCAGCTACCAGAGATAGAGCACCTGGAAGAAAATGGAAGCCAATTACAATACACTGCTTTTGCTACAATGTTTTCCACAGTTTGATCATGTGGAGAAAACAATTTCCCAGTCTTTGTTTGAAAACTTGCATCATTGATTGAAAGGTTGACTGTAAGTAAATGCCAGTCGAAACATAGCTGTCATAGGTTAAACAAAATAGGCACTGCAAGTGTCAAGGCTCCAGTGGGAATAGTGCACCGGAAATCAAGTCCCACTATTCTCAGTGGGGTTATCACAAATGTAAAATATAACCAATTTAGTCTCCAGAATGGATAACGCCTAGCTGTAACCATGGACTATGATAAAAGAAACTTGCATCAGGTGTCATCAATGAACGAGAGACCAAAAACTTACTATAACAAAGTTAAAAATCACACAACACCAGGTTATAGTCCAACAGGTTTAATTGGAAGCACACTAGCTTTCGGAGCGACGTTCCTTCATCAGATGATCACCTGATGAAGGAGTGTCGCTCCGAAAGCTAGTGTGCTTCCAATTAAACCTGTTGGACTATAACCTGGTGTTGTGTGATTTTTAACTTTGTACACCCCAGTCCAACACCAGCATCTCCAAATCATGATTACTATAACAAAATTATCCTCTATCATGTGACAAAACAAATTATAATTACTAATACAAGTTAAACTGTACCTGCTTTAAACCGAAACATTTGTTCAGACCAGAAGACATAAATAGCCTTCTTAGGAATATTGTGCCTGAAATGACACAACGTCTGTGATTCCAAGTTCAAACCAAAAGTATGGAATGAGATGATTTTCCCCAGTTTTATTTGTTTTTTTTTTGGCAGTGATGTTATATTCTTTTTAACTCTGGTGAACCTCAACTCCAGAGTCAACCAGTTGGACCAAGGCCTTGACTTGAATTAGAAATTATCTTTCCTTTCCCAATCTCATAGGGTATTATTTAATTTCCAATAAACACAGACAGAGAGGGAGAAAAGGATTCGGCTTGCTTACAAGCTTTTAGAAATCTTATCCCAACTGCTTCCCAGTTCTGTGATAAACTGTTCTTTAACAAACGTTTTGCTGGTCAGCTCCTTCTTGTCAAGATATTTGGTGCTGGTGTGTCTCAAAAATATTAAACACAGTTCCAGCAAATGAGTTCCACTTTCCTTCAAGTCATTGAAGAAAGCTAATTATACAAACTTCTATTTTACAGTTCATATTTTCAAATAAGATATCAATAGTCCATATCTGCCTCCCTCTTGGAATGATAAAGTGCCATTTTAAATGCAAACAAAACACACAAAAAGGAATTATATTAAATCATCTCACTCTTCCTTTCTACAGGGTTTATACAATTTCTCATTGTATTTTCAAATTATTAACTTACCCCAGTACATTTACATTCTTCATAATATGTCTCAATTACATTCTTCATTCCAGCAAAGTGAACAATCCTGACATTATAAGGTTGAATTCGTAAGTTCCATTGAAATAGTCCTTACATATTGATTTTTGCAAAAGCAATTGGATTATTGTCAGCACATGTTAGTGCTTCTTTGGGGTCTTGATGGATACAAATTTCACAATGTTTAAGAGCCAGTATCAATCCCAAAGTCTCCTTTTCTACTGTAGAATATTTCTTCTGATGAATTTCTTACTAAAGTACCTAACAAGTTACATCATTTTGCAATAAACCGCACCCACACTGAAATCACTAATGCCAAATTGCCATTATCAAAAGTTTACAAAAATCAGGTGTGGCCAATACTAGTTCATTAGAGTGGCCTTCAGCTTTCTGAAACTCATTGGCTCACCTCTGGCCCTATCATTGTTACCTGTTTTTGCAATAAATCTGTTAATTTATTAGTTTATCATGTTATTCTCAAGCAAGTATTGGATCTCAATTTCCATATGATGGTTCTCTTTTGGATTTAAATGATAGGAATGTTGGTTTGTCTGTATTGATTCCCACACAGTATCGGAGTTGGGATGTCATGTTGCAGCTGTACAAGACATTGGTTAGGCCACTTTTGGAATACTGTGTACAATTCTGGTCTATCCGCTATAGGAAAGATGTTGTGAAACTTGAAAGGCTGCAGAAAAGATTTACAAGGATATTGCCAGAGTTGGAGGATTTGAGCTACAGGGAGAAGCTGAACAGGCTGGGGCTGTTTTCCCTGGAGCATTGGAAGCTGAGGGGTGACCTAATAGAGGTTTATAAAATCATAAGAAGTATGGACAGGGTGAATAGCCATGGTCTTTTTCCCAGGGTAGGGGAGAATAAAACAAGAGGGCATTGTTTTAAGGTGAGAGGGGTAAGATTTAAAAGGGACCTGAGGGGCAACCTTTTCACGTAGATGGTGGTGACACAATCACCCGATGAAGGAGCGTCGCTCCGAAAGCTAGTGTGCTTCCAATTAAACCGGTTGGACTATAAACTGGTGTTGTGTGATTTTTAACTTTTGTACACCCCAGTCCAACACCGGCATCTCCAAATCGTGTATGGAATGAGTTGATAGAGGAAGTGGTGGAGGCTGGTACAATTATAAAATTTTAAAAGGCATCTGGATGGGCATATGAATAGGAAGGATTTGGAGAAATATGAGATGAGATTAATTTAGGATATTGGATTGGCATGGATGAGTTGGACCCGAAGTGTCTGTTTCGGTGCTGTGCAACTCTATGACTCCATCTAGTGTATGATTACAGATCTCCTTCAATTTCCGATCTAAACTTACTCAGTCTTCCTGGAAATATAACAGTACAATGTAATAACTGTCCCATTCTTTTAGTTTTGACCAACTGGATTGGAGGAAGGACACTTCTGAACTGTTTATCTTTTCTTTTGCCTAACTGCTTACCGTGTCTGCCGTCCTCCATTAATCTTACCACAAAGTAGACTTACTTTTTGTTATCTTTCTCTCCACTTTGATATTGCTTGAACATGTTTATCTAGCGTAACCTATTCTTTTTTTCTGTAATCTGGCCTACCTGCCATAAATCACTTTATTCACACCTTGTATGAACCAGTGAATCTCACTTTCAAAGGTTCACCTTATAACACTAACACTTCACCTCCTGTTTGAAATGATCTAGCTATTGCAGATCTGTCCACACATTCATCCATCTGTGGAGTTTTTAAATGTTCCTGTGCTTTTGTACATATTCATGTGAGCCTGTCTAAAAACATGGCCATACAATCCAACACTGAAGCTTTGTTCCTTTTGCCTTAAAAACCTTTCTTTAATCAATTTAATTGGACCTCTTATCCTGTGACCATAGATCAATTAAATGCATTAGGTTAATTCAGGGAACATCTGGAAGTAATTAATCTAATGTAATCCTTTGTCCCTATCCTGTGGGTATCCATGTCTCAAACATTGTCTGAAGCATGTGATGGTATCTCTCTGCAGCTCCCTGGGTTTGAGGATAATAAGCAGTTAATGTCAATTATTTTATACTCAAATTGCTGATGGTGCCCTGAAAAGTTTTAACATCAAGCTGGAATTTTAGTTTTTTTTTCATTAGATAGTCCACAATGAATAAAAAAAGAGAACTGAGTTTTGGCACAAAGATAGAATCGCAAAATGTTTACAGCAGGGCAGGAGGCCATTCAGCCTATCATTCCTGACCAGCTTTTCAAACAAGCATCACGACCTAATGGCAACCTCCTGTTTTTATCTCCATACCCTTGCTGTAGTGATATGCCCAAGTAATCAGCCAATGCCTCAATTGAACCTGCCTCTTTGACATTTCCAGGCCATACCTTAACATCTTGTTACACCGAAAACGTTTTCCCACCCACATCACCCTTCTCCTATTGCACATCACTTTCATTCTATGCCCACTGATTCTTGTTCCTTTAGGAGTGGGAATGGTTTATCCTATCTACTCTGTCCGGCCGTGCTCACGAGATTGAACACTTCTACCCAGGCTTCTCTCAACCTCCTTCTGTCCCAGGAGAACAGTTGCAACCTCTTCAGTCTGAAGTTTTTCAATCCTGGAATCATTCTTGTAAATCAATCCTATGTTGTCTCTGATGTCTCACATTGTTCCTACAATGTGGCACTCACAACTGTGCACAATGCTCCTTCTGAGGTCTAACAAGCATCTTGTACAAGTTTGACATCTCCTCCTTACTCTTACACTCTGTGTCCTTTGTGAGGGTTTGGCACTGGGTGTACTTAGGAGTGGCCTGGTTCCTCCAGTAGGAAAGCTCACAGTTGAACAAGAGAGAATAAGCCACATCTTCTGCTGTGATTGCCAAGCCTGTGATGAGAGAGCTTGTGGCTAAACACCTATGGTTTAACTCGGCTATGGTTCTTGCTTTAACTTTTACATGAGCCGGCATCTTCGTGCTTGTAGTAGGTGCATCCAGAAAGAAAGCATGTGACGACTTTGCCAAGAAATCTGAATGTGTGAAGGCATTTGAGACCATGAGGGATGCTAATGTATTAAGATGGTGGCAGTGGAACAGCAGCGCAGCCTGCAGGATCCTCAGCACAGGAGCCGGTTCCTCATCTACTCCGTTCACCTTGACTATTTTTCTTTTCTTTCTCTGGTTTTTAATGTTTCCAATTCGTTTCGATACTGTAGTTAATATCAAATTCATCCACCCTACATTTAATCAAACTGAGACCTTCTCATGTGTGGGCGTCTGGAGTAACATTGCCCTGTGGAGTGGTCTCTGATGGAGCAGTGTGACCCGGTGTGGTGGTCTCGGTCCTGTGGAGTGGTCTCTGATGGAGCAGTGTGACCCGGTGTGGTGGTCTCAGCTCTGTGGAGTGGTCTCTGCTGGAGCAGTATGACCCGGTGTGGTGGTCTCGGCCCTGTGGAGTGGTCTCTGATGGAGCAGTGTGACCCGGGTGTGGTGGTCTCGGCCCTGTGGAGTGGTCTCTGATGGAGCAGTGATCCGAAGGCCCGGTGATCCAAACAATCCAGTGATCCCATGGCTTGGTGTTTCAACTGTAGTTCTTGGTGGCGGTTTTCGTCGGAGACTTTCAGCCCAGGTTTTCTGCTGTTCTGGCTTTGCGGATTTCATCCCACTGTGTCGTTGTCCTTGTGGATGATGGTCCCAATCCGGCTGTGTGCATCGTCCCATTCCGGCTGTGTGCATCGTCCCATTCCGGCTGTGTGCATCGTCCCATTCCGGCTGTGTGCACCGTCCCAATCCGGATGTGTGCATCGTCCCATTCCGGCTGTGTGCAGCATCTCTTGATCGACCAGGAGACTTTAACTGGACTTCGAATAACTTTGTCTTAAATTTACTTTTTGTAACTCATGAGTTTATTTCTGTTATTAATATAGGTGCCATGGTTTGGCGAATTGTAACAGTTTTCATCGTGTTTTTCTTGTAAATGATATATATGACAATAAATTTTTAATACTAAATTCTAAATGAAAATTCTAAATTCTAATCTATTAGAAAGTGTGAAACTAAAAAGCAGTTTCTTGCCAAAAGGAATATTGGGATTAGTGGCAACATTGCTCCTTTATCACACACTGGGGAAATGGTAATGAAGGGATATGCTTTACCAACCTATCCCTGATTAATAAATAAAACATTTAACTCTCTGAAACAACACCCAAGAACGCTCTATGCTTTATTAACTACTCTCTCCACCTGTTTTAACAACCTCAATGATCCGCACAGGTACACACACCGTCCCTCTGTTCCCTTTGGCATTGTCCCCCCATTATATATTGACTCCTAATGTTCTTCCAATCGATGTGCATCAGCTCACACTTTTCTGCATCTGTCACTCCCTGCACCAATCTGTCAATGTCCCTTTGGAATTCCATACTGTCCTCCTCATCGTTTTCAATTCTACCAAGCTTCATGTCATCAGCAAACGTTTGAAATTGTTCCCTGCGCAGCAAGGTCCAACTCATTAATATGTCAGGAAAAACAACAGTCCTAATTATCTTAGCTGTAGAGTCATAGAGATGTACAGCACGGAAACAGGCCCTTCGGTCCAACCCGTCCCAATCCAAACTAGTCCCATTTGCCAGCACCCGGCCCATATCCCTCCAAACCTTCCTATTCATATACCCATCCAGATGCCTTTTAAATGTTGCAATTGTACCAGCCTCCGCTACTTCTTCTGGCAGCTCATTCCATACATGCACCACCCTGTGTAAAAACGTTGCACCTTAGGTCTCTTTTATGTCTCTCCCTTCTCACCCTAAACCTATGCCGTCTAGTTCTGGACTCCCTGACCCCAGGGAAAAGACTTTGTCTATTTATCCTATCCATGCCCCTCATGATTTTATAAACCTCTATAAGGTCACCCCTCAACCTCCAATGCTCCAGGGAAAACAGCCCCAACCTGTTCAGCCTCTCCCTGTAGCTCAGATCCTCCAACCCTGGCAACATCCTTGTAAATCTTTTCTGAACCCTTTCAAGTTTCACAACATCCCTCTGATAGGAAGGAGACCAGAATTGCACGCAATATTCCAAAAGCTGCAATTGCCTTTAATTGAATAATGTCTGAGAGATAAACTGATGAGCTGCATTTATTTTCAGTAATTTTCATACACAATCTACTAATCCTCAATTGAATAGTTCTTCAAAACATGGAGGGTATTAAGGTTTGAAAACACATTAAGGTTTCACTACTGCCTGACATGTGCAGCGTGTTTTACAGTATTGTAAAATCTGGGTACTAACACTCTGATGAACAACCACACATTCCTCACCTGCAGATCTGTGAAGGGTGTCTTCGCTTCCTCACCACAACTTCATACCGAGCAGAATGGTATTCCACAATATCTTTCATCCCAATTCCAGAGCAAACTGGTTAGGTTTACTTGTTTAACCTCAAGCTGCTTTCTGAACTTCAATTAAAGAAGACATATTTCATGAATTATCCCCTTCCTTAAAGAAAGTTTTGGCTATGTCTGTTTGTGGTATTACTTTGACCTCTCCTCATGGACTTGGTTTAGTTATTGCTCAAATTGCTACACATGAGGGAAAAATACCTGGAGCTTGTTCTTCTAACCGTTCTGTCTCTTAACCTCACTTAGACATTCTGTGCTGAGAGGTGAACCTAATAATTTTCACTCTCACCAAATCATTACCCAGAAATAAGTTAACTCCATCCGCAGGTAATTACTGAACTAGTCCATTACCACTGTTCCAGACATCAAGTCACATTCCAAATGCACTTTGTACAAATGTGTGTGCTCCATTTATAATGCTACTTAGGACTTTGGCTTTCAATATACTCCCAAAAAAGAAAAAAAACTAAGACATTCTCCTGCAAAACAGTTTGCATAGCTCCTGTTTCATTTAAGATAGTTTTGGGTTTAGCTGTATTATTTGAAGAAAAAAAGGTTATCTTCCCTTTTGACAAAGACATTTCATATCTCTCATCAAACTTATTCACCTCACCTGCACTTATAGTAGTTTTTATCCTCCACTTTCCTGATTATAGCCAAAGCTACAATTTGATCTGCTGCATTTTCTTTGTGTGTTCTCTTCTCAAATTCATTCTTATGAACTCCATTAAGTGCCATGGGGTTCCCATTCAACTTCCAGCATTCTGAATGAAAGGGTCCCACTCTGTCAGAATGGAAATACTTCAGGCCGCGGTTCTCACTTCCACATTCAGTCCCTTTCTTCCTGATGCATTCCCAGATGTCTCTTCTTTACCCAAGCTACTTGCCTTCCTTTCTACTCTTCCACCTTCTATCCTTCTTGGGTTTACAGGGGTGACAGAAAATACATTTAGTTTTACAGATCAGCTCATGATTATTATCCATTGCTGCTACCTGCTTTGTAGCTGCTACCTTCTGGTCTGCGCCATAGGTTCCAGTTATAAAAAAGTAGTGAGTTTTTAAATTCTTCAAAAAGTCTGATTTCTCTAAGCGCTTCAGACATGGTATTTACCCCTAATGTCCATTTACACTGGTAAAAATTATTTTGTTTTACCCTTTCAAGTTCAATGCAGATAAGACAATAGACAATAGGTGCAGGAGTAGGCCATTCAGCCCTTCGAGCCTGCACCGCCATTCAACATGATCAGGGCTGATCATTCCTAATCAGTATCCTCTTCCTGCCTTATCTCCATAACCCTGTTCTAAACTCAAGGGTATACAAGCCCAGTCGCTCCAATCTTTCAGTGTAAGGTAATCCCGCCATTCCAGGAATTGACCTCGTGAACCTACGTTGCACTCCCTCAATAGCCAGAATGTCTTTCCTCAAATTTGGAGACCAGAACTGCACACAGTACTCCAGGTGTGGTCTCACCAGGGCCCTGTACAGCTGCAGAAGCACCTCTTTGCTTCTATATTTGCCCAGGCAGCTTCCTTAAATTTCAAAACTTTTGGCTCAGGAACTTCAGGAATAAACTCATCAGACCCAGAGCAACCTTTATTTTAAAATGTCATAATTCACAGGAAAGTCCTCTGATGCATAAACTTAATGCACTCTACTTAATGTACTCAGCTGTTTTGTTTTGCTTCATTTTCAAATGAATGATTCCACATCCTTTTCCTTAACTTTTAATTGTGTTGCCTTTGAATTAAACATTACTTTAGATTGTGGCGAAGCTGTTCTCCATCTGAGTTTTTTTTCTTTTAATTGCAATCTTCTAAAGCTATATTCCTTTTCTTTCCTCCCGTCTATTCCCCTATGTAATTCAATTTCCAGCCTCTCAAATTCCCTTTCCACGTTCCTTTTCCGACCTCAGGGATTCTCACTCTCTTCCTCTTTTTCTCTCAAGCTCAAGTCTCTCCATCTCCATTCTTTCCAAGTGCAATGTTCTTTCCTTTTCTGTCTCTCACCCACGCTACCTCAATCCCTTTTCATGCTGAAGTTTCCCTAACTGTAACCCAATCAGAATGATGTCCAATGACTCACTGTTTGGAATACCTAATCACTTTTGTATTTGCACCAGTCCCAAGACCTGTGCTAATATGTTCATTACCTCTGCCTTCCTAGTTTTTGCAGGGAATTCCACCTTTACCCACTTTGCCAATTCCACGGCCTTTAACTTTGTTAATTCTTGTAAAAGAGTCAGCTCTATTTCCTTTAAATGGGGGATAGTTTTCACTGCTTCCAATGCTACCTTAAGGAACAGCATGACATCTTGTTTCTGTCCTTTTATCCTTTACCAATTAATCTTATCCAATATCACACTGTCTATGTTTAAAGATCCTGGATCTAACAGCTCAAACTCTTGTCGCAATCCAGGTGGGAATAGTGCACTGGACGTTAAACCCGACTTTTCCACAAGTTATGATGAAGTATGAATTATCACCAATTTAATCTCTAGGATGGTGTTAGCCAGAGGCTGCTCACACATAAAAACAGCAGCTTGTGAACTGAAGTAACCCGAGCCCCAGCCATTAGCTTGTGCTGGGTGGAATTAGCTCGACTCAGAGGAAAGCAAGGGAAGTGACATAAGGTACAAATCCTTATTTGGTGGAAGGGTAATGAGGTAATGCTAGCAGTGCCTTAGGCCAGATCCTATAACAAAAGGTCACAGGCTTGACAGAGCCAATGAAAGCGAGACATCACAGTTCAGGAAGATAAGGATCAAGGACATAAATGAAGGATTCCGGGTATGCAGCCAGCGAAAACTCCAGAGATTAACAAGAAAGGAAAGTTGGAAGCGTGGAGAGTGCAGCGAGGGATCGCCCAGCCAGCGTGAACTCCTTTATATTCTGTGACTGTTCAGGGAACATCAGAGAAGCCTAGTGTGTGTGGATGTAGATTTTCGGCTTGTATGGATTGCGTGCTTGCTTTTAACCCTTTCTTAACCAAATGGTGTAAACTCATAAAGCTAATTGTTAGTTGATAGAGATTTGACACTTTGCCTCTGTGTGCCCAACCAATAACTGTTGTCAATGCGGTAACCAGGCAACAATGGTTAATGTCTGACTGACCATAATCTGAGAAAAGTAAGGAAAGCAACGAACTAGAACACCAAGGATGGAATCTTACATATTTTGATGAAGACTAAGTTGCGTGCAGTTTTTTGGAGACATTCTACCTGTGAAGCTTAACAGGTACTCTCACTTGGTACCTTACCAAACTCGCTTTGTTAATTCATTAATCTTCGGAGTCTCTGACTTCCAATTTCTGTCCCATCTTTTCACGTGCCATCCTTGGAACAATGCACCTTTCAGTGGCTATCCTAGAATTCATTGGTATCTCTTGCCCATGCACCACCTTTGAAAATCTGATGTGTACCAGGGCGAGCACTGTCAATTTGGAGTTGCTCTGCACAGTTCCTGACGTTTGGCCCAGACACAGCAGACATGAGGTAGATCTGCACTCCACTTCCCTGGTACTGTTTCTTTCGCAAGAATTTCCTTTTCCTACTTTTGTTCTTGACTAATTAGCATTTTTGGAATACTAATAGTCCACCCTGAACACTGATACAAACTTTGGAGACAACGTTTGGTTAACTTTGGTTAACTTTGGAGAGTTAACATTTTGAGTCCAGAGACCCTTGTTCAGAACTGGACTGGATTCCTTAACTCTGCTTTCTCTCCACTGATGCTACCAGACCCTGATGATTCTCCAGCAATCTCTGTTCTCGTTTCACATTTCCAGCATCTTTGCTTCAGCTTAATGATGCCAAGCTTCGTGTGCAGTTCTGGTTACCTTGATATAGAAAGGATACTATTAAACTGGAGAGGGCGCCAAAAGGATATGGGCAGGAATGGAGAGTTTGAGTTATAGGATAGGCTGGGATGTTTTTCACTGGAGTATAGAAGGTTGAGAGGTGATTTTACAGAAGATTATAAAATCATGGGGGAGCAGAGATAAGTTGAAAAGTAAAAGCCTTTTCCCTAAAATGTTGAAAACTAGAGGACATATTTTTAAGAGGAGAGAAGAAAGTTTTAAAAAGGCAATGAGGAGCAACCTTTTTAAACAGAGAGTGGTTGGTTTGTAGAATGAACCTCCTGAGGAAGTGATGGATGCAAGGACAGCTACAGCATTTAAAAGACATTTAGATAAGTAGATAAATAAGAAATGTTTGGAGGGATATGGGCCATGCGCAGGCAGATGGGACTAGATTAGTCTGGGAACATGGTTGGCATGTACTAGTTTGGCTGAAGGGTCTGTTCCATGTTGTATGATTCTATGGCTCTATGATTCTTCCAGTTCCTGATTCCACACTGTTATTTTCCCAGCCACGTTCACTAGGGGACACACATTCACTTTGGAATCTCTATTGCTCTTCATAGATATTTAAAGAAGCTCTTACTGACCATTTTCAGGTTATTCTCTCAAATTTAGAGGGTTGAGGGCTGATCCAATCGAAGATACTAACAGGAAAAGACAGATAAGCTATTGCCACTGATTGGGATTCTAGAACCAGGGAATATGGTCTAAACTTAGGGCCAGACCATTGAGGAGAGATGTTAGGAAGCAATTCTACATCCAAAAGATGGTATAGATTTGGAACTTTCTCCAACAGATGGCAGCGGGTGTTAGATCAGTTGCTCATTTTAAACCTGTGACAATAAATTTTTTTGTTAAGTAAAGAATCAAGGGATAAGGCTCTTATAAGGAGTTAGGCCACAGACCACCAAGATCTTATTAAATGACAGAACAGGCTCGAGGGGTTGAATGACCTACTCCTGTTCCTGTGTTCCGATTTGCTATTTTATCTTCAAAGTTTACTTTCTCCCTCCTTACTTCTTTTCTCGGTTGATTTTGTTAGCTTTTGAAAACTTTCTCAATCCTCTGTCTTACCATTAATCACTGCCACACTGCATATATTTTTTCTTTCAATATGATATCATCCTTATCTTCCTTGGTTGACCACAATTGTCATATCCCATTCCTAGAATCCCTTTTTCTCACAGGGATATGTCCATATTGTGAATCAGGAAGTACTTTCTTAAATGTCGGCCATTGTTCCTCAACCAGCTTCTTTGCTAAATTCCTTTCCTGTCCACATCACTCAATTCTGTCTCCATTCCTTTATAATTTGGTTTAGCAGCACAGTGGCTCAGCGATTAGCTCTGCTGCCTCGCAGCGCCAGGGACCCGGGTTCGAGTCTGCCCTCGGGTGACTGACTGTGTGGAGTTTGCACATTCTCCCCGTGTCTGCGTGGGTTTCCTCCGGGTGCTCCAGTTTCCTCCCACAGTCCAAAGATGTGCAGGTCGGGTGAATTGGCCATGCTAAATTGCGCGTGGTGTTCAGGGATGTGTAAGTTAGGTGCGTTAGTCAGGGGTTAGGGTAGGGGAATAGGTTTGAGTGGGATGCTCTTCAGAGGATAGGTGTGGACTTGTGGGGTGAAGGGCTCGTTTTCACACTGTAGGGTATCTATGGGTTCTCAATGGATTCACTGTCAATTCCGACTCATGTTTTTTGTTGTCAAACAGAATGCTAGGCTCTATCATGTTATGGTGAAGGGCTTCATCACATTCCTGATGAAGGGATTTTGGCTGAAACATCGATTCTCCCGCTCCTTGGATGTTACCTGACCTGCTGTGCCCTTCCAGCACCACACTCTTGACTCTAATCTCCAGTATCTGCAGAACTCACTTTCGCCTCTATCATGTTATGGTCATTGCTTCCCAGGAGATCTTTTATGGATTCCTTACAGTATGGAAGCAGGCCATTCAGCCCATTGAGTCCATTCCAAAGAGCTTCCCAGCCAGACTCCCACCCCTACCCTATCCCTGGAGCCCTGCATCTCCCACAGCCAATCCACTCAGCCTGCGCAGCCCTTGCCATTATATCATGGCCAATCCGCCTAATCTGCACATCTTTGGACTATGGGAGGAAACCGAAACACCTGGTGGGAACCCACACAGACACGGGGACAACATGAGAAATCCCCACAGACAGTCACC
This sequence comes from Chiloscyllium plagiosum, assembly GCF_004010195.1. Lineage (NCBI taxonomy): Eukaryota > Metazoa > Chordata > Chondrichthyes > Orectolobiformes > Hemiscylliidae > Chiloscyllium > Chiloscyllium plagiosum. The sequence goes on from NC_057718.1 coordinate 82,842,677, forward strand.
CATGGTTGGAACCAAACCCAGGTCCCTGGTGCTGTGAGGCAGCAGTGCTAACCACTGAGCCACTATCCCACCCTGTTTCAATCATAAATAATTCATTTAACCTACCCCATTATGCATCATCAGAACATTTTGATTTGTTGTCTCCCAAAGCAGATATGCCAGTCCAAAGGATAGTAGCAAGTGGGCACCATTCCTCCAGTAATATGACTGAGAATGTGAAAATATCTCATTCACCACCACAAGGACTACCATAGACAGTGAACGAAGGTGTCCGATTTAATCAATAGGTTGAAGTATAAATGCAAGGTGTTGCATTTTGGTGGGTCAAACCAGGGCAGGACTTACACAGTCAATGGTAGGGCCCTGGGGAAGGTAATAGAACAAAGAGATCTAGGGGTACAGGTTCATAGCTCCTTGTAAATGGAGTCAGAGGTAGACAGGGTGGTGAAAGAGGCTTTCGCCATAGTTTTCAGCAATCAGGGCAGTGAGTATAGGAGTATATAACATCTTGTTGCAGCTGTACAAGATGTTAGTGAGGCCACATATGGAGTACAGCATACAGTTCTGTTTGCCCTACTATAGAAAGGATATTATTAAACTAGAAAAAGTGCAGAAAGGTTTTACTGGGATGCTACCTGGACTGGAAGGCTTGAGTTAGACGGAGCGACTGATAGGCTGGGACTTGTTAATCTGGAGCATAGGAGGCTGAGAGTGACCTTATAGAGGTTTATAAAATCATGAAAGGCATAGACAAGGTAGAGAGCCAACAGCTTTTCCTCTTGGTAGGGGAGTCTAAAACTAGAGGGCCTAGGTATAAGGTAAGAGGGGAGAGATACAGAAGGGTCCAGAGGGGTAATGTTTTCACACAGAGGGTGGTGAGTGTCTGGAACAGGCCACCAGAGGTAGTTGTGGAAGTGAGTACAATTTTGTCATTTAAGAAACATTTAGTCAAGTACATGGATGTGATTGATATGGAGGGATATGGATCAAACACAGGCAAATGGGACTAGATTAATTGTGAAAACTGGGTGGCATGTCCAAGTTGACCCAAAGGGCTTGACTCCATGCTGTAGACATGAATGACTATGACTCTGCGCTTCACTTCAGATGTATCAGTAGATTGAGAGCACAGATTTGTTTATAGGAAGTGGAGATGAGCCGAATATGATTGTATTGGAGCCAGACCAACATCCACAAGTTCAGGACACTTCATAAAAAAAGAAATTGCCTGGTATGAACTTCCATGATTCTGCACTAAAAGAAAATGTCTGTTCCAATTGAAAAGTAATTATCTGGTCCAGGAATCCACCATACTACAAGAAAGAAAGTAATTACTTCAACACAGCAGCTTGGCTCTCCCAGTTCTGTAATGGGTCACACATTGAATTCAATAATAACTTCCTCCACAAAGGACATCTCAGAGATAAAGGATCATCTAGCGGAGTACCAGGAAGAGACCATTCAGCCCTCCCAGTCCATTCTATCACTCAGTAAGGTCATGGATGATTCATATCTTAATGCTACCTATCCATTTTGGTTCCTTAATCCTTAATGCATTTACCTAACAAAAATTGAATAAGTTTAGTTCTGCCATTTTCAATAGTAGTTTATTGAGGTTGCCTCCAATGTAGTTTTAACTTCTTAGGGAGAATTGACTTAATAGTTCCGTTCTCCAAAAAAATGAATAAAATGGATTCATTCAGTTAAATCCTTTCAAAAGGCTCACCAAAAATAACCAGAGGTAGTTCGCTCCAAAGGATGGCCGATTTGAAGAGCACAAACGGTGCAGCAATCCCACCGATGGCACTCAGGGATGAACAAACCGAAACACCGAAATTCCTGTTGTTTTAAAGCAACAACAAATACTTCATTAGCATTTTACACTGAGAAAAGAAAGAGCAGACAAATAAAATGGAACCGAAACAAAGAGGTGAGAGAGAAGCAAATGGTGAGAGATTGAAGGACAAGGTCACAGATAGACAAGGAGATGAAAGATAGAAAAGAGCAGATGAGGGAAGAGAGTCAGAGCATCAGCAGCATCAAGATGGCAGGAACAGGAAAGGTGGGGAGGATACGGCTGAGGGTTGGTAAATCAGGCTGCCTTAACGAAAAGTTGGGTTTGTATTCAACTCAATTGTGTTGCACTCTGCCCTTCGACGGGACACAACCTGTTCTCTGCCCCAACTGAATCTGGGACATTTCCCGCAGCAGGAACCCCCGCTGAACTGAAACCCGCTCTTCGATAGGAGACTCTACCCTGAACTCTACCCTGACCGAATCTGCAGACTTCCTGGACCTGGACTCACACCCTTCCGAAAATGGGTCACTTTCCACACTGGGAAATGTTTTAAACAGAATCATGACACAATCAGCTTCCTGCCCTTCGATGGGACATAAACTGTTTAATCTTCTCAGAAAAAAAAAGGTACTGCTACCTTATTTCCTTCATTTCTCCAGCAAACTCTCCTGAATACAGCCTATTTTGTCATCTTTACTATTCTCTTTTTACCTCAGGAGTGACACACTATTAGTTCACTCCATAGAGTTATTATGGTGCAGTGAGGGCCATTCAGACCGGTCCTAGCTGCACTCCAGTGGCACAGAAAAACCTTGCCTTTTTCTCTGTGGACAGGAGAAAGGCAAGAAGGGATTTTTGTCGTACTGTCCAAATTTTGGGGGATTGCAAAAGAGTCAATAGGAATAAATGTTTCTGCTGGCAGGAAATTCAGTAATCAGAGTAATCATAGAATCTCTACAATGTGGAAGCAGGCCACTCAGTCCATACCAACTCTCTGAAGAGCATCCCACCCAAACCCACACTCCCCTGCCCTATAAACCTGTACTTCCCATGGCTAATCCATCTCGCCTACATAGGCCTGGACACAATGAGACAATTTAACATGGTCAATCCACCTGACCTGCACATCATTGGACTGTGGGAGGAAACCAGAGCACCCGGAGGAAACCCACACAGACATAGGGAAGAACATGCAAACTCCACACAGGCAGTCGCCTGAGGCTGGAATCGAACCTAGGGACCCCTGGTGCAGTGAGGCTGCAATGCTAACTACTGAGCCACTATGCCATCCCACAGGAGGAGGTGGATGAGGGGAGGATTTTCTTTCCAATTTGCAACGAGCGATGATTCTGGAATGCTCTGCCTGTAAAGATTGAACCATTAGGGTTAGAAAACATCTCTCAGGGTATTGGAAACATTGGAAAGGGTTATGGGTACAAAACTGAAATGTCACATCAATCTTTTCTTCATTCAATGTACAAACATTAGAAAGGTTTTATGAGTTACCTTATTGATGTGGGTTGTAGCTCATTGGTCACAAGGAAGAGGATACTGAGTGACATAGTTGTCCCACATCTGCCCAATGTGGCAACGGCACTTTTGAGCCAGTGCATATCTTTGAGATGAAAAAACAAAACTGATATAAGAATGTCGAGTGAAACGTAGAGATTGTAACACAGCAGAGCAGTCAGTCACTTTGGGTACATGATGTCCATTGAACACTAACCACACCCTTCCAATTGAATCAAACCTTTAGGAAAAGCTCCACATCTGGGGAGACAATATTTGCCTAAAACCTAAAGCAACCATCAAAACACCTCAACATCAAGTTTATTTGGAAGCACTAGCTTCATCTGGTGATGAAGGAGCGTCGCTCCGAAAGCTAGTGCTTCCAATTAAACCTGTTGGACTATAACCTGGTGTTGTGTGATTTTTAACTTTGTACACCCCAGTCCAAAACCGGCATCTCCAAATCATGATCAAAATACCTGATTTTCAAAACATATCTCAACATTCTCTCCAGTCTTTTTTATGCTGTCTGCGGTGGAAAAATCAATCACAAGGGATTTTGATGTAAAGCAGTCTTCTGCCTTCTTCTCAACTTAGCAGAAAACTGTAACTCCGGGTCCACCAATCTTTTTTTTCCTTGAGATTCCTATCTGAAAGCATATTCACTGCTTGTTGTTCTCTCTTGAGCGCAGATCTGACCTGCTGTTAATTCTCTTCAATTATGTAGGTAAAAATGTTTGACAGTTGAAAGAGACTTAACTAGCAAGTGTTGTGGTAAGTGAAGGGAGTACACAGAAACATGGCATTGGACTGGTATGTACAGTTTGCCAATGTCAATGCCAACCATGTACCAGATTTGGCATTGCCCCCTAATAACCAGAGTTCACTTTGCCTCAGTACATTCAGATAGCAGCCAGGTTTTATATCAACACATTTTAGAGACTAGTATCCAAGTGACTGCGCAAAAAAAAAACTCATCTTGATTAAGATGCTATGGTTTTCCATTCAGACATAAGCCACAACAGGAAAATAATGAGATTTGCATCGACCAATTACCCCGAACTCCTGATGTCAACCACATTAATTGAATGACAATATCCTCTTAGGATCATGAACACAGTACTGACCAGGAATTCACCCCTTGGTACGGAGAGATGAGGGGTTGGGTCATACAGCACGGAAACGGATCCTTCAATCCAACTAGTTCATGCCAACCAAGTTTCCCAAACTAAACTAGTCCCACTTACCTGCTCCTGACCCATATTCCTCTTAACTTTTCCTATTCATGTGCCTGTCAAAATGTCTTTTAACTGTTGTAAATGTATTTGCATCTATCACTTCTTCCAGCAATTCATTCGACATATGAACCACCAGCTGTGTTAAAACTGTGCCCTCCAGGTTCCTTCTAAATCTTTCTCCTCTCACGTGACAAATATGGCCCCTAGATTTGAACTCCCCTAACTTACAGGAAAAGACCTTTGCTACTTGCTTTATCTATGCCCATGTCGGATGAGATTTTGCCTCCTGCTTAAGGGAACTAACTATCAAAAAGCTGAGATCTGAAACATTCCTAAAGGGCTCCACCGTTTCAAGGCTGTGAAAGTACATCCCAATAAAGTTAGACAGAGAAAGGGGACATTGTTTGCAAACCAGCTATGTGACCATGTAAGGACAGAGACCCATACCATTAACAGGATACAGGAACTGACTCTGCAACTCCACTCACTGGTGATTGAGCGCCAGAGACCTTCTCTGATCAGCTATAGGAAGAGCAGTCAGACAGATTTTACAAGAAGTAATGGAACATTAATGATCATTGCAACCACCTTCTCCTCTTTGTGTAAAAGTGGTCGAGCATGTTAAAGCATCAATGATGATAAGGCAGCAGAGGTCCCTTCCAGGTCAGTCCTCATCTGAAAGAAATGCATTATTCACACCCTTATCTACCAAGACTTCAATAAAAGCTTGAAATGAAATGCAATTGGTTGGTTCCTGTACCTTTAAAGATATCCTTCTTTATGTCTCCAAAATGGTGGCAGAGTAAGACTCCTGAGGCAGGGCTTGTACTCTCCATCCACGTCTTTTCTTTTTACCCCCTCTCTTTTCATGTTTTTCATCTTTATCTTTTTACTTCTTGTCTTCGGGAGGCGTCGACAATGTCCATGTTGAAAGCCAGCACTGATTCCCGGCCTCAGTGTGGACTCAGACTCCCGGCCTCAGTGTGGGCTCAGACTCCCGGCCTCAGTGTGGGCTCAGACTCCCGGCCTCAAGGTGACGTTCGGTTTGGGAGGACTGTTACTCTGAAATCTTATTTCCCTACTTTTCTAATTTATTGATGGACTTTTTATTTCTTAACTTTTCTAACTTTTTTCCCTAAAAATTTGTGCTCAAGAATCTGTATCAAGATATCTTGACACCTAATGTGGTGCCATAACTGGCTACTTGTAAACTTTTCACTGTACTCACGTGAATACATGTGACAGTAAAACTAATTTCTAATTCCAGTTCTAATACATTGCTTTGTCTAATTAGCAACAGGGGTTTTTCAGACTCTCGGGTGTAATATTCCCCTCCCTGGTCTGGTGTGAGTAATATTAAGGTAGGAAACTGTGGTGAGAATTTTTAAAAATCGGAATCTTAAAGTTAAGGAGAAGTTTTGTAATTTTCCCTTCAATGGAAATCTTAGAATCTCACCATTGAATGGCTGCCGCCTTATTTTATACATTGGCATCTTAACAAAGCCCAAACCTGCCTTATCCATCGGCCACTTCCAATTCTCTCCTTCCCTGAGAAATTAGACGACACACGCTCCCAACATGTAAATCCAAACAGGTAAATAACAACAATCTAACATGTTCCGTACACACCAGCTTCATAGACCCTTCACCCCTTGCAGGTTGGCATCGACAAATCACAAGCCTCCCCATATCACCATGTCAGCTCTTGGTCCGATGTACATGTCAGTTCAGCCCTTCCACAATTTGCCATTGAGTGCAGGGTCAAAGATGGCTTGCATGCTTCTGTCAAGTAACTTTGTGAAATACAGTGAAATACAGACCTCATGCATCTGCACAGGATACATCTTAAGGATCGCTTTTTGCATTCGCAGCACTCACTAACTTTGTACATGTCTTATTTTGAGTTGCCAGCCTCTGTCTACTTCACTTTGCCCTCTTCGCATACTGACACAGAATTCAGCACTGAATTACGGGCTTACAGCCTCTTCATCTCATTGTGCTTCAGTGCAGTCATTGTTGGGAGCACTAAACATGCCACTGTGTGGCTCCACGCTATATCAATGTCACATCTGCAGCATGTGCCAAGAGTTTATGCTGCATACGGTCTACATGTGTTTCACAAAAAGGGTGATGTGCGAGAGTTGGAGGGGAGCAGTCCATAGCGGGGTCAAGACAGTCAGTCAGAGGGTACTGCCATACTCAAATGAGGCACACGTCTGAGTCCAGTTCAGGAGTTCGGACATAGTCAGGAAGTTGGCCTTCCACCATCTGGGGCTAAGGGCACAGACAGTCCCCCAGGTCAAGTGCAACCATGGCGGGGATTACAGCAAAGTCACTCAGGGAGCTGTGGAGACATCAATTTGGGACTGGGTCATGCTCTGTTAGGGTTGTCCTGTCAAGTCAGTCTTGGAGATTTGCTCAAAAATATCGCGTAGCAGTCCATGGAGTACTGGGGAAAATGGACAACTAAAGACTGGGCTTGGACATCACTGGAGTAGACTGCTGAGGGAATGGGGGTGGGGGGGGCAATTGGAAATAGCAGAGTGGGGCCCGCATAGTGAGTAGGAGGGACCTGGGAGTTATGGAAGGCTAGGGGTGGTGGAGGAAGGGTCACACAGGTCATAGTAAATTGGCATCTACATACGGAGGAAGTAAAGCCAAGAAGGACAAGGGGAATTTGAAGGTCGTGGGCTCTGGTGGAAAAGTGGGGCTATTAATATTAGTATAAAGGGGCTGAATTGTAATGAAGAGTGGCTGGAAGGTCCTAGGGTCCACAGAGATGACAACACAAAAGGGGGGGGGAGCTTCCTGTGTCATAGGTGGAGCACGGTGCAAACTTCAGCTTTCTCCCCCTCTCCTTGCCACATCATGTCCATCTGAGCAATCAGCCAATGAGAGCATTGAACCTGCCTCCAGGGCGGGGGGAGTGTATTCTATTTCCTAACTACTAGCTGGGTGAAAACATTTCTTCTCATATCACATTTCCAACGATAATACAAGGAGCCTGTCAGCTCCATGTCCCACTATACATTTAGTACAGGAAGGCTGAAGCTCTGCCTTAAACAGTGACCTTCTGAATAAAGAGCTGAAACCTATTCCAGGCATCTGTTTCCACATTGCGAAAAGGGCTGGTTCAAGGAGATGATTGAAGCTCAGCAAAACCTGAGGCTTCTGTTTAACGTTTCTCTCACAAGTTCCAGGAATCAGCATTTCTGTACAGAATTGTTGGGCCCTTACCGAGTGAAATACATGCCGCCAATAGACACAAGGTTCCTGCCAGTATGTTGGAGATCAACGAGGGTCTGCGCCGTCCAAAACGATCGACCATCAGAATGCCAAGAATCGTTGCTAAAAGTTCCACTGCACCCACAACAAAGAGGTCTGTGTAACTGTCACCTCCTTGGATTCCTAAACGCAAGATAAGCCCAAGGTACACCAAACTGTTTGTGAACCTGAAAGATAAGGATACAATAGATATAACAACTCTTGCTCCTCTGAACCTTGGGCACTGATTACATTCACTGAGCACACTCCCTGCTAAAATCAGAACACAATCTATTTTTAATCTCTTGAAAGTTCCAATGAGGCTCTACAAGAATGGATTGGACAGAAATTAAAGAGACTTTTTACCCTAAGCCTTTCATAGCTGCTCATGCTTAGAGGCTCATCAACACTAATGGCCAGTCCTCATTAAGTAATGAGGGTCGAAACTGTAGTGCTGGAAAGGTCAGGCAGCATCCGAGAAGCAGGAGAATCGATGTTTCAGGCAAAAGCTCTTCATCATGATTCCTGATGAAGGGCTTATGCCCAAAACGTCGATTGTCCTGCCCCTCGGATGCCACTTGACCTGCTGTGCTTTTCCAGCACACTTTCGACACTGACCTTCAGCATCTGCAGTCCTAACTTTCTCCTCATGAAGTAATGGGGCATTGCCATTCAAGTACCAACTTCAACCAGAATATGACCCTGAGTCTACAGGTTGTCGTTTGGAGCCACAGCCAATGGTCCCTTCATCAATCAGCATGTGTGCCCTCTCCCCTGAACACTGCGCTTCCTCCAGTCCCAAATGATCGTTAGGATTTGGTGGTTCGCCCAATGAAAATCCTTCAGGTTTACTAATTACTTTTTCATATTCACTTCCAGTGTTGGGGAGGTTGGCAGAGCATTTATCACCTGTCCCGAATTCCCCTTGAGTAAGGAATAAAGTCACTATTACCCTACCAGACCATAGGGCTGCTCTCTCCTTAGAGAGAGGGAGAGAGACAACTGATGGTGGTTTAACTCGAGGTAACTACACCTCAGGCACGATGGGGGTTGAGGGAAGCTGGTTGAGAAGGAGAGACTATCAGAGGTAACCTCAGCCGGTGCAGGAGTTGAATCTATGTTGTTTGCATCATTCTGCATTACAAACCAGTCATCCAATCAACGGAGTGAACTAAGTTTGAAGGTGGTGACAAATCACCTCAGCATCATAGAGGCACAGAGATGTACTGCACTGAAACAGACTCTTCAGTTCAACTCATCCATGCCAACCAGATATCCTAAATTAATCCGGTCCCATTTGCCAGCACTTGGCCTATATCTTTCCAAACCCTTCCTATTCATATACCCATCCGGTTGCCTTTTAAATGCTATAATTGTGCCAGCCTCCACCACTTCCTCTGGCAGCTCATTCCACACACCACCCTCTGCATGAAGAGTTGCCCTGAAGGTCCCTATTAAATCTTTCCTCTCTCACATTAAACCTATACCCTCTAGTTTTGGACTCCCCAACCCTGGAGAAAAGACTTTGGCTGTTTGCCCTACCCATGCCCCTCCTGATTTTATAAACCTCTATGAGTTCACCCCAAGCCAATACTGCTCCATGGAAAACAGCCCCAGCCTGTTCAGCCTCTCCCTATCGCTCAAATCCTGGCAACATCCTTGTAAATCATTTCTAAACCCTTTAAAGTTTAACAACATCTTTCCTATAGCGGGGAGATCAGAATTGCACACAATATTCCAACAGTGGCCTAACCAATGTCCTGTACAACCGCAACATAACCTTCCAACTCCTGTAATCAATGCCCTGACCAATGAAGGCAGACATACCAAACACCTTCTTCACTATCCTATCTACCTGCGACTCCACTTTCAAGGAGCTATGAAACTGCACTCCAAGGTCTATTTGTTCAGCAACACTCCCCAGGACCTTCTTGAATACAACTGAAAACCTTGCTAAGCCATTCCACGGTGCTGTTAAAAGTGAACCATATATTGTCTGGATCTGGAGTTTTATATATAGGCCAGATGGGATAAGAAAACCAGCGGATCTATAGTGTTGGTACCAACCTAAAATTTTCTGGTTTAGCTGAAATGAAATGAAATGAGAAAAAGTGAGATGAAATCTGGTCTGTTCAAATGTCAATGGTCAGATGATGACTTAATGATTATAAAAGTTCAAACGTTTCTGTGTCTTTTTGAAGTAATGTGTGTCAGTTTAAACAAGTGTTTGAAGTTGATCAGTAATGATCTAAACTGTCACAGCAACCCTGAAAAGTTGGAGTCTCGTTTTAAATCGGACTCAGTGAACTAGAAGATAACGTGACAATTTATCAGTTAAACGAAGTGTGCTTCAACACAGAATTGCACTGTGCAAATATCGTATGGTTGGTTGGATGATGTAAAGGTGGCAGCAATGTGAGCAAGCTCAGCGTGAGGTCAAAGTTCATTGAGACCAAGCGAAGAGCCCCTTTCCAGGGAAACAAGTAATGACTAATTGGTCAAGCTGGCCCTGGAAAATGGGACACACATTTGTGAGTCAGGCCAGTAGTCAAACTGATCAAATTGCTGGAGATTGAACAATGTCAGAGTTTGAACATAATGTCTTGCTTGTTTGGAAAAGAGTATGAGAAAGCCTACCTGACGGCAGTTAAATAGGGGTATGTTCAGTTATTGGACCTTCCCAGTGCCTCAAATGCATAATCTTGTGTATGTAAGAGATGTCTTTGGTTTGTTGGATACAGTCAAACTCCAATGGTTTTATTTCCTTGATATGATATGTCCAGAACCACATGGCTATGTATATACAAATTTATATTTCTTATGAATAAGTTATATTTTGAAATAAAAAGTAAAAACAGTAAGCTAGCTCAGGAGAGGATGTCTAATCAGCAACTAGAGATTGAGACAGAGCAGGGTGAGCACCTGTTTTGATCTGATCCTCCACGTAAATGGGTTCACTTCCAATTGCAAGCATTGTATGGGTAAGCTGTAATGTATTGTTATTTGTGTAGTATTTTGCTTCAGTAAATAACATTGGGTATATCCCAATGTTAGAACTGCCTTGTGTTTTTGACATTCTGAGTAAACTTGTTGGAGCCAGGAAGGTGGGAATTGAAGTCTACAGGAGTTACATATAGGCCAGACAGTTTGGAATGATGAGATCTCCCTTACTAAAGGACATCCATCATCCTGGGGGGGATATAATTAGGGTCCTGCTGAAACAACAGAGATGCCATGACAGAATTGGTGAGGATGGAGAGCACGAGTTATAGACTAGGGAAGCCTAGCTATTCTTTAGAATGGTTTGCTGTTTCCTCCATAACATTGTATTTACGCAGAATGTCCACATCCTTTTGTGTTCTATCACCTTTCACTGGGAATACAGCTTATGGTCTATAATTTTGCAATGCTGTGTTTCAGCCTTGCTGATGTACGAGGGATTTTCCAACCAAGAAGGAAATGGTAGCAAAAAGACAAAATTCAAAATGGCTGTCGCATTCACTTCAATGGGCTGTGCTGCTCTCTTAATGGAAATGTATTGAAATTCTTTAGTCACAGCCAGTATAATTCTCCAGATCGTCCTGGGGAAAGCACAGTATTCTGCAGAGTTTAGGCTTTGTGGTCTACAAACCCCATGGGGTAGATGTTTATAAGTAAGAAATAAAATTTATTCTGTGATTCCTCGTTCTCATTTGTCCAATCAATCCTTTGCAATTTCCTCCTCCAACAGAAGAGAGGCAAATCTAATTAGTGACATTTCTCCAGTCTAAAAATTGACTTTCCCCAGCCCTCACAGTATACAGTAGAAGCTTCTAGAGAAACACCAAAGGGTCAAAATGTTGATTTTGGTACAAAGCTTCTTAAAGCTTGATCTCAATGACACTGGCCTGCTCAGTGTCATAGATTCCTGAGGGATGACCGTGTGCTCCTTATTGAAGGAACCTTACCAGCCAGGCTGAGACCTATCTGATGCCATGGGGGTTACATTATAAACATGGCACATGGAACTTGGATCACCCATCTGGCACAATCCAGCCACTGGCTAATCCTGCCCGAAGTGGATGAGCATCAGAAGCAGCCGCAGCCTCTAAACCCAGAGGGGGCACATAACAATTCATTCCAGTTAACAGCCACTTGGAATGCCGTCGGAATCTTCCCAGCTACAGATGATCCTCAAACTATGGACAAAGCCCAGTGACTCCCTAGTGACAGGCTGTAGAAGTTAACAAAGTCTTTCCACCGCCAACCTGCACCCCAGCATCACCTCTGCCTCAGGACAACAGCTATCGTCACAGGTCATCCAGAAAAGAGGGTCACAATTATCACTTAGCAACAGTGCCCCCAAATTAGTTTAAAATGTTCCTACATCTTCGAAGAGTGCCTCCATCTTGATGTCCTTCTGCATGCTGCAGTGGCACTCCATGTTGGCATCTCTGCAGGCCCTCACGTTGGGCCAGCCATGTTCATACCCTACCTGCCATCTTTCATTGAATTATTTTCTGTCGAGGTGATATCTTCATCAGGAAGGTGGCACAGGTGGGCACCCTTATGGTGGTGGGGCCCACACTCAGTTCCAACCTCAGAAAATCATTAAAAGCAGTGAGAATCTGCCCGGTGCCTCTAATGCAGATGCAGGGCACTCAAGTTAAGTTTTGAGGTGGTGATTAGTAACACTGCTCCAGAATGTAAGGCCCATGTGCAATTCTGGCTGGGTGAATAGGCAACTGCAGTTTTTAACCACGCCAACTCTGGTTTATGAATCTTTGGGGTGAGGTTGTGTCAATAAAGCACACCACTCCATTTTACCTTTACTATGACAACCCAATAATTGAGCGGTAAAAAGAGTTACACAGGTATTGTAGATTGTCACTTAACAGGTAGATGGTTTCCAGTAATAAGCTGTGCCAGTTTGCATGATTTCCAAATTTACCTGATTACCTATTGTAAGTAAATTGACTTCATGAGTATTCCTGCGTGTGTGACTAATGAACATTTTCCCCTCTTCGTATTGAACAATAATATTCCTTCTGCCTAATTTTTTTTAACACCACCCATACTGTTTGAAGTCCAGTCATGCACCGAAATTTGCTGGCATTATGACAACTGCTGACTCATCATAGCCCGATCCCCAAACATCTCCATACATACGCTTCCAATGGGATTCATTCCAGATCAAGGCAGGATGATTTTTCGCTGCCTAAGGCAAAGGCTTATAGCATTCCTTCTGCAATAATGAACTGAGCACAACATTGGTTGGCCTGGGGATCTTCCAGGTCTGTAAGGGCTTTTTATTCAATGGCACTCGAAGTAACCCTTAAGTACAAGGGTCATGCAAATAGTATACAAAGCTGGAGTGCTATTGTAATTCTGACAGAAAAAATGTCTTGATTATTCAATAACACATTTGAGCAACTCACATGTAGTTTAAATAAATTACCTTACCATGAGTACATTAAAATAAGTGTTCGCTTTCTCATTTGTGGTGTTCTGAACAGATCCAGTAGGGAAGGAGTCTTTATTTCTTCTGAACTATTCTCTCCTCTTACCATCTGAAAAGCACCAGTAAAAACACCATGTCATTGGAAGGATAGTTCATTGTTCAAAGTGCTTTTGTACCAATGAAGTCATTATGAAGTATAGGAACTATTCTTTATTTCAGAAAATGGCGTCGTTTCTTCTTAACAAACTCTTAAGAATAGTGTCATGGGGATCCAAGATGGCGGCGACCCAGTAAGACTGAGTCTATAGTGCTCCTCCCAAGACTTGGGCACAGTGGGTCACCTACCCCCTACCAAGCTCACCAAATCATTTATAATAGTTTAGTAACTCAATTAGTTGTATAATATTACATTTAAACAACTTAATCCTAAGTTAAAATGACTAAAGGGAAGGGAGCCCGCAGCTCTCAGCAAGCAGGAACCCCTCCCCCACACTCTCCAGCTGCAGCAGAGGCGTCCACAGCCACCCCGGGGGACTTACCTACAGTAACAAGCCTTGCAGAAATGCTTTCCAAACTTGACTCGAAGATCGATGCTTTTATTGTCGAATCCAGAAATCGTTGGGAGTCGCTCTCGGCCGCGATGCAGAAGCACGACCGTGAGATTGAAGAAATTCAACGCCGAGTCGGAGGGGCGGAGCTAAAGGCCGCAACCTCGGAGACAACTGCTCAATCGGCCGTGGATCAGGTCCGGACTCGCGAGCAGCGAGTCCGGACCTTGGAAAATCATATTGACGACCTCGATAATCAAGGTCGCCGAAAAAATATTC
>NC_057718.1:82865405-82878760 GCF_004010195.1 Chiloscyllium plagiosum
TGGGCGGTCCGAAACCTGTTGATCTTCCAGCTGAAGGAGTTGACCCCGACTGAGTGTTGCAGACTGGCACATTCCAAGGTCCAGGACGACATGTTGAGGGACGCGCTGAAGCTTGGGGCAGCTGCCGCCAAGGCGCGGTGGGGAAAGACCACCGTGTAACATCTGCCTGCCAAAGAAGAACAGGGGGCCCGCGCAGTCATTTGGGCTCTGCTGACGCCTCAGCCGTAGAGCTGGATAGTAAATGTACAGACTTGTATATAGGAAAAATAAATTTTGATGTCTGTATGTAAAGCAATATAATGTGTGCACAACAATGGCATGACCAATTGTATAGAGATCCAAATAATTTTATGAATAAAGCATATTTTTGAAATAAAAAAAGACCCACAACTGAGCAGATGGCCCAACACAGGTGGTGTGCTGTCCACCATTCATCTCCTCAGCCAATATAATTATAGAATCCCCACAGTGTGGAAGCAGGCCATTGGGCCCATTGAGCCCACACTGACCCCCTCCCACCCCGAAGAGCTTCTCACCCAAACCCAATATAAGGAGAAAGTTCTGACTGAGCACCCTGAGCAGGACTTAGACTAGTAGCAGAGGACACCTTTCAATTACAGTGTGGGAATTCCTGAGTGAAGACTACTCCCATTGACTGGACTGAGGTCCGCTAACTACTATGACAAAGGCCCAGGCTTTGTGTTGGTGCTAGACAGCACAGCAAAACAGCAATGATATCAGACAGGTATCGCTGGCTGAAGGGGCAAGGCATGGCAATGCAAGTTGTGAGCATTCAGGTTGGCTCAGAGTGAGCAAGTACTATGATTCCAAGCCAGGAGCCCTGAACTGGTTCCTGGTGCAGTCCGTGAGCTGGGTTTGAGTGCCTGAATACACAGTGTCCTTGCTGCAGCATTACAATGAGATTGCACCTGTTGAAGTGTAAGTGAATTGGAGATGTGCCATGAGGGTTCTTAGAGGCTAGCACATGTCGGTTACCAATGTCAGTGAACATGGGATGTGTAGCTGGTTCCCTTGGAGCATCCCTGAGATGTTAGTGCCTGGAGTCCAACATGGAGGTAGTTTGGAGCAAGCAGTGAGTTGAATCTACCAGATACATGCTCTGATGCCCATGCTGAGGTTTCCTGATTTCTAGTTTGCTTGGCGAGTTTGGTACATTCAATTTGAGTGGAATAATAATGAGGTGAGCTCGGCTGTCAGCGATGATCTTAACAAATGATGATCCCCATCAACTGGCAGCTTACCACTGCCCTGTGAGAATCTCTTGTGCAAAATGTAAAAGATGAGTTGAGATAATCTTGACATTGGAATGTGACTCACCAGATTCCTGGCCTGATTTTGCCACCCATCCCACTGCAGCTCATGTTGTTCAGACCACTGTAAGACATTGCCCCACGTCTCCGCACCCAGACTGTGTGACCTTAATAGAATGGGTGCAACCCATGCAACATGAACATGAAGCCATTCAAAACCAGTTCTCCTCTGAAGCAGTTTGGTGATTTTCCAGATCTCCCTGGGTAAAATAGATGTTTTTCTGCCTTTCCTTCTACACAAATCTTCAAATTCTCTGGCTGTAGCCTTTATAAATCTTCCTGTTAAAATTGCACTCATTTATTGACCCCCCAGTCCTTTTGATTTTTTATTTTTTTCCTGACCTTTTTCCTTCTGCAAGAGTCTTTCACTAGATTTTTGAAAGTTTGCCTATTTTAATCTTAAATAAATTCTGAGGCCTTCTCAATCCTCCAGTCCCAGCCTCAATTTCTTGTGTTCTTTTCACTGTCCCTTGCAACTTCTCAATTTTAATGATGGCAAGGCTCATTGTGAGAAGTGAGAACTCTGTTTTACACTCCCTGGTCTTTCCTTTCTGGTGTTTGCACAGTTTTTTATAAAGTTATTTCTTTTTTCCTTAGGGATCACTAACTTTATTTCCTGAATCCTTCCATTTCAGAGCTCCTTAAAGAACCTCCTTCACTAAGATCGCTGTATTTTCAAAGTGTAGCTGGCATTTCTTTGCTTTCCCGGCCCAAAACTTTCTCCCAGCACTTCTTATTAGCTACCGGATGAAGTTTTGCTTCTAGAGTTCTAAGCTAGCCTTTTATGCTGCTTCCATTGTGGCTGTTGTCTCTCCCTCTCTCTCCCTCTCTCTCTGTCCCTCTGTTCAGCTACTGACTGGCTGTGACTTCACTAAATCTCCTCTTCTTCTGGTAAACTCCTTTATTCAAAGTATTTTCTAGGTTCTCAGAGTGTTTTTCACTTCATGGTAGGGATCAGATTCGTGCTTCTGCAACCCTGTAACATTTTTCCACTTCTTACCACCTCTACCAGCATTTGGTACTGGGCAAGTGTTTTTGAGGTAGTTCATTTCACCAGTTCTCCTTTGTGGTTGGCTTACCTTGTGATTAGTGGCAGAGGAGACACTGCCATAGAGTATATACAAAAGAGGCTCTGTTTTTGATAACAAGAAGGGTTACTGCTGAATATTAAGATATTTTTGATCAGCCATGCTTTCTAGGACTTTGGGACCTGGTACCAATTTGTTTGTTCCCTTTGAAAGCTCCTTCAGAACATAACATGAACATTAACTCATTCAGAATGATTACCTTTTACATCAAATTCCACTTGAGGTACAAGTTCCTTCTTTCTACCTCATCAAGCGTGCACGATTGAGAGCCATTTAAGTTAATGGTTCAGACAATATCTCGGCTAAAAGACAATGGAAGGGACCATACCCAGCAAGCTTGAGACACTTGTGACTTCAACGTTTAGACTGAAACTACAGATAGCTTTTTCCTGGAGCTAATATATACCTGTTAAATGTACTCAGTATGAAATAACCTCTTCAGGGTTTTATCCCAACACTTCTGGTCTGGGACTAACACTCACTCTTCACTCTCAGGTAACTTAGTTCATTACATATCCTTCCCTTCTCAGGAGCACTTGTCTACACAGCCATCCTATTTCAATAGGACTGCTTCAATCTCAAAGTAAAATTATTTTTTTTTAAATTCTCTAACCTTTGGGTGTTTCCCCAAACGTCTCTAGCAATTTTGAGGATCCAATTATTTACCTTGCTGAGTTGCAAAATAATTTTAAAAATGCATAAAACTCCATGAGTGGTGCACACAAACTCATTCACTCTAAAGCCCGGCCTCAAAGCCTGCTTCTAAAATAAAGCCACAGAAATACTCCAGTTTATTTGTTAACTTCAGGCACACAGGAAAACCCATGTCGCTCACGAAACAAGAATCCAAGAACCTAATCTTGGAACGAATGATATTAAAACATACAGATTTCTTTTTAAAAGCCTGAACAGGGGTGAGGGAAATGGAAATGGTCAGCCCTTCTCTAAATGTGTGCTTTGATTCTACTCTTACTTTGGTCTCATTACTGATCCTTTATAGGTGACAGCAGAGCAGCAGTAATACCAAAGTCACCCCAAAGTGTACTTAGGCCAAGACATGTCCATGTTGCTTTTATATGTTATCAGTATATATGATCTTTATAAGATATTATATAATTTGTTCACTGGGTTTCTTATTCATGAATAGTTTAGATTTCATTATGGATATGATTTGGCTGTTAATTTGTGTTGGCAAGATTAGATCTCATGGTATACAGGGAGAATTAGCCAATTGGAACAGAACTGGCTCAAAGGTAAAAGGCAGGGGATGGTGGTGGAGGGTTGTTTTTCAGACTGGAGGCCTGTGCCCAGCGGGGTGCCACAAGGATAAGTGCTGGGCCCTGTACTTTTTGTCATTTATATGAATGATTTGGATGTGAGCATAAGAGGTATAATTAGTAAGTTTGCAGATGACACCAAAATTGGAGGTGTAGTGGACAATGAGAAGGGTTACCTCAGAATACAACAGGATCTTGATTAGATGGGCCAATGGGCTGAGAAGTGACAGATGGAGTTTAATTCAGATAAACATAAGGTCCTGCATTTTGGGAAAGCAAATCTTAGCAGGACTTATGCACCTAATGGTAAGGTCCTAGGGAGTGTTGCTGAACAAAGAGACCTTGGAGTGCAGGTTCATAGCTCCTTGAAAGTGGAGTCGCAGGTAGATAGGATAGTGAAGAAGGCACTTGGTATGCTTTCCTTTATTGGTCAGAGTATTGAGTACAGGAGTTGGGAGGTCATGTTGCAGCTGTACAGGACATTGGTTAGGCCACTGTTGGAATATTGCGTGCAATTCTGGTCTCCTTCCTATCAGAAAGATGTTGTGAAACTTGAAAGGGTTCATAAAAGATTAACAAGGATGTTGCGAGGGTTGGAGGATTTGAGATATAGGAAGAGGTTTATAAAATCATGAGGGGCACGGATAGGATAAATAGACAAAGTTCTTTCCCTGGGGTGGGGGAGTCCAGAACTAGAGGGCATAGGTTTAGGGTGAGAGAGGAAAGATATAAAGGAGACCTAAGGGGCAACCTTTTCACGCAGAGGGTGGTACATGTATGGAATGAGCTGCCAGAGGATGTGGTGGAGGCTGGTACAATTGCAACATTTAAGAGGCATTTGGATGGGTATATGAATAGGAAGGGTTTGGAGGGATATGGGCCGGGCGCTGGCAGGTGGGACTAGATTGGGTTGGGGTATCTGGTCGGCATGGACGGGTTGGACCGAAGGGTCTGTTTCCATGCTGTACATCTCCATGACTCTAAATGAAATCTTGTCCATTATTTTCCTCATTTGCAGTGTAGTTCAGTAATTTCAGTGACCTTGGTTAAACAGTCCTCACAGGGGGTCATAACAGTATCTTTGGTCTTTTACACGTTTGAGGCTCTATACAGCATCAAGATTGGGGCATTTGAAATTCAGAGTTGGTTATCCGATATCCAAGCACAAAACACAATCTATTACCTCTTTGTAACTCGATGGGAGACTCTTGCCATTCTGTTCTGCAATGTTCTGGGCAATCTTCAATGCTTCTTTGATCCGCATGCGTGTCAACAACCACCGAGGAGATTCTGGGATTAAGCTAAAAGTGGAAAGAGTCAATAACATGCAATCAATTTCCATCGTGCAGCAAGCGTTTGTGGTGCAACATTAATCAATGGGAACATTTCCCGTAAATTTGAATTACCAGCAGTAAAGCAGCAGAACAAAGTTTGGAATGGTAATGGCCATTTGGATTCCTTTCCAGGATCTAATTAGATAGGCCAAACCAGGAAGTATCATTATCCCCGATGAGAAAGCTGCTTGTGTTACAACTATAGCGACTCTCCTGTATCTCGGTCCAACCAATTCTGTGGCTGAAAGAAAGAACAAGCTCATTTGCTCTGAAGGCTATAATGGTCGGAACACAATAAGACATCAAATATCATTTGACTGTAACTGATGAGCTTTGAGCTGACAACAACAGACTAGAAGACTCTTGGGTATAGCAGCACGTCTATGGAGAGAGTGAAACATTGTTGGATTATTGTGTCAACAGGAAGGATTTATGGATGGAAGCTGGCTTATGTTATTTAAAAATTGCAAAATTATACTTTTAAAGGGTATTTGCTCGAATCAAAACACATTCGGATGTAAAGGTTTACCAATCACAGCATTGGTCAAGCATATCCCTCTTCCAAATAAGCCTTGAAGGATTCGAAAAATCACAAACACTGGGTAAGTTGGTGCAACAGCAACAGCAATCCCAGAAACTCCCGTTCCAGCCAGACAGGCCAATAAGCAAAGCTTTCGGCCAAACCTGCAAATGGAAAGACTGTTTCACTTTGGCAATGAAGGACTCAAGTGGACAAGGCAATAATTAGACTGTGAGTGTCACATACCTATCTGCAGAATAGCCTGCGATCAGCGCTCCAAGGAAAAAGCCGATTTCAATACATGTTTGAGACATATCCACCTTCCAGGCATCGTCACATACAAGTTCATACTATGGAAGATGATAATACGGGAAGAAAGGGGAGAGTTTATTAACTGTATAGATGTATCATGAATTTCTGAACCTCAAATGTTACAAGTACATCTAGTTCTTTCCTGATATCATCGGCTTGCATCCAAACAGTTTCCTGGAATTTCACCCTCATACCTTCTTACTTTTCCGTAGTACTGTCAAACTCCCTTCCATTAATAATGAAGTTGCTTCATCCGGGTAAATTCTGAAAATGAAGGGTTTCCACTGGACAGCAAAATACTCAGATCTTCAATGTAAATGAAGGGTAAGGTTGGGAGAATTTTCTTTATGCAGTGGATATGCTGGGATATCAAAGGAACAACAGTAGTTTTTAAAAGGTAGACAAGGAAAGATAAATATTTGATGAAGGACACATTAAAAGGGACAGCTGTTTCAGAGAACTAGTGCAGAAGTCAAAAGCTAAATAGCTCCTATCTCTACTGAAACTGGCTGTGTTTTTGTCACTTCCTAGTGTTCACTGCCATATTCATCAATTTCCCTACCTTCATCCTGTGCATCTGGAAATCCATGATCTCTACTCCATCCGGTATAAACTCTAACAATAACTATTACCCTGTGGAGGTTTTTGGCTTTACTCCCAAAGTCCCTGAGCTCAAAAGCAAGTTTGCATTTCCTGTGAAACCAGGTTTGACTTTAGGTGTGAACTGAATAGGATTGTACATTATAGGGTGACTAAGGAATCCATACGTCATGGTGTATTGAGGGGCCAATAAGCTAAGTTGGTTCGACAGATTAGGTTAATACCAGCATCATGAGGTTAGATTCCCATTCCAGATGAGATAGACTTGGAGTTTGTCTGCTTGAGTACCCACAGTAAAAAAAAACTCACAATACTGTGCTGTGATTTGATAAATGGTTGCAAAGTGTCTGCCTTTGGACCAAGGGATGAATTTAATATGACACATCTGAAGTAATACATGCGACTCCTCTTGAGTTCACTGAATCACTGCTCCAGTTTTGATATGGCAGGTCAGCAGTGTTCCATGATATGAATAGAGATGGGGACAAGATTTGAGGTGATGTGAGTAATATCTCCACTTATCAGCATAGAAATTGATGTTACTCACATCCCGTTGCTGGACAGAATGGGAAGCATCGTCCTTCAAGACATTGTAAATAAAACTGAACTTTGCAGAATTACAAGCAAACATTCTCAGTCCATCTGTGATGAGGGAAGCATTCACAAAATGGTTAGAGTTGGTTGAACAGCATTGAGTAATTGTCAAGATTATTACAATGAATTGGAGAGGAATTGTCAACCATAAAAGACAATCCCTTTTGGGTGAGTAAGGACTAGCAAGAGTATTACTGGTTTGCTAATATTCACCCTGCTGCACATCGGTGAAACAAATTTGATCTTTAGCTACCTCGCTGACAATTGTTGTTCGTGAACCATCAAAAGACCAACCGTTTTGACAAGTTACATATACAGAAGAGAGGTACCATAACTTAAATCTGCAAGTAGTTAATCCTCTTTCAGAAATTGATTAAAACAAAGCTGGTAATTTACTTGGTTAATTTTGCCACTAACTTCTTAGGCAGAAGAAGGAATCTAAAACTCTAAAGTTGAAAAGTTAAGCTAGTCAATGAAGATAAAGTTAAAAATCACACAACACCAGGTTATAGTCCAACAGGTTTAATTGGAAGCACTACCTTTCGGAGCGCCGCTTCTTCACCTGATGAAGGATCAGCACTCCAAAAGCTAGTGCTTCCAATTAAACCTGTTGGACTATAACCTGGTGTTGTGAGATTTTTAACTTTGTACACTCCAGTCCGACACCAACACCTCCAAATAATGAAGATAATGGTGTTGTCAGACATTGAGCAATTACTGGGGGTTGATTTAGCTCAGTTTGTTGAACAACTAGTTTGCAATACCAAGTGACACCAACAGTATCGGCTCAATTCTTGCACTAACCATGGCCACCATAAAGGTTCTCTTTCTTGACCCCTTCATTGCCTGAGATGTGGTGATTATCAGGTTAAACCACCACCAGTTGCCTCTCTCGAACAAGAGATCAGCCATAAGGCCTGGTCAGTCTATGACGACTTTACCTTAAACAACTACAGTCTTTCCTCTTTTCATTATTAGTCTGCAGCTCCGGTTGGTAAAGTCTTTCTTTATGTAAAATGTATAATCTCAGTTAGAAAACAAAAGGGTGAAAATTGCATCAGAGTTCTGTGGCTGGTCTCAGTATAAGGTGGGAAGGAAACAACTTGCTAATGTAATAACACAATCTCACAATCATTGGCTGGGCACAGCTGGAGGGTTTGCACCCTGCACATTTCCTCCCCCTACCTGAGATGAGGTCAAAAGGACATGGAAACGCCAGCTCTACAGATCACAGAATGGAGAAGTTATGAAGACGTACTGCAATTTCTATAAATTATTCACAGTTACAAATGAGACTTTGCGCATTACCACTCACCAGAAGGAAAAAATAAACAGTCTTTATTACCTTTGCTTCCTGACATCCTATCAATAATTGACCAGGGTGACAACAGGCATGAGAAGCAGCAATTATGTGGGCCTGTTGCCCTCAGATCAGACCGTTTAAAGACACTTAATAGAATTTTTTTTTTTAATTTTGAGGGGTTTAGATAGAGTGAGTAGGGAGAAAGTATTAAATCACTAACCAGAGAACATACATTTAAAATCAGTGGCAAAAGAATATAAATTGAAAGTAGGAAAATATGTTTTTCACAGAGAAATATGCACCTAAAATGCACAATTTGAAAGGCAGGTGGAAACAGAGTCAATAAGGACTTTCACAACAAAATTACACAAATGCTTTGAGGACTAATTTTCAGGGTTACAAGGATAGAACTGATGGGTCAAACCTGTGTAAGCATGATGGGCAAAATAGCCTTCTTCTGTGCTGTAACCTTCTATAATTCTGTAAAACCTCCTGTTATACTTAGTGAAGTCAACCTTAAACAGGCTCACTTTCACAATTACCCATATGTAGACCAAAAGCGACTCGCAAGAGTATTACTGGTTTGCTAATATTCACCCTGCTGCACATCGGTGAAACAAATTTGATCTTTAGTTACCTCGCTGACAATTGTTGTTCGTGAACCATCAAAAGACCAACCGTTTTGACAAGGTGTGCGAAGCAAATCTCCAGATTCATTGCTGATTGATGACACAGGATCTTCACAGCTGAGAAAAGTCGCATTCCAGTCTATCTCATAGCTTTCACAGCGACTGTGTGAGGGGCTGCCTGATCTCTCCAGAGGCAAGGTATAATTCTTCTCCTGTTCCGGAGACCATCCACACCTTTGTCCCAGCACCAGTAAGCCAGGGGGACCCCTGCACCAGTGGTCTGGTGTCACTCCCAGAAAAATAAAGGCAACAGTCAGGAACGAAAATGTTACCCCACTTAAAGACAAGAGCAGGATAATCCACCTCTGGTATCTTCCAAACTCTCCGATGTCCTTTAAAATATCATCATAGGTTAACATTTTTGCCAGCTATGTTGGACAACGTGTTGCACAAAGAGACGAAGATTTACTGCTGTCCGGCTTTGCGGGCTCACATTCCTTCTATTGGACTGTCACGGTTCGCTGATACACAGTGAAACTAGTACAGAGTTCACATAAACACCACAACTGAAAACTCTGCCAAACTGCTTCAACAAGGGTATTCATAATAGCCCCCAAAATTCAGAAACACCTCTGAATACAGTCTGCCACACTAATGTGATTTAATGAAAACGTTATAGGGATATGAAAACTACGAGGGCAAATACTATGGACATACCTAGCCTATCCTTTATTGCCCTAAAGAAGATAATAGTGGGCCATCTTGTTCAAGCACTGGCAGCTCCTAGGGTGGAAGTGTTCTGTCAGTGCTGTTTGGCAGCATGTTCCAGCATTTTGTCCCAACGACAGCGATTTCCCTTCAAACTGGACTGATAAGTAACTTGATTAGAAACTTCTGTAGCCGTAGACCTGCTTCCTTCTTGCTTCGAGGACCTGAAACTCACAGCTCGGGAGGTGCTATTACAGGAGCATTGGTGAATTGTCGCATGGTATCCTGCAGATAATTCTCAATAAGTTATGATATACTTTTATGGTGGAGGGATTCATTGTTTAAGATGGCCGACACATTCGATTCAGTCTTTGGTCGGGTGGCAGCGATCTGAGTAGATCTGCCTTGCTGAGCTCTGCACCCCAGCCCAGCTGGGGTGATATTTTTACCCACCCACCTACCTTACCTTGTTTCAGAGAAAATTCCTGTTAAATGGTTTGTGAAACTGTTTAAATCCAATTGCAGCGGAGCCTCGATTGTCTGAGTGAGATGGGCAAGGCGTTCAGGTGGCCGGAAACAAGTGGTAGGTAATCCATGCGTGCTGGTTGTCTGAGTGTCTCTCAATTCTCCAGTAATTCACATCATGGTGCCGGTTAGTCGATAGCTGATTGAGTGCCAGTTATCGAACATCTCTTGATTATCCAGCAGTGCACGCCAGAATGCCGTTTAACTGATTACTGAATGCTGGGTTGCCTGGTGCCGTTTTTGCAAGGCCTTGGTTTGGATGGTCAAGGATTCGGATAGTTGGTGTTCTACTGCAAATCCCCTTTGAGCAAGCGAAGATGACTAAAGGAAAGCATACAGCCAAGCCCCAACACACGGGACACTCACCCAAAGCGTCGGGTGTGCCCACGACTGTGACTGTGGAGGCAGCTGCAGCTCCCTGGGAAGCCGAGAAAGAGGTCAGCAGAACGTCGCTGATGGACACGTGGCGATCTGAGGGGTGATCAAGGAGTTTATGGAAGACAATTGTACTCAGCTGGAACTGATTTCAGTCATGCTACAAAAGCATGAGAAGGAGTTGGAAGGGCTCAGGAAATGAGTTGAATAGGTCAAGCAGCGGACCAGGGCACTGGAGACCCAGGCTGAGTCCTTGGTAGGGCGGATCCAGGCCCTTGAGACCCAGGTCCGGGCCTTGACTGAACAGGTCGATGATCTGGAAAACTGAGGTAGGAGGAAGAATCCCTGGGTCGGTTGGGCTGTCAGAGGGAGTGGCAGGTGGGCAGCTAGCAAGTTTTTATGATGACTGGCTGCCACAGTTTCTTGGCCGGGATACTGAGGCAGACTGGGTCAAGGTTGACAGAGCTCACTGGATCGCGGTGCACAGATCCGGTCTGGGTCAGCGCCCCCGCCCCTGCCCAGTCCTGGTACAATTTCAAAGCTACAGGGACAAGTAGAGAGTCCTGGAATCTTCTTGAAGGATGGGGAAAGATCCACAGACCCTGACTTATCAGGGAACTAAGGTCATGTTTTTTCAGGATTTTCTGTGGCAGTGAATCTGTAAAAGGGAATTGTTTGATGAGGTGAAGAGAAAATTAAGGGAGAAAGTGAGGACGGCAGATGCTGGAGATCAGAGCTGAAAATGTGTTCTTCAGGGCTCATGCCCGAAACGTCGATTCTCCTGCTCCTTGGATGCTGCCTGACCTGCTGTGCTTTTCCAGCAACACATTTTCAGAAAATTTAGGGACCTTGGTATTCAACATTCAATGAGATACCCAGCAGTGCTTTGTATTAATCACAAGGAGATGGTGCAGTCAGTTAATTCCTTGGAAAAATTTCTTGGACACTTTAAAATAATTTGGATGGATTTATGGACATGGGCAATAATGTTTGTTTTTCTTTTTCTCTTGCTATGTTTTTTGTAATATTAGCTGAAAATGTGTTGCTGGAAAAGCGCAGCAGGAATCCTGAAGAAGGGCTTATGCCCGAAATGTTGATTCTCCTGCTCCTTGGATGCTGCCTGACCTGCTGCGCTTTTCCAGCAACACATTTTCAGCTCTGATCTCCAGCATCTGCAGACCTCACTTTCTCCTCCTTTTTGTAATGTTACCCTTTTCTTAAAGAAGCTGCTGTTGGTGTGTTTTTTTTTCTCTCCGATTAGGATTGGTGTTGGTATATACTGTAGTTGGGGGTGGGCAACGTGTTCATTATTTTGTCTGTTTCCCTCTATTGCTTGGGTCTGGGGTGTGACTCAAGCTGGACAGGCGAATGGGGATGTGTGTGGGAGGTGTAAGCGCTCTCTATGAGTAGGGGGTAATTAGTTTAGTGTTTTGGTTTTTTTGAATATGCCCAGCGTGCTGTAAGTCAAATTCTTCCTCTCGGCAGGTCAGAAGTGGTTGTAAAGGATTGTAGTTAGCAGTGTTCTTAAACAGTGCAACTGGAACATTAGAGGGAATCATTCGCCAGTTAAAAGGATAAAGGTGCTGGCGAGCCTCAAAAAGGAGAGGGTGGATATTGCAGGAGACTCACCTTAACGACAAGGAACACTTCTTCACAGACGCTAGTAAACCTGTATTTGAGTATATGGGTGGCGCAGTGGCTCAGTGGTTGGCACTGCTGCCTCATAGCACCAGGGTCCCAG
The DNA here is from genome assembly GCF_004010195.1 of Chiloscyllium plagiosum. Lineage (NCBI taxonomy): Eukaryota > Metazoa > Chordata > Chondrichthyes > Orectolobiformes > Hemiscylliidae > Chiloscyllium > Chiloscyllium plagiosum. The sequence goes on from NC_057718.1 coordinate 82,877,743, forward strand.
GTTCAATTCCAGCCTCGGGCGACTGTGTGTGTGGCGTTTGCACATTCTCCCTGTGTCTGCGTGGGTTTCCTCCGGGTGCTCCGGTTTCCTCCCACAGTCCAAAGATGTGCAGGTCGGATGAATTGGCCATGGTAAAATGCCCATAGTGTTAGATTCCTTAGTCAGAGGGAAATGGGTCTGGGTGGGTTACTCTTTGGAGGGTCTGTGTGGACTGGTTGGGCTGAAAGACCTGTTTCCACACTGTAGGGAATCTATTCAAATCATCTAAAAAACATTTGAAGTTACAGCAGGACGGGTTTGATCGGGTGTTTTTCTCGTCCTTTAACACTAAGAGCAGGAGGTGGCCATACTCATTCGGAAGAATCTTCCATTTAGTTTCATAGATTGTGTTAGAGATGAATATGGCAAATTTGTTATCCTTAAGGCCCTAATAGATGGTGATGAATGTGGTATTTTGAATGTCTATTGTCCTCAGACCCAACCCCTTAAATTTTTGACTGATGCATGATCTAAGTTGATGGCCTTTGCATCGCAGCATATTATTATGGTGGGGGGAGGGGGGGGGGGGGGGGTGAGACTTTAATTGCCTTATGGATCCTGTGCTGGATAGAATGCCTAAAGGCCTCCCCAAACTCTTCTCTATGATTCTCATACATGCATGATTTCATAAACCTCTGACCCGAAAGCTAACCCTTAACCTAAACTTAACACTAACTCTAACCCTAACACTAAACCTAACTGTAAACCTAACCCTAACCCTATGTCTAATGCTAAACCTAACCCCACCCCTAGCCCTAATCCTAACTCTAACATAAATTCTAACCATAACCCTAACCCTAACTCGAAATCTAACCCTAACCCTAACCCTAACCCTAACCCTAACCCTAACCCTAAACCAAACTGTAAGCCTAACTCTAACCCTAACACTAGCCCTAATCCTAACTCTAACACAAAGTCTAACCATAACCCTAACCCTAACTCGAAATCTAACCCTAACCCTAAACCTAACTGTAAGCCT
>NC_057718.1:82885410-82911878 GCF_004010195.1 Chiloscyllium plagiosum
CTCTAACCTAACCCTAACTCTAACCCTAACCCTAACACTTACCCTAACACTAACTCTAACTCTAACCCAAACCCTTAACGTATCCCTAACTCTAACCCTAACTCTAACCCAAACACAACTCTAACTCTAAACCTAACCCTAACCGTAACCCTAACTCTAACCCTAACCCTAACCCTAGCCCTAACCCAACTCTAACCCTAAACCTAACCCTAACTCTAACCCAAACTCTAACCCATGTTAGGCAAGGCTGTGGGTGTGAACACCTTTGTCCCTGCTCCATTTCTTTTGTCAATGCTTCAAGTGTTGGTGAATTCTTGGCTCATGCACAAAATGTAGCGCGCACATCTCCCGAATTTTTATTTTTAACCCCCCCAAGTCTTTTTCTTTGTATCTCAACTATGTTAACATTAACCCCTTAGAGCTCCCTGCTTCAAAACTAGAAAGGCTGAACGTTTATAGCATGGATTCCAGATGGATATAATACCTCACTCAGTCCTTTTTGCAGAACCCAACAACAGCCTGTGTCTGACCTCAGGGTTCTCTCAATTGAAGGGCCAGTCCAAAGGAGCCTTATTGGGAAATTAACAGGATTTATAAGAAGGTGGATTGAGAAGACAGATATTATCGAACAATTTTTTTTATTCATAAAACCTCCGGTTATGCAAAGATCAGCCATTGAGATCCATTCTTATGTAATGTAAATCCACTCATCAGAAATCCACAAATATCCCAATTACACAGTGCACAGAACAAGGACATCCTTATCTACACCAGACTTTAAGGACCAGACAAAGCAAGTTACGAAAACATGAGTCAGGGTAGTGAAGAAGTCATTTGACATGTTTGCCTTTATTGATCAGTGCATTGAGCCTAAGAGTTAGGAGGGCATGTTATGGCTGTGCAGGAGATCGATTTGGCCACGTTTGGAATACTGCATTCAATTTTGGTCTCCCTGCTGTAGGAACGATGTTGTGAAACTTGAAAGGGTTAGGAAAAAGTTTACAAGGATGTTGCCGGGGTTGGAGGTTTGAACGATAGGGAGAGACTGAATAGATTGGGACTATTTTCCCTGGTGCGTCGGAGGTTAAGGAGTTACCTTATAGGGGTTTATAAGTCATGAGGGGCACGGATAGGGCAAGTAACCAAGGTCTTTTTCCCAGGGTAGGAGAGTCCCAAACTAGAGGACATAGGTTTAAGGTGAGAGGGGAAAGATTTAAAAGGGACCTAAGGAGCAGCTTTTTCATGAACACGTAGAAGGCATCTGGATGGGTATATGAAGAGGAAGGGTTTAGAGGGATTTGTCCAAATGCTGGCAAATGGGACTAGATTAATTTAGTATATCTAGTCGGCATGGATGAGTTAGAACAAAGGGTCTGTTTCCGTGCTGTATATCCCTATAACTTTATGAGGGTTCTATATACAGTGAGCAGAATCATATATTTTAATCTCCAATGTTTATGATTACAAAAAACTGAGCGTTTTTTCTAATAGGACATGATGATGCATGCCTTGAACATTGTGCACACAGTATTCCATATTATTGACAGTTAAATAATGTCAGTACTAATGTTGAACATATTAATCTAATTCAGGAAGTGATGTTCTTCTCTGAAGCAGGTCACTTGTTGTTATTTGTCTCTGCTGGAGGATGTGCAGTAACCAGCTCATAGGTTGTCTTTGGGGCTGCTTTCTTCTCTCTGGAGATGACAAAGAAACATTTTCACAGAATCATCGAGCTGTTACAGGACATAAGGAGGCTATTCATCCCATTGTGTCTGCACAGGTTCTCTGAAGGTTGGGCTTACTGCCAATCTCCTGCTATTCCGTCACAACACTACACCTTGTTCTTTTTTAAATAGTCACCAAATGCCTCTTCAATGCCTTAATTGAACCTGTCCCCAAAACAATTTCAGGGTAATGTATTCTCAACTTTAAACAATTACATGTTTTAATGACGATACTTCTTTATCCATACTTTAAATCGTGGACTGAAATGAGAAAAGAACTGTTTTAAAAGCAAGTAACCTGACTCCTATTGCAAGCATCGTTTCCGCAGCTATTTGTCCAACCACTAATTGAAGTCCAGTTTGTCGATGACTGAAGCTAATTGGTTTTGTGCAAGTGGAACTCTGACTGGCCGTGAGAAGCTGATTGGTCTGTGGCCAAGTGACCAGTTATTCATGACAAAAACCTTCTGTCCACCAACAATTACGCAGTTGGGGCCAGGAGGAAGGTAGAGAAGAGTATCAATTATCTGGAAAACTCAATTATCTCAATTATTAGTGTCTGTTTATGTATATGGTGAGCGGGGGGGGGAGGGGGGTGGGGTAAGGGGATTAGCGATTTAATTAATAGAGTCATATTCTGACTGTTCATCATTATTTACCTGTAGCTACAGTCTAATTACTTGGAACAAATAGCAATTTCTGTTAAATACAGAAAGCCTAGTCAGTGCTTTTTGTCAGCCTGAGTCTGAAAGGCAAATAAATAGGGGAATCCTTGTGCACTTGCAAAAATCGTTACTTTTTGTGGCAGGTCTGGGAATACAGGGTCTGAAGGTGCTACCCCAGTGAGTTATGACACTCTTGTGAAGAAGTGCTTTGTTTCATTCTCACATTTGGTTCTTTTGGAAGACACTTTAAATTTGTGCTCCCTGGTTCTCCATTCTCTTACAAGCAGGAAATTTCTCCCTGACTCATCCTTGCAACCATTCTATAGACCTTATCTGCACTCTCTGCCAATGTGTTCACATCCTTCCATAAGTGTGGAGCCCAGAACTGTACACAATACTCCAGGTGAGGTTTAACCAGTGTCCTAAATAAGCTCAGCAGAACTCTCGCTGTTGTATTTTAAGTTCCTGGTAATGAAGCCTAGAATACAGTGAGCTTTACCAACCACTGTCTCTACTTGTTATCAAAATTTGCAGTGCTTTTTAGTCCATGAAGATTCCAGCAATGACAGCTCTGCTCCAAAACCAGCCTCACACACAGTTCCCAGTTTACATACCGTCCAATGGTTTCGGCCTCTTCAATGGTCTCTGGTAAGGTAATCCCCATGGTTTCAGGTAGAAACAAGACGAGTATACCAGCAATCAAAGCAATCACTCCTGCAAATCAATGGGCATAATGTTTTTAAATATTAGCAGTGTTTGTTCAGTTTGCTCATGCAAAAAAAACAGTTGTGATTTTGAAATGCATTGGCTGCAATTTGTCACTCTTATGGTGGCTCAGTGGTTAGCACTTCTGCCTCACAGCACCAAAGACCCAGTTTCAAGTCCACCCTCGGGCTACTGTCTGTGTCGGCATTCTCCCCGTGTCTGCGTGGGTTTCCTTCAGGCGCTTTGTTTTCCTCCCGCAATCCAAAGATGTGCGGGCTAAGTGGATTGGCCATTTAAATTGCCCATAGTGTACAGGGATGTGTAAGTTAGGTTCACCGTGGAATATGCAGGGTTACAAAGTAAGGTAGGGGGTGTGACTTTGTGTTTGATTCCACCCTCGGGCGACTGTCTGTGTGGAGTTTGCATATTGTCCCCTTATCTGCGTGGGTTTCCTCCATGTGCTCTGATTTCCTCCCACAGTCCAAAAGTGTGCAGGTTTGGTAGATCAGCCATGGTAAGTTTCCTGTATTGTCCAAGGGTGTACAGGCCAGGTAGATTAGCTATGGGAAATGCAGTATTACAGGGATGGGATGGGAGGTGTGAGTTTGGGTGAAATGCTCCTTGGAGGGTCAATGTGGATTCAATGGGCCAAATGCTCTGCTTCCACACGATAGGAATTCTATAATTCATCCTCACCAATCTGTCTGCTGCAGATGCATCTGCCCATGACAGTCTTAGCTGGTGTGACCATTACACTGTCCTTGTGGAGACAAAGACTGGTCTTCACTTTGACCATACCCATGATGTTGAGTGATACAATCACTGGGTCAGACTTTGAATGGATCTAGCAACTCAAGACAGGGCATTCATGAGGTTCTATGGGTCTTCAACAGCAACACAACTGTACTCCAGCACAAGCTGCAACTTCATGACCTGGCATATCTCCCACTCAACCATTACCATCAAGCCAGGGGATCAACCCTGGTTCAATAGAGAGTGCAGGAGGGCATGCCAGGAGCAGCAGCAGGTAGACCTAAAAATGAGGTGTCAACCTGGTGAAGCTACCAAACAGGATTAATTGCATGGCAAGTTGCAAGTGATAGACAGACCTAAACATCCCATAATCAATGGATCAGATCTAAGCTCCGCAGACCTGCCACATCCAATTAGGGATGGTAGTGGCTGATTAAACAACTCACTGGAGGAGGAGGCTTCACAAATATCCCCACCGTCAATGATGGGAGAGGCTAGCGCATCAGTGCAAAACATTCGCGGCAGTCTTCAGTCAGAACCGTCAGTGGTTCCCAGCATCACAGGTACTAGCCTTCAGCAAATTTGATTCTCTCCACATCATTCACCAGTTTCCTCATTTTCCCTCCCCTCACCTTGTCTCAGTCAAATCCCTCGAACTCAGCACCACCTTCCTAACCTGCAATCTTCTTCCTGACCTCTCCGCCCCCACCCCACCCCGGCCTATCACCCTCACCTTCCACCTATCGCATTTCCAACGCCCCTCCCCCAAGTCCCTCCTCCCTACCTTTTATCTTAGCCTGCTGGACACACTTTCCTCATTCTTGAAGAAGGGCTTATGCCCGAAACGTCGATTCTCCTGTTCCTTGGATGCTGCCTGACCTGCTGCGCTTTTCCAGCAACACATTTTCAGCTCTCTCCACATGATGGCAAGAAACATGAGGTGGCACGGTGACCCAGTGGTTAGCACTGCTGTCTCACAGCGCCAGGGACCTGGGTTCGGATCCAGCCTCAGGCAACTGTCTGGAGTTTGCACATTCTCCCTGTGTCTGCATGGATGTCTTCCAGATGCTCCAGTTTCCTCCCACAGTCCAAAGATGTGCAGGTTAGGTGGATTGGCCATGCTAACTTGCCCATAGTGTTAGGTGCATTAGTCAGAGGGAAATGGGTCTGGGTGGGTTACTCTTCGGAGAGTTGATGTGGACTTGTTGGGCCGAAGGGCCTGTTTCCACACTGAAGGGAATCTAATCTAAACAGTTAGTGATACTGGATACTGCAAAGGCAATGGGCCCTGACAACATTCCAGCAATAGTACTGAAGACATGTGCTCCAGAACTTGCGGCTCCCTTAGCCAAACTCTTCCAGTACAGTTACAACACTGGCATTTACCCAACAATGTGGAAAATTGCACAGGTATGTCCTACAGATGAAAAACAGGACAAATCCAACCCGGACAATCACAGCCCCACCAGATTACTCTTGATCATCACTAAAGTGATGGAAGGTGTCACAGTGCTATCAAGCAGTACCTGCTCAGCAACAGCCTGCTCAGTGATGCCCAGTTTGGGTTCTGCCAGGGTCACTCAGCTCCTGATATTATTACAGCCTTGATTCAAATATAGACAAAAGAGCTGAATTCCAGAGGTGAGGTGAGAGTGACAGCCTTTGACATCAAGGCTGCATTTGACTCAGTGTGACATCTAGCTACCCAGGTGAAACTAAAGTAAATGGGAATTGGGGCAAATTCTTCACAGGTTGGAGTCATATCTGGCACATGATCTGGAAGATGGTCATGTTTGTTGGCGGTCAGTCACCTCAGCTCCAGGACATCTCTGCAGGAGCTACTCAGGGAGGTGTCCTAGATCCAATAATCATCAGCTGCTTCATCAATGACCTTCCTTCCATCATAAGGTCAGAAGTGGGGATGTTCACAGATAACTGTCCAACGTTCAGCACCATTTGTAACTCCTCAGATACTGAAGTAGCCCATGTTCACATGCAACAGCATTTGGTTTGAACTGGTAAATGGCAAGTGTGCACACAGGTGCTTGGCAATGACTGTCTCTAACAAAAGACAGAGTGATAGCTGTCTCCTTTGCCTTTCAATGGCATTACCATTGCTGAATTCTTCCATATCAACATCCTCAAACTACCATTGACCAGAAACTCAACTGGACTAGCCAAATGAAATCTGTGGCTACAAGAGTAGGTCAGAGGCTAGGAATCTTGTACTGAGTTCCCAAGAACCATACCCATCATCTACAAGGCACAACTCCAGAGTGTGATGTAATACTCCCCACTTGTCTGGATGAGTGCAGCTTCAATAATATTCAAGGAGCTTGACGCCATCCAGGATAAAGCAGAATGCTTGATTGGCATCACATTCATTCCCTCCACCACTGATGCTCAGTATCGGTATTGTGTGCCATCTGCATGATGCCCTGCAAAAATGTATCAAGGCTCTTCAACAGCACTTCCAAACACATGACCACTTTCATCTAGAAGGACAAGGGCAGCAGATACATGGGAACACCACCTTCTGTAAGTCCCCCGTCCAAGCAACTCATCATCCAGACTTAGAATTGTTCCGCTGAGTCAAAACGCTGGAACTCCCTCTCCAACAGTAAAAGTTCAAGAAGGCAGCTCAACACCATTTTCTCAGGAGCAACTAGGGATCCACAATAAATGTTGGCCCAGCCAGTGACATCAATATCCTATGAAAGTATGAAAAAGGCTCTCCATCTCTCCCACAAACCACCTGTCCTCCACCATGCCTGAAAATTTCTCTTTATTCATTCATTGACTTTGGGCATTGAATTCTCTGCATTCCCTCTACCCCACCTCCCATGGACTGGATTAAACTTCAGGTGGTAGAAGCCTTTAAGATTGCAGATGTTTTTCTGAATAAGAAATAAAGTTCTGAACCTGTCAAAACAGACTGACAGGCTGGGCAGACGTTTTCGAAATGCAGGTAAAAACAGAGGTAGTCCTCGGATTTTGCCTGTCCTCGGATGCTGACTGAATTGCAGTGCTCTTCCAGCACCATTAATCCAGTTTTCGAAATGCAGGCATGCAAAACAGCAGCAGTCTGCATTAAGAAACATGAAGAAACTATGACAATATTAACCTGTACAGAGCAAAATAAGAGACAGATCAGAGCGTTGGGAAGTCTTGCTCCTAGGATCTGTCACTTAGCTGAGCTGGTAACAGAGTGAGCTAGTTTCCAATGTTAATTCACTGACCACTTTCCTGTGGATGGTCAGAAGGTGACCAAGCCTGTCTAACTGAGATCTCTAATCCAATACTGAGTGTGGCCCCGCTGTAACTGACCCAGAGAAATCCCAGCAGCAATGTCCTGGTTCACTGAGTAGAATACTATTTCAATTCCAATCGCTGACACACAAGTCCTGAGGGCAGATCAGTCAGTGACCAGAAACTTAATGTCAGGGATCTGGATTTTGAAGAAGGTTTGAGGAAACGTGATTCATGGAATCATAGAATCCTGACAAAGAGGCCATTTGGTCCATCAAGTCTGCACTGACCTTCTGAAGAGCATCTCATCCCCATAGCCCTGCACAAGGTTTTTAACCATGACTAACCCGCCAAACCTGCACATCCTTGGACGTGACAGGACAATTTTTAGCATGGCCAATCCACTTAATCTGCAAATGCTTGGATTTTGAGAGGAAGCCAAAGTAGCTGGAGGAAACCCACTCAGACACAGGGAGAATGTGCAGACTCCACACATAGAGTCGTAGAGTCATAGAGATGTACAGCATGGAAACAGACCCTTCAGTCCAACCCGTCCATGCCGACCAGATATCGCAACCCAATCTAGTCCCATCTGCCAGCACCCGGCCCATATCCCTTCAAACCTTTCTTATTCATATACCCATCCAAATGTTTCTTAAATGTTGCAATTGTACCAGCCTCCACCACTTCCTTTTGAGCATTGCAAAGAAACATGGGAAAGGTGAACATATAGAGCTCGCATAAGAGATGGCAGGAAAGGAAAAGAAAAATCTGGACTAATTCTTTAAGTTAATTCTCAAAGGTTGGAGGTTCAAACTAGTAACAGATGATTGGAAGCCTATTATGACTGAACCTTCCTTCGCACTGAATAAAATGGACTGAGGGTAGAGTAGAAACTTAAAAGCTCTGCATCATTAGAAAACAATTGAATGCTGTAATGGTGTTGGTAGCAGGTGGGCTGCCATTAAGTGTATTTCATTTCAGAGTTAAGAGGAGTTGTTGGATTTACCTGTAGTTTTCTTGTGGCCTGGTTACTCTAAGCGAAGACAGCAACCATTGTATCCAACGGTGCTGCACAAGGGGATGCTTTGCTCCACTGAATGCAAAGGGTTAATTCACTACAAAACAGTTGAACTCACCAAAAACCACAAGGGGCATTTCGGTCCAGAACACTGCCAACCTGTACAGTAGGAATGGTGCTATGATTCCCCCAAAATCACACAGTATTGAGCACACTGAAACCGCAAAGTTCCTGTTGAAGAAAATCAAAATTTCACACCCAGATAAACCCATCAATTAATTTAAACAACTCTCATTTCTAAATCAGAAGCTATATACCTTTATAACAGGTTTTCTGTGGAAACATTACCTAGTTTAGATAATATTATTGCATAAAATTAGATAGTCTATGTTTGTGTGTGCCCGTGTCAATGGCAGCTGAGAGTTAAAAGAGTTGAAACAGGTCTTAAACAACGCTTCTAATTTAGAAATACAATTTAAAGAAAAATGTCTCCTATGTATATTCTCAGTTTAAAAAATACATACACTAAATAGAATTCCTTGCACTTCACTGACATTTTGACAAAATTATTTATACGAAGTGCTGCAGAGGTGTTTATATTTAATCTTGATTGGAAGTCTTAAATTTTGAAAGATTGTAGGATAAAGAATTTACTTGAAGTTTAATGAACATATCTGGAATGGCTTATTTATTTGTTTTTTTTAAACAACGCTTTCTAGAAATCACATGCATGGCAATGCTTTGGACTCTGCTGGGGCTGTTTTGAAAAGTGGCTGGAGTTGCAGAGGTTCACATTGTAATCTGCCTTTGTTGGAGGAAAGCCTGCTAAGACCAAGTTGAGTTGGAGGAAAGCTTTCAGCGAACAAGCTGGCCAGCTGACTGTTCCCTGTAATGGAAATAACATCCTCTCCAATAGTTCAGGGTGAAACCTGTTGACTCTTTTGAAAGAGCGTTTGAAAGAATATCTTAAAATTGTATCGTCTGATCGCATTGTGTCCATTAGACTGTGGAGATGATTATGCATGGTTTATGATTTGACTACATGTGCGACAACATCAGAGAAACAACTCCAGAACATCCTGCAACTTATATTTTTGGCTTCTGGAATAACCCTTGGCAAAACTGTTCTTACTTCAGAAAGCCAATCTCTGCAGATAAATCTGTTTTCTTTTTGTGTGTGTGTGTGCGTGCATGCGTGTGTGTGTGTGTATCATTTATGCTTCTATATGACTGACTGTGTATGTTAGAAATGTGCTGCTTCATTATTGAATAAGTTTTACTTGGATAATTAACACAAAATTGTGTAACTTCTACAACAATCATTTTTAATACTTATATTTCAAGGATCGGTTAAAAGAATGAGATACATTTGAAATCCTATCCAAACAAATTGATCAGAACCGCTCAATGTCAGTTGTCGCTGAATGGTTAAAAGTTAGCTGTCGCAGTGTGTAACAAATTCCCAACTGTACCTACCTTAAAAATGTTGGATATAATTCGGTATTTACAAAACAGACCATTAAAAAGGCCACCGTAATCCCTAGTTTGCCCAAAGATGAGATTACTGCTTTCAGCCAGAATTGATCTGAATTAGAAAGAAGTTAAATGTATAATTGTAAAGGAAAATCCAGAGTGCTCAGACAAAGATGAAAGACTTTATTCGCTTATGCTTTTGAATACCACAGGAAACCGAACTATTTTAAGATTGTTGGGCAGCTCCTTAATTCTTATTCTTTTGAAAAAAATCATAGGGAAAATAATTTATTTGAGGTGCAAAAAATTAATAAATGTTTATATTTGTTCACTTCTGAATATTAATTTTTAATCTCTCATTATGAAAAGTGAATGAATATTTTTCATCTGTCTACAGCTTTCTCAGATCTCAAAAAATTCCCCGAATATTTCACCACATACTTGAAAGCATAGTGACTCTTATGGGAAGAAGTTAGGAGGATGTTGGTGGTATGGTGAGGAGTAGAAAAATCCAAAGATTGAGTCTCGTAAACCCGTAGCAGGCCCGTTCAGTTTCCAGGGTTTTTACTGTTTGGAACGAATTGTTGTAATTTTTCTAACCATGTATACCTTGTGAATGCAGAGTTGCTTGTGCATGTGTGATGTATCAGCATTCATACTTGCATCATCTTACCAAAACTGTGCCAATTCAGAGCACTGTCTTGTTAACTAAAAACACAAAGCATGCCCAATCATTAGTTGTTCATTTTCATGATTGACTCCTCTGTCCTACCTTCTATTTTAAGTCAGATATGTCTTGACAGAAAAAGTATACAGTAGAATTTCTGAAAGTGTTAAGCATTTGTGGAATGCTATATAGATTATGCTGTGGTAATCTGACACCCTGTGGTCTAGCACCCGCTGCACTCCCCTTTTCTGTCGAAGTGGCTCTGCATCGATCTTTATTCATATGAAATCATTGTTAAATTTTGTCCAGTTTGAATGTGCTAAATCCTGCTTTCGGAAAATCATTTGTCCATTTGGCATGTATTTCATACAAGTCAAGGTGAAGGCTTTACTTTTAAGTTAAGTACGCATTAGATACACATGACACCTCGCAGTGCAGCAAATGCCCACTCCCAAGATTACCGGATTAAGATAGTCCACTCTGGATAATTTGAAACTCTTGCATCTTTTTACCCATCACCCAATCCCTTGTATTGGCAATGGGTGCAATCTGATATTGCCTAACTGACACCTCCCTAACCCCCCCCCCCCCCAGCATATGAAATGCCATGATAGAATGATAAACGATATTTTGCTTACTTTAAGTGCACATGCACATCAGATTGAAGACCACAGGATCTGGATTAATATATAAGATTGCGAGATAAAATTTACCATCAGGAATGAAGGCAGTTATCAGGCAGGATGCACCTGCTAGAAAATTGCCCCCTGCAAAGGGAAGGCGACGCCCAACTCTGTCAATAACAAGAATAATGATGATTGCAGCTGGTAGTTCCACAGCTCCTGAGATGACAAAATTGATGTAAATGTTTCCTCCCATAACCCCCAAACGCATGACAAGCCCGAGGTACACCACAGCACTTGAAAACCTGAAATGAAGAATTGGAGTTGACTTATTACCACGGGATTTACTGCCAACGTTTGTAAAGACATCTGCTTTGGGTGACTAATTGCTTTTGCTAAACTCATGATGTCCCCACATTTAAATTTGCTCCAGCAGTTAGCTGTTTAACACAATAATAAGTAATGCATTAAATTAACTCAATTGTAAATAATTATATGTTGAACTCCAGTATGCTTTCCTCTTTCTGCAAGTTATCTTGTGTAGTTGGTAAAATCACAAAAGGTATGTCCTTTTAAGAGTTTGAGACATTTTGACTCACAAAGCAAGACTTTCATTTTCACTCTGCTGGTGAGGTCAGATATTTGTCGACGACACACCACTGCCATCTTTTGCAATGGAGAATAAGTCAGTGTGTACAAAATAGATATCTTTAATCAACTCTGGGTTAGAGATAGGAGCACTACCACTCTGCCACAAAAGCTCCAATGTGCATGGTATATGCTTTGCCTAGGTACACCCTGAAATGACATTGGGATCTTAATGTCATAGGATCCCAAAGTAAATGGCTAAATTAACTGTGCACTTGGATCACATCTAAATGGTGACATCACAAAGAGTATGGAGATGAAGCAGTCAAGTTTTTCCATTCAAATTTCAAATTTTGCCTTTCTCCTTCTCGTAGGATTCATCAAAATCTTTTCCAATGACACCCAGATACATGCGCAAACATGAGATATCATACATAAGAATTTTAGCATGATCTTACCAGTTGAACATCAGAATAAGAGTATGCTTCCTTATCTGTGGTGTTTTTACCAAGTCTATAGCTGAGGGCCTCTTCAATGTTTCAGCACAATCTTCAATTTGAACTGTCTGACAAAATAGAAGTCACAAAATGATAAAATGTTCTGAATAGTCACTTATAAACAAAATATATATGAAGGAAGGTTGGAATAGAAACATCCAGTCTGGCCTGTCAGTAATAATTGCCATCTCCTTGAGACAGCTATCGTACATTAGATATTATACTCACTTACTTCACCATATTTGAGAATTAGCCATATCAGTTTTCAATAGTTTACTCAAAAGCCAGCTGTTTGGAATCATGTGGTGCTGCATTCTAGGCATCAAACCAGGGATCTATGTTTTGCCCACAGTTGCCCTGTGGCCAGTGCATTTCTGAAGAAAAGTCACTAGAATCAAAACGTCAACTCTGCTTTCTCTCCACAGATGCTGCCAGAACTGTTGCGTCTCTCTGGCAATTTCTGCATTTTGTTTTGCGTTTTGATTATTTCTTTCCTCATCTAAAAGCTATTTTGATCATAATTAAATGCATTCTCTGTCAGAGCAGTGGTCTGGACAGTTCAGCAGTTTCAGTATCGGTAGTTTAAGTATGGAGACCTTTGCTACTGATTGATCATAACCCAATGACTCCTGCTCATCTGTGAAGACTTGCCATCAGCACAAGTCACAGCGAAGAAGGTTACCTTAGGTACAACAGGATCTTGATCAGATGGGCCAATTATCCAAGGTGTGGCAGATGGAATTTAATTTAGATAAATGTGAGGTGCTGTATTTTGGAAAGGCAAATTTTGGAAAGCTCAGGACTTATACATTTAATGGTAAGGTCCTGGGGAGTGTTGCCAAACAAATAGACCTTGGAGGGAAGGTTCACAGTTCCTTGAAAATGGAGTTGCAGGTAGACAGGGTCATGAAGAATGCATTTGGTATACTTACCCTTATTGGTCAATGCAAGAGTGCAGGAGTTAGGATGTCAAGTTGTGGCTGTACATGACATTGGTTAGGTCACTTTTGGAATACTGTGTTCAATTCTGGTCTCCCTGCTATAGGAAAGTTGTGAAACTTGTAAGGTTTCTGAAAAGATTTACAAGGATGTTGCCAGGGTAGGAGGGTTTGAGTTATACAGAGAGGCTGAATAAGCTGGGGCTATTTTCCCTGGAGCATTGGAGGCTGAGGTGTGACCTTCTAAGGGTTTATTAAAATTGCGAGGGGCATGGCGAAGGTGATTAGCCAAAGTCTTTTGCCCAGGATGAGGGAGTCCAAAACTAGAGGACATAGGTTTCAGGTGAGAAGGGAAAGACTTAAAAGGGCAACTTTTTCACACAGGGCTGGTGTGTGTATGGAATGAGCTGCCAGATGAAATGGTGGAGGCTGGTACAGTTACAATATTTAAAAGGCATCTGGATGGGTACATGAATGGGAAAGGTTTAGAGGGATATGGGCCGAGTGCTGACAAATGGGACTAGATTAGTTCAGGATTCATGTTCGGCATAGAAGGGTTGGACCGAAGGGTCTGTTTCCGCTCTGTACATCTCTATGGCTCTATAACCTGAGGAGACCAAAATGGGAAAAACTGATAGAAAGGAAATGCCGAACAATGAATGGGTAATTGTCACATTAGCCACCTCAACATCTGTCGAGAAATTGTGCTTTTTGTTCTTTTTTGCCATCTTCCGTAGAATTCTTTGGGCCTCATCGTGTTTCTTTTGAGACAGCAACCACCTCGGAGATTCCGGCATCAGCCTGTGAAAGCAAGACAGTCCGGTTTTTGTCATGGCACAGCTGGTTTCCACTCCCTGATGAGCATTAATGATTTCTCCGTTGAACATTACCAGTAGTAGGTGAGGAAGGCAAAGTTTGGTATGGTGGCTGCCAACTGTAAACCTCTCCAGGCTGGTATAAAAAGTGCGACAGCAGCAAGTAGTATCATCCCAACACTGAAGCACATCTGGTTCACAATCCCCACTGTTCTTCTGTACTCCATTCCGACAATTTCTGTAACTGGGATTAGGGAGAACATTAACACAAGGTTAGACCTGTATCGGCGATTTCCCTTCCCAGCTCCTTTAGAAGCGTCTTCTTGCTCTACAGCCTCCTGTTGGATCAGCAAAGAAGGAATCAAACTTCCTTCTTGCATGGTTCAAATGGCAGCATGCACCGTTTTTGTTTCGATCATTTGTGGGATCGTTGGCTGGGCCAGCATTTATTACCCGTCCCTAGTTGCCCTTGAGAAAGTTGTGGTGAGCTGCCTTCTTGAACCGCTGCCATCCAACTGTGTTGGTACTAGTTTACTCCACCATTATAATTCTTTCATGTCAGAATTACTCTGTGACTTTTTTGACTTATTAAATATTATCACCACTAGATCATAATTTCTTTCTATACTGTTTGTCTATTTTTCTACTGCAGTCAATTTCCAGATTCTCCTGTTTCCTTCTCTTGTAGCACTCCTGAACACAGAAGAATTAAGGCTAATACTGAGGCAGTGCTGCAGCATCAGAGGTGCAGTCTTTCAGGTCCGATGTTGAACCTCTTAGGTGCTTGTAAAAGCTGACATCGGACTGCTTTGAAGAAGAATGGTGGAGATATCCCAGGTATCGTGACTGAAATGTATCATTTAATCAATATGATAACATCAGATTTTCTGAGTTAAAAATCACACAACACCAGGTTATAGTCCAACAGGTTTATTTGGAAGCACTAGCTTTCGGAGCGATGCTACCTGATGAAGGAGCAGCGCTCCGAAAGCTAGTGCTTCCAAATAAACCTGTTGGACTATAATTTTAACTTTGTACACCCCAGTCCAACACCAACACCTTCAATCATGACAGATTTTTCTGGGCATTGTCAGATTGTTGGTGGCAACTTTTTGCTTTTGTTTGGCTGCGGGGTTGTGATCGCTTCAGCGCTTTTTAAAAAAGTATTTCGTTATCTGTAAAGCACTTTGAGATTTCTAATGATCATGGCAGGTGTTTTATCAATGCAAGTCTTTTTCCTTCTCCAGGAAATCTTTTACCTTCACCTTTTTAACTTTCTTTGTGCCTTTATGTACCCAATGTTCTTTTCAATGGTACAACTCCTTGATGAGAAAAGGAAAATGGCCACTGACCGCAGCCATGGCTGAAAGAGCACATTTAAATCAGAGTTTCTAACTCAAATCTTGTGCTTTCACCTAGATTTTTCCCAGTAAGTATTAGAATAACTAATGCCATCATCTGAAATTGTTGTGACCACGAGTTGGATAGAAATATTTATCCATTTGAACTAAACAGAATACCAGCTGGGAAAGATGTTGTGAAACTTGAAAGGATTCAGAAAAGATTTACAAGGATGGTGCCAGGGTTGAAGGGTTTGAGCTATTGGAAGCTGGGGCTATTTTCTCTGGAATGTCGGAAGCTGAAGGGTAATCTTATAGAAGTTTATAAATCATGACAGGCTGAGATAGGGTACATAAACAAGGTCTTTTCTCTAGCTTAGGGGAGTCCAAAACTAGAGGGCATAGGTTTAAGGTGAGAGGGGAAGGATTTAAAAGGGACTTAAGGGGTAACTTTTTCTCACAGAAGGTGAATTTTAGAGGAAGTGGTGGGGACTGGTACAAATACAACAGTTAAAAGACATTTGGATGGGTATGAGAATAGGAAAGGTTTAGAGGGACATGGGCCAAATGCTGGCAAATGGGATTAGATTAGGTTAGAATATCTGGTTGGCATGGACGGGTTGGACCGAAGGGTCTGTTTCCGTGCTGTACATCTCTGTGACTGTTTGACTCTAAACAGCCCAGTTTAAAAGGAAGAAATCTGGTCTGATCTTTTATGAAGCTTAACCTGGAAGGAGTTTTGAGTTTAATTGATAGTTAGGACACGACTAAAAAGTTGTAGTTCGGAAAGGGATCATTCTGAATGATTCACAAATTGGCTTTGATATAGCATAAGACAAAATAATTGGAATATCAGCTATCTTACAATTTTCAGGCAAGTCCCAGGAAGGGAAAGCTGTGACTGAATCCTAAGCATTTTTTTTAAGGTGAAATCTGAGTTGTGTTAAGTTTGATGAGGGTTTGCTGCTGTGAGACCTACTGAGTTCTTTCACTGAACCCTACCAAACTCACCTCCTGAATCACCTCCAACACCTCAGTGGGGTCTGTCACATTTCTGTCCTGCCTTAGCACACATCCTTCCCACAACAACCCGCCATTCAGTGGATATCTGCTGAAACGCCAGGGTCATTTTAAAAACGTTGCGACGCAACTAAACAGGCACTGGCATAGTGAAGCTGCCCTGCTCATTAAAGGGCATATCTATAGGATGTCAGAGAATGGGAAGGTGCCACCACAAGTCACCGACAGGGATCTGGATGCCCGGCTGGACTGGGTGGTGTAGCCTCCTCTTCCCAGAGGACTGGCAGAGGAGGCTGTGCTGCCAGACCTGCCAGCCTGGTCTGAGGTTGCCATCTCGAGGGGGCAGAGGAATTCCCAGCAGTGCTAACAAAAGGTCAATGACCTTCTCCATTCTGCCAGGGTAAGAGTCACACTCTTTTCTCCCTGCCATCTCACACTCACTCTATCCCTACCACTACGCATAGTATCTTGCCCTTCTGATGAAGGGCTTTTTGCCCAAAACGTGGATTTTCCTGCTTCTCGGATGCTGCCTGACCTGCTGTGCTTTCCCAGCACCACTCCAATCCAGACTCCCATCAATCTCATTAATGCCTGCAACATTTTTCATCACTCTCTCTCCTCCCTAGCCTCCTACACCACTAACCCTATGCGCTGCCTCCTCAATCCTTAACTCCACCTCACCATACCCAGCCCCCCCCCCACCCCACCCCACCCTGTGCACCCAGTACCATCTCACTCATACCCCCTCCCCGCAAGAGGACAGGGCAAAGTGAGCTCATGTGGTTGGAGCTGTGCCCAACGTCAGGCTCCTTATCCAAGAAGTCTTGCTCATGCAGACGAAGACAGGGATGAGTAATGTTCACTCTGCAAGCCACTACAACTCTCCCATTAGACCCGCTGTCACTCTCACTTTGTCTGTGACCTTCCTCTCTCTGAAGAAGAGTCCACAAACCTCCACTTCAGTGTCTCACCCCACCAGAAGTCTCATCCTCGACCTTAGAATCCCTACAGTGTGGAATCAGGCCACTTGGCCCAATAAGTCCCCTCCGACTCTGTGAAGAGTAACCCACCCAGACCCATTCCCTTGACCGTATTACTCTACATTTACCCCAGACTAATGCACCTAACCTACACATCCCTGAACACTATGGGCAAGTTAGCACGGCCAATTCCTCCAAACTGCACATCTTTGGATTGTGGGAGGAAACCAGAGCGCCCGGAGGAAACCCACGCAGACACGGGGAGAAGGTGCAAACTCACACGGATGTCACTAGAGGCTGGAATCGAACCCGGGTCCCTGGCACTGTGAGGCTGCAGTGCTAACCACTGAGCCTGTGTCGCCCGAGCATCTGAGGATGACAGCGTACTTATCTTCCAAGGATATCAGCAGGACCCAGCAGGTCAGGTACTGACACCTCGGAGGTTACGGCTGTGTGAGGGAGGGAGAGTCCACACTCTGTAGCTGGCTGAGGAAGGAAACTTGCCAGAGCCTTGGCATTCAGAGGACATTGCCCAGGCGAGATGGCATCCAAGTGCACAAGGATGAATAAGGGCAGCAGATAGAGATATGGGATGTAATGACCCTTACTGCGCAGAGGCTGCAGCAATGCAGCAAATCCAGTGACCATCTGGCTGCCTCCAAGGACAGATTGGTGACAGCCATGGAGGTCCAGGTCCAGTATCACCAGCGGCTGCTGTCCATCTATGTCTTCCCCCCACCCCCCGCCAACACACACACACACACACACCCCACCCCCGTCACCTCAACGTAGTCCTGAGGATCGAGAGCATGGTGACTGTGGGGGTGATGTGGGGAACCTTGACCCTGCTTCAGGTGCTCCTTCTGCACGAGGAGACAGGGCAGTGTCCCAGGAACCAGAGGAGAAGGCGCATATAGGCACCCGTTTCAGTTTACACGCAAGGACTCTATAGAAGTGGCCAGCTCCCTCCCCCTCCACCCTCTCTGACCCTTTGGAGTCTTGTGGCTGGTGCCTGTGGACCATGCCCTGAGATGCTGTTGCCTAGCGTCCAACATTTGGACCAAGTGGCGCGCTGAATCTGCCAGGTACATACTCTGGTTTCCTCACTTGAGGTTTCCCAACATCGAGCTTGTTTGGTGAGTTTGGTAAGATGGGAGACTGAATATTATTGAGGCAAGTTATGGTGTTAACAAGCTGTTTAACAAGCGTTAAATCATCTTCAATTGGCATCTCACCGCTGGCTAGCGAGAATCTTACCACATCAATTGTGGAAAATATAAAAGATGGAATGAGACAGCTTCAATGTTGAGTTAGGGTTTGCCATAGTTATTGTCCAATTCTGCCACAAATCTCACCATAGTCACTCAGAGCCCAATAAGATTTCACTCTTGTATTTTAATTGGTGCATTCCACCATCTCAGTATATGTCCCGAAGAACTTTACAGTCAATGAAGTATATTTGAAGTGTGGTCGTTATTTAAATGTAGGTAATGCTGCAGCCAATTTACTCACATTGAGCTACCATAACAGTAATGCAATAATCAACAGAAAACATGATTTTCTGATGATAGTTGAGCATTAGACATTAGCCAGAACACTGTAGATAAATCCCCTCATCTTTTTCAGTCATAGTCTGATGGGACCTCTTATGTTCAATTTGAAGAATACATGGGGCCTCAGTTTAATGTCTCGTCTGAAAACCGACCCTTCAGAAAGTGCATCACTCCCTCAGTATTGCACAGCACACCAGTGTAGACTCTTCTGTTCAAGTGTCTTGTGTGTCACATAAACCCACAACCATTGGCCGGTGAGGTAGATGTGCTCCTGATTGAACCATGGCTGAGGCCACTGAGGTGTATGTATGATGTCAGAGTGGGTTTCTTTCAGAGTATCCCATCGAAGGATTTATCCAAGGGGTGAGTGTGGTCACTAAGGGCAGAAGGGGAACTGGCTTCTTTTACAATGTGGTATTGGAAACACAATTGCTCATTTGGTAAGTCAGTCTGTATTGAAAAAGCTGAGGGAATGTTTACTGGTAAACTCTCTCTGGAGAGTCAGTCTGCAATGAGCTAGAATATTGGGTTAAACCTATTCATCAGAGTAAGGTTTTATATTTGTGTTTGTGATCCAAGGGTCAAGAAGGAATAGACTGACTCTTCCTGGAAAACTATTCATCATTGTCTGCCTTTTTGTTGCTGATTGCTGTATCAATTTAGTAATAGCACTTTGAACGCACCTCCCCCATTATATTTGAGGACCACATTTGTTGATTGACTAAACCAACATGTTGACCCAGCTTGTATTCAAGTTGGTTTATAATTGGCTAAACCTCATAAGAAAATCTACCAGTTCACTCTGTTAATGTACAAATACATCTAACAGTTTTATATCCTACTTGATCGGGGAATACATGGTTGGTTAAAGAGCTCTTGTGGTGCAGTGGCAGTGTTTCTACTTTTCGGCCAGAAGATCAAAGTTCAAGTCCTACCTGCACCTGAGGCATATCACAACATATCTGGACAGGTTGGTTTCAATAACTACCCAACTAGTTAGTTGTCCTTATCCAAGACCCCAGAGGGCTGCGCATACTCAGATGTCGAGATAGATAGATGTTTGAACTCCAGGAGAAACAAGAAATACAGGGGTTAGGCAGAAAAGTGAAGTCAAGAATAAATGTAATTCAATGGTCATGATCATTGAATGATGAGGCCGGGGGTTGCATAGCTTAATCCTGCTCCACGTTGTTATAATCATGCATTAAATCACTTTTAAAACAGGAGTGTTGATCATTGACAACTGAGACCAGTCCAAGAATAAACAAAAGACAAAAAGGAAAGAGAGATGTTATTTTATGTCACACCTTTATGAGGGACATCGAAAAGATCTTCACAGGCAATTGAACACTTTAAGGAAACTAAAACTAATTCCAGTCCAGAGGGTAATTAAACAGGAGTTTAGATTAGAGTGGTGCTGGAAAAGCACGTTCGATTTTCCTGCTCCTCGGATGCTGCCTGACCTGCAGTGCTTTTCCAGCACCCACTCTAATACAGACTCTGATCTCCAGCATCTGCAGTCCTCACTTTCACCTACTTAAACAGGGGTGTCCACTGATCGCAAATCAGTGTCACTAATCAACACAGGTACGAATACTCATTACGAATACAATAATCCGAAAGCTTACTTAAGACATAGGCACTCAGCCAACCACCCTTGCTGAGCAATCCCTGCAGAGTGCGGAAGATGATGAACCAAAGGTAACTTGGAGCAAACGCCACAGCGAGCCCAGCAACTGAGGTTGTAAAAACGGAAAACAGGAAGCATTTTTTTCTGCCATAACTATGAGAAAGAGTGGAAAGATTTCATGTTTCAATACATTTAAAAGTGATACAGTTAAGTATGCAATTGGCAAAAAGGTGGCATAGATATGAATTATACATACACGTCTGCTGCAAAACCCAGGAATATTGTTCCAAGCATAAATCCCGCATTTACACAAGACTGGGACAAGTCCACCTTCCAAGCCTCAGCACACACTAGTCCAAACTGTCCAAGTGATGTGGGTAAACAAAAATGAACATCATTAATCTGGCATTTCACACTTTTTCAACTTCTTCTATGTCATCATAAAGTCTGATATTGTTCTCATCACATGTCCATTTTCCATTAAGATGTTAGCACTGCTGCCTCACAGCGTCAGAGACCCGGGTTCAATTCCCGCCTCAGGCAACTCTCTGTGTGGAGTTTGCACGTTCTCCCCGTGTCTTGCGTGGGTTTCCTCCGGGTGCTCCGGTTTCCTCCCACAGTCCAAAAAATGTGCAGGTTAGGTGAATTGGCCATGCTAAATTGCCCATAGTGTTAGGTGAAGGGGAATGGGTCTGGGTGGGTTGCGCTTCGGAGGGTCGGTGTGCACTTGTTGGGCCGAAGGGCTGTATCTAATCGAATCTAACTATGTGGTCAGGATAATAGCCTGTGGCTCCATTATGGAATTGTACCCAGGTTAAATATGATGTTTCTCTTTCCGCTGACTCAGCTGACATCAGCCAGCTCAGAGTGGGTCATTGATCAAGGTTGGGAGTTACATGATCTGCTTGCTTTAACTTCGTTAACTGCTCTTTTGAGGACAGCCCCTGTGTAGCTTGAAATGGGGATAGTCTCATGCACAGGTACCAATTTGCCAGGAACTAGCCTTTGTTTTCCTGAATTCAGCAAAGCTAAAGAGGGAGATTTGATAAGCTAAAACCAGCAAGAAAGAAGCACATTCATAGTGAGTGATGGAGAAATGGCTAATACTAAAAAACTTGCTTCAGAGGTCACAAAGGGGTGAGTTTTGAGATTACAAAATCACCGAACATGCATTTGATGCAGCAACTGAAGGTTGCTATCCCAAAAGAAATGGTATTGTAGAGAAATTGCTTTAACTGAAGAATCATTGGAACTTCATGCTTTACATCCAAGGGGGAAGCTAGGGGTAAAACAACAAGATTCCAACTAATATTATCTCGAATATTAGGGCAAGGAAATTTATGAAGGTATGAAATGTGATCCTGCTCATCAGGAAATGGGTTAACTCAGGATATGTTACAGCCACCTTGTCTTATAGCAATTCTTGGGACATGACTAGCGTATGTATTAGAATTTATTTCCAATCCTTATTGCTCTTGGGAAGGTGATTATGAACTGCCTTCTTGAACTGCTACTGTCCATGTGGTATAGATACTCCCACGATACAGTTAGGGAGGGAGTTCCAGAATTTTGAGTTTCTGAAGGATCTAAATCAGGATAGTGAGTGGCTTAGAGAGGAACTTACCACAGTGGTGTTCCCATCTATCTGCTGCCCTCCCCTACCTTTCTCAAAGGTAGTCGGTGTGGGGTTGGAAGATGCTGTCTATGATGAATCCTTGCAGTGCACCTTGGTTTAGTACATATTGCTGCCACTGAGAGTCAGTAGTGGATGCTTGGGGATGTGGTGCCAATCAAGAGGACTTTTTTATCCTGAATGGTGTCATGTTTTCTTGAGTGTTATTGAAGCTGCATCCATCCAGGAAAGTGGAGATTATTCAATCTGAGTAACTCACAGTAACTCAGTTCTCGACCTGTCTCTTGTAGATGATCAGGCTCTGGGGAATCAGGAGGTGAGTTACTCACTGCAGGAATCCTAACCTCTGTCCTGCTTTTGGTACCCACAGCATTTATAAGGTGAGTACAATTCAGTTTCTGGTCAAAGGTAAACCTCAATATATTGATAGTGGGGGATTCAGTGATGATGATGGCTTTGAATGTCAAGGGGCAACAATTAGGTTGTCTGTTACTAGAGATGAGCTGAAAATGTGTTGCTGGAAAAGCACAGCAGGTCATGCAGCATCCAAGGAGCAGGAGAATCGATGTTTCGGGCATGAGCCCTTTTTCGGGCTCATGCCCGAAACATCGATTCTCCTGCTCCTTGGATGCTGCCTGACCTGCTGCGCTTTTCCATCAACACATTTTCAGTTCTGATCTCCAGCATCTGCAGTCCTCACTTTCTCCTGTTACTAGAGATGGCCGTTGCCTGACATTTGTGTGTGGCACAAATGTTATATGTCACCGACAAACTCAAGCCTGGATATTGCTCAGGTCTTGCTGCATCTGAGGAATTGCAAATGGTGCTGAGCACTGTGCAATCATCAGTGAACATTTGTCCTTGACCTTATGATGGAGCGAAGGTCATTGCTGAAGCAGCTACGTCCCTCTCTCTGAGCCCGGAGGCCTGGGTTCAAGGCTCACCTTTTCCAGAGTATGTAACAGCACCTCTAAACCGTTTGCTTAGAAAATGCTTGCCAGAGGAACTCCTGTAGAGATATCTTCAAGCTGAGATGACTAACATCAATAACCACAACCATCCTCCTCTGTGCCAGGTTACAACGAGCAGGAAGTTTTCTCCGAATTCTCAATGACTCCAGTTTTGCTGGGGCTGCTCGATGCCACACTCGGTCAAATGCAGCCTTAACGTTAAGGGGGTTGTCACTCTCATCTCCCCTCTGGCATTCAGCTCTTTAGTCCATGGCTGTAATGCAGTCAGGAGCTGAGCGATCCTGGCAGCACCCCAAGTGGGCAGCAGAGAGCAGGCTATTGTTTGGCAAGTTCTGCTTGATGGTACTGATGCTGACGCCTATCACATTTCATGTGATTGAGAGTAGACTGATGGGATGGTCATTAGTTGGGTTGGGTTTCACCTGCTCTTTGTGAACAGGAAATACCTGGGCAATTTTCCACAATGTCAGAGAAGTGTCACTGTTGAGGCTATACTGCAGCAGCTTGGCCAGGAGAGGAGCAGGTTCTGGAGCACACATCTTCAGTACTAGTGTCAGGGCCCATAGCTTTCACAGTCTCCAGTGCCTCCCACCATTTCTTACTAACACCAGAGGGAACTGAAATGGCTAAAGACTGGCTGAGGGGGTCACTGCAGAAGGCAAAGGTGGAACCTCTATAGAGAATACAGCCAGGGAAATAATAATAGGGAAATGGCAGGGAAATTGAATAAGTATTTTGTATCAAGTGTCATAGTAGTCGACACTGATAGCGGTCTGAAAATAATCAAAGGGGTAAAAGGAGGAGAATATACCCTGGGAGTCATCTTCAAGGAATCCTGGGATTATGGAAATGTCCCAGAGGATTGGAAAACTGCCAATGGAGCACCTTTACTTGAAAAGGGAAAGAGACAAAGAACAAGTATGTGTAGGCCAGTTGGCGTAACATTAGTCATTGGGAAAAGTTACTGTTAATCATTGTTATTGTTATAAATTTAATATGATCAGGCAGAGTCAGCATGGCTTTATGAAGGCTAAACAAAGAGACCTTGGAGTGCAGATTCATAGCTCCTTGAAAGTGGAGTTGCAGGTAGATAGGATAGTGAAGAAGGCGTTTGGTATGCTTTCCTTTATTGGTCAGAGTATTGAGTACAGGAGTTGGGAGGTTATGTTGCAGCTGTACAGGACATTGGTTAGACCATTGTTGGAATATTGTGTGCAGTTCTGGTCTCCTTCCTATCGGAAATATGTTGTGAAACTTGAAAGGGTTCAGAAAAGATTTCCAAGGATGTTGCCAGGGTTGGAGGATCTGAGCTACAGGGAGAAGCTGAACAGGCTGGGGCTGTTTTCCCTGGAGCGTCGGAGGCGGAGGGGTGACCTTATAGAGGTTTACAAAATCATAAGGGGTATGGATAGGATAAATAGGCAATGTCTTTTCCTTGGGGTGGGCGAGTCCAGAACTAGAGGGGCATAGGTTTAGGGTGAGAGGGGAAAGATATAAAAGGGACCTAAGGGGCAAATGTTTCACACAGAGGGTGGTACATGTATGGAATGAGCTGCCAGAGGATGTGGTGAAGGCTGGTACAATTGCAACATTTAAATGGATGGGTATATGAATAGAAAGTGTTTGGAGGGATATGGGCCGGGTGCTGGCAAATGGGGCTAGATTAGGTTGGGATATCTAGTTGGCATGGACGGGTTGGACCGAAGGGTCTGTTTCCATGCTGTACATCTCTATGACTCTAAAGCATGCCTGACAAACGTACTAGAATTCTTTGAGATAAAAAGGGAAACAGTGAATGCAATATATTTGAACTTTCAGAAGACACTTGATAAGATAGCACACGCCAGGCTACTTAAAAAGGTAAAAAGCCCATGGTGTTGCATGTAGTGTTTTGTGCATGGATAGAGGATTGCTTAATTAATAGAAGGCAAAAAACTGGGAGAAAACTTTTTCAGGTTGGCATCCTGTAACTAGTGAAATGCCACAAAGGTCTAATATTTACAATACATAAGTGACTTGGATGAGGCAAGTGAATGTACTATAATCAAGTTTGTGAATGACACAAACATAAGTGGAAGAGCAAGTGCTGAGGGAGACACAAAGAGTCTGCAGAGAGATATAGAGGGGTTGATAGAGTGGGCAAAAACTTGGCAGCTGGTATTTAATGTGAGGCCACCCACTTTGGCTGGAAGAATAGAGGAGCTGAATCTTATTTAAACGGAGAGAGACGACAGAAAGCGACAGAACAGGGATGTTTGGGAGTCCTCATCAGAGAAGCGCAGATCCAAACTGGGCCAATGGAATGTTGGCCTTCGTTTCAAAGGGAATGGTTTGTGAAAGTACAAATATTTTCTGAAAACTAGACAAGGTGTCAGCCAGTATTTCAGCTGAATACTGTTTGGGCCCCTTTATCTCAGAAAAGATGGAGGGCATCAGGCTGATACCAGGTCTGCAGGTTGGGTCGATTGGGCTTGTACTACTTTGAATATAGAAAATGGAAAGACAAATCCTATTGAAACGTGTAAGATTCTTTGGGGACTTGACAGGGTCAATGTAGAAAAGATGGTTTCCCTTTGTCAGACAGGCTAGGACCAGAAGGTGTAATCTCACTTTACGGGGTTATATATTTCAGACAGATATGGTGAGGAATTTCTTCTCTCAGAGGGTAGTGAATATGGTGATAAGATTGTAAGAGTAGGCCATTCAGCCCTTTGAACCTGCTCCTCTACTCAATAGGTTCATGGCTGACCCAGTCCACCTTCCTGCTCTTTCTCCATAAATTGTGGTTTCCTTACTGATCACAAATCTACCTCAGCCTTAAATTACTCAGGGACTCTGCCCCGAAAACTCTCTGCAGCAAGTCTCACAACTCTCTGATGGAAGAAATTCCTCCATATGTCAGCATTAATTTGGCAGCCTTTATTCTGCGACGATGCCCTCTGGTCCTAGACTTTCCCATGAGGGGAAACATCCTCTTAGCATTTACCCTGTCAAACCACTCCCCCCCACCGAGAATCCTATGTGTTGCAAATGAGATCCCCTCTCAATCTTTATAACTCCAGTGAGTAGAGTCCCAACCTGTTTAACAATTCCTGGTAAGACAATCTATATTATTACAATTCTAAAGAAGGATCACTGCACATGAAACATTAGCTCTCACCTCCTTCGACAGATGCTACCAGACTTGCTGAGTTCATCCAGCAATTCCTGCTCTTGTTTCTGATTTCCAGCATCTGCAATTCGTTCAGTTTTTCATCAATCTAACCACTTCCACTTGACACCCTTTCATCTCAGCATCACTGAATCCACTCCCATCAAAATCTTGGTGGTTACCATGAATCAGAAACAACTGTAAAATAACTGGCTACATGATTTCATCAAAGACTAGGAAATCAATGGGATGTGATTCACCACTGGACTCCGTACGCTTGCACCAGAATCTATAAGGAACAAGTCAGGAGTGTGATTTCTTTTTCATGTGCTTGGACATTTGTAGCTCCAGCATTATCCAGGACATTCCAGAACCCCTTCTACCAGAAATGTTCACTCCAACCACCACTGCTGGCCATTGGTGTGGGTGAATGTGTGAGGGGATGAGTGTGTGAGTGGGGGAGTGGGGG
>NC_057718.1:82912378-82940790 GCF_004010195.1 Chiloscyllium plagiosum
AAGTTGACACTTCTGGACATTTCTAGATACTTGAGAAAGTGAGGTCTGCAGATGCTGGAGATCAGAGCTGAAAAATGTGTTGCTGGAAAAGCGCAGCAGATCAGGCAGCATCCAAGGAACAGGAGAATCGACATTTCAGGCATAAGCCCTTCTTCAGGAAACTGAAGAAGGGCTTATGCCCTGAATGTTGATTCTCCTTCTCCTTTGATGCTGCCTGACCTGCTGCGCTTTTCCAGCAACACATTTTTAATTTCTAGATACTTGCTGACAAATTGGACTGGATCAAGGGCTCCGTGCTCCTTTTGCACACTGTCCTCCCCACAGTTAACAGACTCAACAAACACCTGCCCCCAATGCCCTCCAGCAACACAAAGGATCACTGACTCCCATACTCAAAATATCCAAGGAATAATTCCACAGGGGACCGCAGCTTTGCAGGTGGGTACTGCTGTTACCCAATAGGAATCCACTGAGGAACAGACATCTTTACCTGCTCTACATACCCCAGAGATCCCAAAATCCTGACCTTCGAACTCAGGGAACTGCGTGTGCATGAACAACTGAAGGTCTCAATGTGAACCCCATTAAAAAGATAGGATTTAAAGACAGGACTTTAGATTCCTGACTTTATTCAGCAATTATTCCTACAATGAAAATGCTCTCTGTCATGGTGAGAATCAAAGCCTCAGTTATGGATTGCACATAAAAATCTTCATCACCAGCCACTCAAGTTGTAAAATGGGTGACTCCATTTGAATTTACTGCACTATTTTAATAACAACTTGCATATATATCGTACATTTAAATAGTAAAACATTCCAAGGCATTGACCACCAAACAAGACTATGAATGAGTCACTTGGCCTTTAGGGGTTGTTGTGTGGGGGACACAAATTAATTTGCGAGTCATATTTCCACTTAAACAGAAATTGCTGGAAAATCTCAGCAGGTCTGGCAGTGTCTGTGGAGAGAGGTCAGAGTGAACGGTTCGGGTTGAATGATCCCTACTCAGAATTTGACCCCCCCCCCGCAAATGAGCAACTAATTCATATCCCCAATTTTAACATTGGGTAAGGGTGCAAAATCGGGGATGTGAATCAGTTGTTCATTTTACACCCTGCTCAATTTCCCTGCAATATGTATGTGATGATGCTGCCCCTTTAACAAGGTTATTCTGTCCTTGTTTCTTTTGCAAGTGGGGTTGTAAAGGCAGAGGTGCCGATATGTCTCGGGAAGAGCTTACTATAAACAATGGCAGGGAATGACCAGTTCCCCCAGTTCAGGTTTTTAGATTACTTAAAATGTGGAAACAGGCCCTTCGGCCCAACAAGTCCACACCGACCCGCCGAAGCGCAACCCACCCATACCCCTACATTTATCCCTTACCTAACACTACGGACAACTTAGCATGGCCAATTCACCTGACCTGCACATCTTCGGACTGTGGGAGGAAACCAGAGCACCCGGAGGAAACCCACGCAGACACGGGGAAACTCCACACAGTCAGTTGCCTGAGGCGGGAATTGAACCCGGGTCTCTGGCGCTGTGAGGCAGCAGTGCTAACCACTGTGCCACCGTGCCGCCCACATTGTTTAAAGTTTTTTTTTTAGCAGGGTGTCAGAAAAACTGCTGGGGTCCTGGAGAAGCAGTTACCGTGAAATGAGGTCCCATGTTTCAGCAGAGGTCTTAGCTGAACTTTCTCTCTGAAATCTCTCCTGCCTGTAAGAGCCTGTGTTTGAATTTACCTTTTGCCAAGGGGTGTGTTTATGGGCTGTTGCAGGGTTTGGAGCAGCTTCGTTAAGTTGCAATATCGTGCCAGCTGGGTTTTCAAATAAGTTAAATTAGTCTAAATTCTGCTTTCTTTTGCTCGTGTTTCACTCACAGTATTTGTATAAATGCTGTTTTGTTTAAAACTGAGTGGTTTGACCAACTGCATCACTCCTGGAATATCCATGATACATCTGCCTTTACAGAAAATAAAAAAGCATTAGGGTCTGGGCTACTTTTCTGAAAATGTTTTAAGCGGGGTCTGGCCTGGCCTGGCCCATAACTGACTCAGGCACTTTTGGCAGTATTTGTTCTATAGTGCCAATTTGGGATCAGGGTTGTTGGGTTTAAAGGCAGTAACTGATAGATGTTAGTGTATTTTGTTCCAGGTGTTGAATTCGGTTGGTTTAAATTGTGCTTGGTGTAATAATGGCCCTTTCAGTCACGAGGAGTTTTCTGGGGCTGGAAGAAGTGACTTCGGGGGCTTTACAAAAGGTGAGCAAGGCAAAGCTGCTGGAGTTGGCAGACAAGCTGGACCTGGAGCTGCCTTCACCTGTGGGAAAGGGAGAGATAGTTACAGCAATAACTCAGCTGGAAATGCTATCCAAATTTCTGGGAATAGCTAAAATTCCATTGAAAATGAAACAGCTTGAGTTCGAGGCAAAAGAAAAAGAAAGAGAGAAAGAAATGAAACAGTTTGAAGTACTATTAAAAGCAGAATAAAAAGAATAGGAGGAAGAAGAAAGGGGAGAAGAGAGAGAGGAAACCAGCCACAGTGAAAAAAGATTCTTTACTTTCGTCATGGAGAGGGATAGGAGCAGATGGTATGGGAAAAAATTTAATTGGGGGAGGGGGAATTACAATGCAATTAGGCAGGAACTGGGGCACCTAAATTGGGAACAGATGTTCTCAGGGAAATGCACAGCAGATATGTGGAGGGTGTTTCGGAAGCACTCGCTGATAGTGCTGGACAGGTTTGTCCCACTGAAGCAAGGAAGGGATGGTTGGTCAAAGGGTGACAAGGGATGTGAAACGTCCGGTCAAGAGGAAGAAGGAAGCTTACTTAAGGTTGAGGAGGCAAGGATCAGACAGGGCTTTAGAGGGTTACAAGGTAGCTAGGAAGGAACTGAAGAATGGACTTAGGAAAGCCAGAAGAGGGACATGAGCAAGCTTTCGTGGGTAAAGTTAAGGAAAACACTAAGGTGTTCTACACTTACGTGAGGAACAAGAGGATGGCCAGAGTGTGGGTAGAACAGGTCAGGGATAATGGAGGGAACTTGCGCCTGGAGTCGGAGGAAGTAGGGGAGGTCCTTGATAAATACTTTGCTTCAGTATTCGCTACTGAGAGGAACCTTGACGTTTCTGAAGACAGTGTGAAGCAGGCTGATATGTTAGAACAGGTTGATGTTACGAAGGAGGATGTGCTGAAAATTTTGAAAACCATTAGGATAGATAAATCCCCTGGACCAGAGAGGATATTCCCTAGGTTACTAAAGGAAGTGAGGGAAGAGATTGGTGCGCCTTTGGCAATGATCTTTGTATCCTCACTGTCGGCTGGAGTAGTGCCAGATGATTGGAGGGTGGCAAATGTTATTCCCTTGTTCAAGAAAGAGAACATGGATAATTCTAGAGATTACAAACCAGGCAGTCTTATGTCAGTGGTGGGCAAAGCAATAGGCAGCATTCTGAGAGACAGGATTTATGATTACTTGGAAAACCATAGTTTGATTAGAGATAGTCAGCATAGCTTTGTGAGGGGCAGGTCATGCCTCACAAACTTTATTGAATTCTTTGAGAATGTGACAAAAACACGTTGATGAAGGTAGAGCAGTGGCTGTGGTGTACATGGATTTTAGCAAGTCATTTGATAAGGTTCCCCATGGTAGACTCATTCAGAAAACGAAGAGGCATGGGATACAGGGAAATCTGGCTGCCTGAATGCAGAATTGGCTGGCCCTTAGAAGACAGAGAGTGATGGTAGATGGAAAGTCTTCAATCTGGAGCTTGGTGATTAGTGGTGTCCCACAGGGATCGATTCTCAGATCTCTGCTCTTTGTGATTTTTGTAAATGACCTGGATGAGGAAGTGGAAGGGTGGGTTAGTAAGTTTGCCAATGACATGAAGGTTGGTGGAGTTGTGGATGGTGTGGAGGGCTGTTGTAGGTTGCAATGGGACATTGACAGGATGTAGAACTGGGCTGATAAGTGACAGATGAAGTTCAACCTGGAGAAGTGTGAAGTCATTCACTTTGGAAGGTCAAATTTGAATACAGAATATAGGGTTAAAGGCAGGATTCTTGGTAGTGTGGAGGAACAGAGGGATCTTGGGATCCATGTCCATAGATCACTCAAAGTTGCCACCCAGGTTGATAGGGTTGTTAAGAAGGCATATGGTGTGTTGGCTTTCATTAGCAGAGGGATTGAGGTTATGCTGCAGCTCTGTACAGTACTGGTTAGACCACACTTAGAATACTGTGTTTACTTCTGGTCGCCTCATTATAAGAAAGATGTGGAAACTTTAGAAAGGGTGCAGAGGAGATTTACCAGATTGCTGCCTGGACTGGAGGGTATGTCTTATGAAGAAAGGTTGAGGGAGCTCGGGGTTTTTTGTCACTGGAGTGAAGAAGGATGCAAACTGACTTGATAGAGGTGTACAAGATGTTCAGAGGCATAGACAGAGTAGACAGACAGAGACTTTTTCCCGGGGTGGAAATGTCTATGACAAGAGGGCATAATTTTAAGGTAATTGGATGAAGGTTTAGGGGAAATGTCAGAGGTAGGTTCTTTACTCAGAGAATGGTGGGTGTGTGGAATGCCCTGCCAGCAGTGGCAGTGGAGTCAGATACATTAGGGACAATTAAGCCAAGATGGAGAATGTGAAAAATTTGTGGCTGTAAGAGCTGCACCTTTTTTGAGGTATTTTAAATGTTGCAGGTGATTTCCTCGAATTCCAGGAGTAGCAATTACTGTTTTATCTGCAGTTGCAGTGTTTTGGAACTTTAGGGAGAAAAGAGCTAAAGAGTGGCACCCTTAAAAGGTGGAAGACAGACAAAAGGTAGCAATCACATGGTCAGTGAGAGAGGGAGAGAAACAAACCCACACTGTTAACTGACACAGCAGTGAACCTGCACAGTTACTGCCTTTGCTGTTTGAGTTCATGTATCTCTGGACGTTGGAGGGTGTCTCGGAAAAATTCACAAACAGTGGAATTCACGACTAACCTTGGAGGAACCTGTGTGGAACAGTTCACAGTTCCAGTTCACAGGAACAGATAAGTGCATAGTTTTTAATGTGTAACCTTGCTGTAAGGCTGCAATAGTGAGTAGAGTGGGTTTTTTCTTGATTATATGCTTTATTTGGATTGGTCCCTCGATTAAATTTTAAAAATATAAACCATGAGTACTAAGTTAGCCGAGAGCACAGTGTTTTAGAGCAAAAAAAGTGCTATTTTCTGAGTCTCTAGATTGTGAAGAAGCAAAGATGGCCTTTAGTAGAGTGATATTGTTTTCTCACTGGGTGTGGGGGTTTAGGGACAGTTTCCGTGTCACTGATGATTATGTCTGCCAAAGTGTCTTTGGTTGCGAATCCTCTCAAATCGCATGGAGCGGTTGGAGTGGAAGTTAGAGGCAATGAGGAATTTACAGGAGCTAGGGGGTGTAGTGGATTGCAGTTATAGGAAGGGTGAAAAGTCGCAGATACAGTCAGGTAGATGGATTAACTCCAGGAAAGGTGGATAGGTAGTGCAGGAGTCTTCTGTGGCGATCCCCATCTCAAACAAGTATGCTGTTTTGGAAAATGTGGTGGACTCTCAGGAGAATGTAGCACAAAAAGCCATGTTTCGAGTATCAAGACTGGCTCTAATGTAATGAGGGGTATGTCGGGTTCCCAGCAATCAATTGTGTTAGGGGATTCTCTAGTCAGGAGCACAGACAGACGTTTCTGCAGCTGGCAGAGAGAAATCAGAATGGTGTGTTGTCTCCCTGGTGCCAGGATCAAGAATATCTTGGAGAGAGTGAAGAATATTCCCAAAGGAGAGACAGAACAGCAGAAGGTCATTGTTTACAATAGAACTAACGATATGGGAAAGGAAAAGGATGAGATTTGGATGGGAGAATTTAAAAAGGATGTCTTTGAGGGGAGTAATATCTGGATTACTCCCGGTGCTACAAGCTAGTGAGGGCAGGAATAGGAGGATAGAGCAGATGGACGCATGGCTGAGGAGCTGGTGTATGGGAGAAGGATTCACATTTTTGGATCATTAGAATCTCTTCTGGGGTAGAAGTGACCTGTATAAAAAGGTTGGATTGCACCTGAATTGGAAGGGGACTAATATACTGGCAGGGAGATTTGTTAGAGCTGCTCGGAAAGATTTAAACTAGTAAGGTGAGGGGGTGGGACCCCGGGAGTCAGTGAGGAAAGTTCAATCTGAGACTGGTGCAATTGAGAAAGGGCGTGAGTCAATCAGTCAGGGCAGGCAGGGACAAAGCAGAGAACAAGGCAGGTCTGATAAATTAAACTGCATTTATTTCAATGCAAGGGGCCTAACAGGGAAGGCAGATGAGCTCAGGGCATGGTTAGGAGCATGGGACTGGAATATCATAGCAATTACAGAAGCATGGCAGCTATAGGAAGGACAGGAAGGGGGTCAAGAGAGGAGGGGGAGTGGCATTTTTTGATAAGGGATAGCATTACTGCTGTACTTCGGGAGGATATTATTGGAAATACATCCAGGGAAGTTATTTGGGTGGAATTGAGAAATAAGAAAGGGATGATAACCTTATTGGGATTGTATTATAGATTCCCTAATAGTCAGAGGGAAATTGAGAAACAAACTTGTAAGGAGATCTAAGAATAATAGGGTGGTTATGGTAGGGGGCTTTAACTTTCCAAATATAGACTGTGACTGCCATAGTGTTAAGGGTTTAGATGGAGGGGAGTGTGTACAAGAAAACTTTCCGTTTCAGTATGTGGATGTATATAGTAGAGAAGGTGCAAAACTTGACCTACTCTTGGGAAATAAGGCAGGGCAGGTGACTGAGGTGTCATGAGGGAAGCACTTTGGGTCCAGTGACCACAATTGAATTAGTTGGAAAAGGATAGACCAGATCTAAAAGTTGAAGTTCTAAATTGGAGGAAGGCCAATTTTGACGGTATTCGGCAAGAACTTGCAAAAGCTGATTGGGGCAAATGTTCGTAGGTAAAGGGACGGCTGGAAAATGGGAAGCCTTCAGAAATGAAATGACGAGAATCCAGAGATAGTGTATTCCTGTTAGAGTGAAAGGAAAAGCTGGTAGGTGTAGGGAATGTGGGATGATTAGAGGAATTGAGGGTTTGGTTAAGAAAAAGAAGGAAGCATATGTCAGGTATAGACAGGAGAGATGGAGTCAATCCTGAGAAAAGTATAACGGCAGGAGGAATATACTTAAGAGGAAAATCAGGAGCACAAAAAGTGGACATGAGATAACTTTTGCAAATAGGGTTAAGGGGAATCCAAAGGGATTTTATAAACACATTTGGGACAAAAGGGTATCTAGGGATAGAATATCCCCTCAAATATCAGCAAGGCAGCCTATGTGTGAAGCCATAGGAGATGGGGGAGATACTAAACGAGTATTTTGCATCAGTGTTTACTGTGGAGAAGGACATGGAAGGTATAGGATGTAGGGAAATAGATGGTGACATCTTGAAAAATGTCCATATTATACAGGGGGTGGTGCTGGATGTCTTGAAACACATTGTAGTGGATAAATCCCCAGGACCTGATCAGGTGTACCCTAGAACTCTGTAGGAAGTTAGAGAAGTGATTGCTGGGCCTCTTACTGAGATATTTGTAAAATCGATAGTCACAGGTGAGGTGCCGGAAGACTGGAGGCTGGCTAACATGGTGCCGCTGTTTAAGAGGGGTGGTAAAGACAAGCCAGGGAACTATAGACGGGTGAGCCTGACCTCGGTGGTGGGCAAGTTGTTGGAGGGAATCCTGAGGGACAGGATTTACATGTATTTGGAAAGACAAGGACTGATTAGGGATAGTCAGCATGCCCTTGTGCATTGGAAATCATGTCTCACAAACTTGATTGAGTCTTTTGAAGAAGTAATGAAGAGGATGATGACAGCAGAGTGGTGGATGTGATCTTTATGGACTTCAAGTAAGGCATTTGACAAGGTTCCCCATGAGAGACTGATTAGCAAGCTTAGATCTTTTGGAATACAGGTAGAACTAGCCATTTGGATACAGAACTGGCTCGAAGATAGGAAACAGAGGGCGGTGGTGGAGGGTTGTTTTTCAGGCTGGAGGCCTCTGACCAGTGGAGTGCCACAAGGATCGGTGCTGGGTCCTCTACTTTTTGTCATTTACATAAATGATTTGGATGCAAGCATAAGAGGTACAGTTAGTAAGTTTGCAGATAACACCAAGTTGGAGGTGTAGTGGACAGCGAAGAGGGTTACCTCAGATTACAATGGCATCTTGACCAGATGGGCCAATGGGCTTAGGAGTGGCAGATGGAGTTTAATTCAGATAAATGCGAGGTGCTGCATTTTGGGAAAGCAAATCTTAGCAGGACTTATACACTTAATGGTAAGGTCCAAGGGAGTGTTGCTGAACAAAGAGACCTTGGAGTGCAGGTTCATAGCTCCTTGAAAGTGGAGTCGCAGGTAGATAGGATAGTGAAGAAGGCATTTGGTATGCTTTCCTTTATTGGTCAGAGTATTGAGTACAGAAGTTGGGAGGTCATGTTGCAGTTGTACAGGACATTGGTTAGGCTACTGTTGGAAGTTTGTATGCAATTCTGGTCTCCTTCCTATCGGAAAGATGTTGTGAAACTTGAGAGGGTTCAGAAAAGATTTAC
This sequence comes from Chiloscyllium plagiosum, assembly GCF_004010195.1. Taxonomy (NCBI): domain Eukaryota; kingdom Metazoa; phylum Chordata; class Chondrichthyes; order Orectolobiformes; family Hemiscylliidae; genus Chiloscyllium; species Chiloscyllium plagiosum. Next base: position 82,920,992 of record NC_057718.1, read on the forward strand.
AAGGATGTTGCCAGGGTTGGAGGATTTGAGATACAGGGAGAGGCTGAACAGGCTGGGACTGTTTTCCTTGGACCGTCGGAGGTTGAGAGGTAACCTAATAGAAGTTTATAAAATCATGAGGGGCATGGATAGGATAAATAGACAAAGTCTTTTCCCTGGGGTGGGGGAGTCCAAAGCTAGAGGGCATAGGTTTAGGGTGAGAGGGACAAAATTTAAAAGGGACCTAAGGGGCAACTTTTTCACACAGAGGGTGGTGCGTGTATGGAATAGCTGCCAGAGGAAGTGCTGGAGACTTGTACAATTGTAACATTTAAAAGGCATTTGGATGGGTATACGAATAGAAAGGGTTTGGAGGGATATGCGCCAAGTGCTGGAAAATGGGACTAGATTAAGTTAGGATATCTAGTTGGCATGGACGAGCTGGACCAAAGGTTCTGTTTCCATGTTGCACATCTCTATGACTCTGTGACTCTATGACTCTTGGATATATGATGAAAGTTATATAAGTTAGCTGAATCTTAGAGTATATAAAAGATGGCACAACATTGAAGGCTGAAGGGCCCATGCTGTGCTATACTGTTCCATGTCCTATGCTGTATGTTCTATGAAAGGGAAAAAGGCAGAGAGAGTTTGCATTCCATAAATTGAAACTTAGAAAGGGAAGTCGGCTTAAAAGGATAGAGGAGTTCAAAAATTCACTTCCTGAAGTAGTGAGAACTCATATGGCAGTGCAGAGTGCTAAAACTGAAATGGCTGATGATTATGAGTTGGATCATAGATCAAAGTTTGGCTTCCGACATCAGTTTCAATCTGTGAGGGATAGAAATTGGGAAATGGGAAATCTCCACATGATAAGGGAAAGTTAGATCTCAGTGAAAATCGTAAGGATTATTTACCACAGGGTAAAAAGAGAACCCAAGAAGGGGAAAGAGATGTTAAAGAGCTCCAGAGTTTTCACTGCAATATAGTAGACCATGTGAAATCACAGTGTTGGTGGGTTAGAAAAAGCACTGGGAAAACGGATGTCGGAAAACAGTGAGTTTTGTTGAAGTGGAAAGGAAAAAACAGTGGAGGCTAAAAAGCTGCAGCAGAATGTACAAGCTGGTCAGAGGTTGGTTAAGGAGGAAGGGCCAGATCTTCTTAAACCATTTACATGCAAAGGGAAGGTTACTCACAAGGGCCAGGAGCTAGTAAAGAGGTTACAATATTAAGAGATACCGGATCAGGTCAATCTCTGATGCAGTGAAATGAGAAGATACATAGCTCAGAAGTGTTATTGCCAGAAAAAAGGTGCCAGAAAATGGAATTGACAGTGAGACAAAAAGTGCTCAAATATATGGAGTGAGGTTAGAGTGTCCACTGAAAAGTGGAGAAGTGGTGGTCAGACTTTTGGAAGAGCACTCAGCATTTTTACTAGCCTGGACTACATAAGGATGTAGTTGAATTTTGCCGGACATGTCATACATGTCAAATAATTGGAAAATCACAATCAGTAATAAAACCCGCACCGTTCCTACCCATTCCTGCATTTGAGGAAAAACATAAAGTGGGAATCAGTATTTATAAACAATAATAGATGTGCCCAGTAGATTTCCAAAGACCATTCCATTTCACAATATCACAGATGAAAGGATTGTAGAAGAGTTACTCAAATGTTTCACTAGATAGGGACTACCCACAGAGATACAATCAGATCAAAGATCAAACTTTACATCAAAGTTATTCAAGGAACTTATGGACAGCTTTGCAATAAAAGAATTCAAATCCACTATGTAACATCCAGGATTGCAGGGAGCGCCAGAAAGATGGCATCAGATGTTAAAGACCATGTTGAGGGATTATAGTCAAGATGATTGCAATAAGGGAATTCCATTTGTACTTTTTGTGATCAGCGATGCATCAAATGAATCGACCAAATTTGTTTTTATGCATGGGGTGAGAGGACCACTAAAATTGATTAAGGAGAAATTGCTGAGTGAGAATTCAGAGACCCCATATTTGGACTATGTTTCAAATTATAGGGAATGATTAAATACAGCAGGGGATTTGGCTAGATAGCATTTAAAAATATCACAGCATACGATGAAACAGGAAGCAAATAGGAAATCAAACTCACAATTTTGCTATCGGAGATAAAGCGTTAGTCTTACTGCCAGTGATAGGTAAATCTTTAAAAGCAAGATTTAATGGATCTTAACAAGTCGAAAAGAGATTGAGTGAGGTGAACTATTTGATAAGGACTCCAAACAGAAAGAAATCTCAAAGGAGGCTGTGTTATTGGTTACAAAACAGGGGGAAGAACTAAGTTCAGAGGATTCGGAATTGGACATTCCTCAAATTAAATTGGACAATGAGGAAGTCGTCAAAAATTGGGATAAATTATTGAGTTACCTTACAAAGAAAAATCAAAATGACCTGAAAGAGTTATTGCTGTAGCATGTGGAGATGTGGAAATAAGCTGGGAAGTACTAACTTAATTATGCATGATGTATGTTTCGGGAATGCTGTTCCAATTAAGCATCATCTATATAAACTTTACCCTCTAACGTTGGCACAGGTTGAAAAGGAGGTTGAACACATGCTCCAAGATGACATAATCAAAGTGAATTGCAGGGGTTGGCGCTCGCCCACTGTAATGGTGCCAAAATCAGATGGTATCCAGTGGTTATGTGTGGACTATCACAAAGTTAAAGCAGTTACAAAATCTGATTCATTTCTGATTCCACATTTAGAAGACTGCATTGAAAAGGTGGGACAAACAACTTATATTTCTAAGGTGGACTTACTCAGAGGATACTGGCAGGTACCTTTATCCAAAAGAGCAAAGATAATTTTGGCTTTTGTAACACTGAATGGCCTATATCAATTTAAAGTCAAGCCATTTGGTATGAAAAATGCTTTCAAAGACTAGCCAATAAAGTCATTGCCAAATTACCCCAGTTGTGTGGTTTACATCAATGACATAGTGACTTTAAGTCACACATGTAAGGAACATTTGCAGCAGTTATCTGAATTATTTGATCGACTTTAGGAGGCAAGCTTGATGATAAACCTAGCCAGGAGTAAATTTGCCAAAGCCAAGTCACCTTCCTGAGTCAATGTACATGAACAAATGATCCTAGGGAATGTAAAAACAAAGATAATTGAGGCGTTCCCCATACCATTGATGAAGAGAGGAGTAATATGATTCCTGGGATTGAATAGGTTTTAACGGAAATTCATACTGAACTTTAGCAACATGTCTGCTCCACTCAGTGAATTACTGAAGAAATGCAAGAAGTTTTAGTTGACAGCAGAGTTCAGAAGGCATTTGACAGCCAGACAAGCTGTGTTAGGCACTGCCCCAGTGTTAGCCACACCTATTTATGCAAAGCCATTCAAGGTGGTTGTTGATGAGAATGATTTGAGTGTCGATGCTGTGCTCTTACAGGAAGACAATGAGAAGATAGAGGGGCCTATTGGATATTTCTCCAGGAAATTGAATATTCATTGGCAGAAATATTGGACAATTGAGAAGGAGACTTTGAGCTTGGTGTTGACATTTATGTTGCCAGTCATGTGTCCGAGGCAATTACAGAGGAACCTCTATTATCCAACATTCGATTATCCGAATACCAGATTATCCAGTAAGATCACAAAGTCCCATTGCTCGGCTAAACTATGTTATCCAGCATTCAATTATCTGTAGTTCGATCAAACAAACAAAATACTCCCCACCTGTGTCCTTCAGATAATCAAGTTTCCTCTGTGATATAGATCATAGCCCATTAAAGCTTTTGGACACTGACACATTTAAGGACAAAAATTCCAGACTGTTTATTGGAGCTTATTATTGCAGCCATTCAATTTAAAAGGTGTACATGCGACAGGGCAGGAAAACATGATAGCCGCCATATTGTCAAGACTTGGGGGAGAAACAGAGGTGATCAATTGCAGGAGTAAACAGACTGAAATGGAATGTAGTAATGCATGTTTGTTTATAGTTTATAGTCAATGTAATGCATTATATAGTGTACTAACAGGGTAAGACTAAAGGGTTTTAAATGAAGCCATGTTTGCATGTTGATTGCTCACTTTTTTTAAGAGGGAGGTGTGATGATGCTGCCTCTTTAACAAGGTTATTCTGTCCTTGGTTTTTTTTGCAAGAGAGGTTGTAAAGGCAGACGTGCCGGTACGTATCGGAAAGAGTTTACTATAAACAATGGCAGGGAGTGACCATTTGTCACAGTTCAGGTTTTTTTTCTACTTTGATTTTGTTTCACCAAGGAGTCCAAAACTCTGTTGGGGACCAAGAGAAGCAACTACAGTGAAGAGAGGTTCCATGCTTCAACCAGAGGCCTTGCCTGAACTTTCTCTCTAAATCCTCTCCTGCCTGTAAGAACCTATCTTTGAATTTACCTTTTTCCAAGGGGTGCGTTTATGGGACATTGCAGGGATTAGAACAGCTTTGTTAAGTAGTAAAATTGTGTTGACTGGGTTTTCAAATAAGTTACTCTAAGCTCTGTTTTCTTTGATTCATGTTTCATCTGTAGTATTTATATAAGTTCTGTTTTGTTTAAAGCTGAGTGATTTGACCAGATGCATCACTCCTGGAATATCCACTATACATCTGCCTTTACAAAAAATGAAAACTTAGGGTCGAGGATACTTTTATTAAAATGTATTGAGAGGTTCTGGTCTGGTCCATAGCATATAACAAACAGCCAATTCAAGATACAAAACAGTTCTTGCAGTATAAGCAGATTTTGCAGACCACATGACTGATGGTGGCAGATTTATTTTTACTTGGTCATTGCCAGCAAAACCAACATTCATTTGATATCCCTAATTGTCGTTGACATGGTGGTATTGAGTTGCTTTCTTGAAGTCCATACACCCACAGCAAGTTCCAAATTTTTGGCCTAATGACAGTGAAGGAGCACCCATATAGTTCCAAACCAGGATAATCTGAAGTTGAATTTATATTTTGTCTGCTAAGAAGCAGAAGACACAAAGACAAATAAAGACAGACACAAAATAAAACATGGATGTAGTAGGTAGAAGGAAAGTCTGGTCAAAATGGCCCCTGTCCACAGGATTCACTGAAATGAATCCTTTGGCTTGTCAAAACTTGCTGCTTTTTGATCATCCTGCTCCAATGTACTTTCACTTGTTTCCAGGAGGCGCCGAACGATTGGTTCAAACTTATAAAAGTCTCTGATCGCTTTGTCGAAAGCCACAATTCACAACAACTGAAAAGGGGAAATAAATTGGCTTTCTTCAGGTTTGAAGTGCTTTTTGTTTACTGCAGAGAAAAGAACAGCTACTTCCTTATCAGAAGTCCAATGGCTTTTGACCAAACATCACACACATGAGCTTTTCAGCTACCTGGGAACCAATCACATTGTTGTTGGCAGGCAGAAGGCATTTATTGTCAACAACTGACCAATCAGCTACTTGCTGCCAACTGAATCCCAGTTTGTCCAAAGCCCCTGGCTCCAGTTCATCTGTAGTAACTTGCCCCACTGCTTGAGCACACAGAATGCTGGGTAATTTGATTTTAATAATGCAGTCATGCTTTACACAATCTTTGGGTTTTAGGATCATTTTTTTTTCCATATCAGTCCACATTTAAAAGTACAGAAAAATGGAAAGATGTAGTCTTTACATAGCTCCATCCTTAAAATAAGGCCACCCTTTCTCCCCCCGCATCATTAAATCTTAGCATTTCTCAAACTTTTAAAGTACCCCAACATTTTACACTCAGGGCAAGGAATCTAACCCTAATGTTAGAATATTTTCTTTCTCAGCATTGTCAATTCATTTTGAATGGTCGAAACAAAAGACTCTATCTCAATTGCATTCCAAGTTTTAAACTTTCAGTGAAGGCCAGTGGATTATGATCAGTGTAAATAAGTGTTTCCTTATTACTGTGTCGGACATAGACTTCAAAGTGTTGAAGCACCAACAGGAACCCCAAAACCACTTTTTCTGCAAAGGTATCCTGGAGCTGAAGTGACTGACCTCCAAGAACCACAGCCACAACTTCCCATGTGCCAGGTATGACTCTAGCCAGTTTGAAACCGATACCCATTAATTCCAGTTTTGTTCAGGCTCCTTGATGCCACATTTGGTTAAACATTTCATGTCAAGGGCTATCACTCTCACTCTCGCCTCTGGAATTCAGCGGTTTTGTCCATGTTTGAACCAAGGCTGTAATGAGGTCAGGAGCTGAGTGGCCCTGGCAGAACCCAGACTGGGCATCACTGAGCAGGTTGTTTCTAAGCAGGCCCTACTTAATAGCTTTAGATAATTCAAATAGGCGATAAACCTTGTAGATTCATTCAGGAAATCTCTGGTAGCAAATAGTAAGAACACAAATTATTTGCCCCAATTCAGTGGATATTCATGACAATATGATTTAATCATGATTTTGAGGATCTGATGATACCTCCCCAAAGCTCCCTATGTTTGTAGATGAAATGCAGTTGACTTCAATTTTTTTTTAGTGAAAAGGATGATGTTTTCTTGGCAAAGTTAGACCATGATCAGATTGTATCTCAATTTACACCATATCAGTAAAAACGAATTGAACTTTTCTATTACTATTCTGGCTGTGGCTTTCCTTGAAGGAATAGTTTCGGGAAATTGGGTTACCATGTCCATCATTGTAAGGCCATACTGGTGACCTAGTCTCATTATCCATAATGGTTCTATCGAATCTAGTAACACTCGATTGAATGGTTCTTCAAAGACTGGTTTGGGTATTGAAGATGCTGGTTTGATTACATGTTGAGGTTCGCATTCCACTTAACATGTATGGCATGATTTACCCGACAGCATGCACACCTTCTGAAGTCTTGCCCAAACAGAATACCTACTTATTGCAACCTGCGTTTCCCGCATTCCTTTTCATGTGCTACTCACAATGACTCCTTACGATATCTGAGCAGTAGCATTATTTGATGAACAGGTATCCATTCTACATCCACAGGTCAGCTACCTCATCAGAACTCTGTTTTAAATGCAATAATACTCTGGAACCCCTTCAGTCTCGGTTTCCATGTGAGCTGTGTGCGCTAACTCAGGATCGACTATACTCATTCTTAAATACAGTTTTAACAACTCTAACACTTGCTTGAGGTAGTCCCCTGACTACCACCAGTCCCAATAACTAGTTGCACCCCAATTCGACTTTGTGCAATGGAACTGGGATATATTCTCCACCTATCCAATTCACCAACATTTTGGCTTCACAAAAAACTTGTTTGCAGATGCAGCAGGTAACTAAGAAGGCAAATAGAATATTGTCCTTAATTGCTGGAGGGATGTGGTTTAAAAATAGTGAGGCTATGCTGCAGCTGTATAGGGTGAGGCCACACCTTGAGTACTGTGTACACTTTTGGTCTCCTTACTTGGGAAAGGATGTACTGGCACTGGAGGGAGTGCAGAGGAGGTTCACTAGGTTGATTCCAGAGTTGAGAGGGTTGGCTAATGAGGATAGATTGAGTAGACTAGTACTATACGAATTGGAATTTATAAGAATGTGGGGAGATCACATAGAAACATACAAAATTATGAAGAGAAGAGATAAGAGAGAAGCAGGGAGATTGTTTCCACTGGCAGGTGAAACTAGAACTAAGGGGCATAGCCTCAGAATATGGGGGAACAGATTTAGATGAGTTGAAGACAAACTTCTTCACCCAAAGGGTTGTGGATCTATGGAATTCCCTGCCCAGCAAAACAGTTGAGGCTGCCTCGTTGAATGTTTTTAAGGCAAAGGTAGATAGATTTTTGAACAGTAAAGGAATTAAGGGTTATGGTGAGAGGGCGGGTAAGTGGAGCTGAGGCCACAAGAAGATCAGCCATGATCTTATTGAATGGCGGAGCAGACTCAAAGGGTCAGATGGCCTACTCCTGCTCCTATTTCTTAAGGTCAACGAACTCTCTGCAGTGAAAATTACATCCTTTTACAGAATAGTCCCTTAATATAATTATTGGCTTTGATAGTTCCTTTGAAGAAAAAAAAGCATTATCTTCTTTCCAGCTAAAAGCTCTTTATAGCTGCCATCTACCTATGTTCCCCTTCTTCAATAATGTTTAATTCTGGTCTCAACAAAGTTAATGCTGTAATCTTTAGGAACTTCTCTATTCAACACTTTCTAACAAGTTTCACTAAATCCCATGATTTCCCCTGAAAAACCATTGGCATTCTGAATGTATGTGTCCCACCTTGTTATAACAGAACTGTTCTGACTTCCACTCCCAGTACCTTCCCTACTGGTCTGAAGAGGAGACCTTCGAATATTCCCAGCTATCCATTCCTTATCTTGACTAGTTGCCTTCCTTTCATTTTCTACCCATTTCAAATTTATAAGAGTGAGAGAAGAACAGTTCAATTTTATGGATCAGCTCATAATCATTCGTCATTGCTGCCACCTGTCCAGCAGTTGCAAATCTTTGGTCCTCAACATGGCTTCTTATTACACACGCGAGTGAAGTCCTGCAGTTGAAAAGTGGAGCTTTCTTCATCTTCCCAGATCACTGGGATTGGCCGTCAGAAACAAACAATTTTTATAGGCTGAAGAAGGTCATTCTGTTTCCACCAATTAGCATGTCAGTAACTTCACAGTGGTCAGCTAGAGAGCTAGGACTGAGATGAGGAGAAATCTCTTTACCCAGACAGTGGTTAGGATGAGAATGCATTGCCTGGGAGAGTGATGGAGGCAGATTCCATTGAAGGTTTTGAAAAGGATAAGGTTTGAGGGCTGGAGAGTGGAAGTAGCTGGGTAGTTTTCTTGGGAAGCTGGTGCAGACGTGACCTCCTTATGTACTGTAAAACTCTACCTCCTTATGTACTGTAAAACTCTACGATTTCTAACTTGCGCTTTTCAACGGAGTTCAGCCCTGGGCACTGCTCTTCATGAGAATATATCTGTTTTTGAGGATTACAATGCAGCATTTCCTCAATGATACCAGAGCTAAAGGGGCTACTTAATGAGGACAGTTTGCATTGGCTGGATTGTGGTTCATTGAGGATAGAAGATTACAGGATAATGTACTTGAAATGCTTATCATAATTAAAGGATTCCGTAGATGACCTCTGGAGGAGAGTCAAATCTGCATGCTATTCTTGGATTCCACACACAAGAATAATATACAATGTTTATCAAGCTTTATAATCCTTTCCCCAGGTTCCCTGGTTCCATTGCAATCTGACATAGGTACATTTTTGTTGAAGCAAAGGATATGACCAAAGGCAGGTATAATGCCTCTTCCACGTTCTTTCACTATAGACTCTGGCATTGCAAAATAAACACAGACTACTCTTCAAGTGTAATAAATTCAGGCATGTAGTATTTGCATCAGAGATTTATTTCAACAGTTAATAATATATTTTTCTACAGTTAAAACTTTAATTCCCAAAAACTAAAGATTATTCTCTAAAACATATTCTAAAACAGGTGATCTGTACACATCATGGTAAACTGTGAGATATCCGTAAATTGAATCAGAGTAATAACAAGTGTAGATATTGAAAATAAGAAATCAAAATTAAGAACAGTCATAGATAGATGTATAGCTTAATGTGAGACGTTAATTGAAGGTGCGCTATAGGTCTGCTGGTGAAATTAGTAAGGTTTCTGAAGTTGAGTCCCGGTGTGACAAGGAACACACATTGTCCACCTCCTATCTGTTAACAGGGTTGCAGTTACTTTTGAGAAGGTATTTTTCATTGCGCCAAAAAGTATTCAACACTTTAAAGTGGCAAAAGCGATGCTGAAATGAAAAAGAAAGGGAAAAGCCATCATCATTAGGTTAACAGTGATTTTATTAAAACCAGCAGACTGGTTGGTGGGTCAGTCTTTCACTTCTTACTCCAGAATGGAAATTATTTTTTTTATTTAGCCTGGGAATGAGTCGGAGTTTCTCCTGCTCTACCAAACCAACTGGTCAGAATATTATAGCATTTATGCCATTAGGCCACTGGGATGGACAGACAAGACAGAGTATGAAATCGGTTTTTTTAAAAACATTAGGTTAAAAAGCAGGAAGATGGGTACATCATATCGGAGGCACTCTGTTTCAATCATGGTAAGCCCCAAAGTTTATAACCTCCTCTTCATGCCTTCTCATTTGGCATCCAAAACCCATTGCGTGCCCCTCTCTCCAGGCTCCCCTGTCTCTTGCTGCTTTCACACTTAAGTTTCCCTGTACCTGCTCTTGCAGTCCCAGCAGCATCTACAATTCAGCTCTGACACTGCAGGAGCTACTTGAGAGTAGAATTCCACCGAGGGACAGAACTCCCATGTCCTTCATCATCCTTAGCACATTATATTATATTATTGGTTTTGTTGTGAGTTAGTTGGTTTGAAATTGACATTTGTAATGCAGAGTGGAGCGATGGGCAACACATCTCCCTACCTACCCAAAACCCTGTAAGAATGAGCGCTTTGCAGGGAGTTACGCTGGAACACAAATTTCCTGGCCTCTCCCTATGTTTGTGATGAATTGATTCGGAATACTTTACCGCTCCAAATCTAGCTTCCACTTGATGTAATGCCGTTTCTTCTGAAACTATTTGCACAGGGCAGCTAGGTGTTAATGCAGTGGAGCAGACAAGCTGGACCATCCAGCCATGATATTTGCAGTCATTTTGCAGTTGTAGTGAAGGTACTTTGTGTAACAGACAGACAGGCCTGCCGCCTGCCTCCTGCCTCTCTCTTTCTCTCCACAGATGCTGACAGACCAGCTGTGTTTCTCCTGCACTTTCTGTTCATATTCCAAATTTCCAGCATCCACAGTACTGTGCTTTTACTTGTATTTATTTATGTATATGCATTTCTCTTTGCTACCCATTTTCCCATGTTTTCTTATGTATATAGCATGAGAGGAAATCTGGAGCTTCATTACACAGGGAAATTCTTTCCTGCTTCGATTTCTCATCTAGGTCTGATGCTCAGCCCATGTTACCCCCAATCACCAAATCCTCAAGAAGATGTAATGGTCCACTTCCTCCACACAGAGAGTTTCTCTTACCTCAGAGTTTCCTGGAGTATTGACAACAAAGCAAGATATTAATGCTTTGTTTGTTCCTTTTTTGCACTGTGTCCTTCCCAGGTCAGCTTCCAGAAAGTACAACAGTCCACCGATATCCTAGCAAAATACAAGCATAAACCACATTCATTTTGTGAAAATCACTCGGTTGCAGTCTGTGAACCATGTCTACTACCCTCCATGTCCTGCAATACTAAATTATAGCTGTAAATCAGGTGAGGGATATATTGAAAGTTGGCAAAGTAGTAATACCCAGTCACTGTAAGTGTGCTCACGCTCAATTCTGATCCTGTTCACACACATATGGGAACAGGAAGACTGAACTGACAGGCTGCTTGTGAAGACTGGCTCAACATGAAGTTAGCCTCAGCCTGGATCATGTGCCAGGAAATAGTTGTGCAGAGCCCAGGCATTAACACACAGTCAGAAGGTGGGCAGTGCACTCTGTCACCTTTATTTGCAGAGTTCAATAACTGATGACTGCCACAAGCATCTCAGCCTCAAGTGCAAGCAGGCTACCTCCACATTATCTGAGTTTGTGAGGGGATGGCATCATGTGGATGTGGCTAAGAGTGAGGGCCACCACATCAGACGTTTCACTTAGTTTCATGGGTGACTGTGCAGTTTCTGATTTATTGATAACATTTGAATTGTTTGTCAGCGTGTGAGCTTCCATTCATCAACTGGAAAAAGGACAAATGTGAAGGGAAGCTGGGGTCACGGAGACTGCTGGAGAGATGGGTCCCATACACTGCTGGTAAGAATGGAACAATTCAGGCTCTTGTGTTCCACAGACACATTCCCACAATCAGGACAAAGTGAAGTCCGCAGTGAGTGTGCTCAGGTGAGAGATGCTTGGATCAGATGTGGGATGCACACCATTGTAATAAGAACCTGATCCGGAGCTGATTCTAGTCTCCTCGTTCCTCAGCTTGGACATTTCTCTGCATCTCCCTCCTCCTCCTCCAATGCATTCACAGAATCCTTACACTGCAGAGAGAGGCTATTTGTCCAATCAAGTCTGCACTGACCCTCCTGAGAGTCTCCCACTCAGACCCACCCCCTACCCTATCCCTGTAGCCCTGTGTGGCTAATCCATCTAGGTTGCACATCCCTGGACACTTTGGGCAATGTAGCATGGCCAATCCACCTAACCTGCACATCTTTGGAATGTGGGAGGGAAATGGAGCACCCAATGGAAGCTCACACAGTCACCCAAGGCTGAAATTAAACCCAGGACCCTGGCATTGTGAGGCAGCAGCACTAACCACTGTAGTCACCTTAACTTTACATTTCACCATTTGCCATTGAGGGATTTGAACAATGTCCCGAAAGGATTGCTAATCCAGTGATATTACCACTACACCATTGCCTTCCCCTATTGCACTGATCTCCCCTCTTTAAGGCCCACTCTTCTCTGGAAGATTCTGTCAAGGAAAGTGCTGGGGACCACCACTATGCAGGAGACCCTTACACAAAGGTTCTGCAAATCTCCAAGCAACCAGCTGGGGCACTGGTACCACATCTTCAAAAGCTTGAAGGCGTGTTCAGTGATGTTCCATGTAAGCAGATGATTTAAATTGTGTTGACATGGCACTTCCAGTTTGGGTTGGGAAAAAGGGTGAACAATTATCTCTTCAAAAGGATATCCCATGGCTCCCACTGTCCAAGCCCTGGCTGGGACCTGCTGACGTTCCCCCTCACTCACCTACACTCTGGGTATCCTCCGTCATCACTGCTCTGGGACCCAGACACCTTAGCCTCCCGAATTGCCCACCTTCTCGACATCCACGAAGTTTAAGCTCAATATCCTGGAGGATTTCTGCCAGTGGGTGCTGTCATTTGCCAGTGTCACTGGGATTAGAACCACCTTGCATCATAAGGTCTCAAGGATGTCATGACATCATAGGCCGTGGAGTGTCATGGCAACCAGATATTTCGAACTCTGTGTGTGAGCCACCATTTTCCCAACCAATTTGGTTGGCAATGACAATTTATATTTACTGCTCTTTAGGACATTAAAATGTTCCAATGTGCTTCAGATTGATCAAACAAAATATGACACTGAACCCCAAGGAGAGATCAGGCAAGATGTTCAAAATCCTCAACAAAGGCAAAGGTTTTGATGAACATTTTTAAAACCAAAACCAGCGTGTGTGGAAAGCTACAGAATTTCAGGGCGCAAGTTTCAGAGCTTAAGGCCTTGGCAGCTGGAGGCACAAAGGGAGCAGAGAATTAACATCAGGAATTCAGAAATAGCACAGATATCTTGGAGGATTATGGAGCTGTGGAGAGGATTGTGTAGAGATAAGGAGGGGCAAGGTATCGAAGGGATTTGAAAACAGAGATGGGGCCACATATGAAAGATGCAAAAGAAAGCACTGCAAACATTTTGAATTCCTTAATTACAAGATTCTCTTTGCCCAACAGGAGCGCACCCAGGTTTTCTGAGACGGTGTAGTGGGGGAGGGGGAGCAAAATAAGGTTCATTTCCCACCTGCAGATGGGGTGAGAGCCACATGAACTTTGTAGACGTAATGGAGTCAAAGTGGTGTCTGTACGACCTTTTCCAGGACTGATAGAGTCAGAGGTATTACCTTCGTCATCTGCCCGGTCCCCATTGCAACCCAATTTCAGCTAACTGTTAAAGTATTCAGAATCCCTGTTTAATTACCTTCACTTGTGCTGACACCACCCGAGTGACTTTGAAGAGATGATCATCCGTCGAGAATCTGTTGAACGATTCCACGGCAAAATCTAAGGCGCTCTGGACATCCTTATTATTCGGATTAATGGGTTCAGGTCCTAATTGCTCTTCCAAGGCAGAGACTAAAATGAGAAAAGTGTTGAAAAGGACCCAGTGACTCTGCCAGTCGAAACCCATGCTTCATGCCACAAAATGGAATGACTCAACAGAAAGCAGGAACAGCAATCTTTATTTGATTATTTGCTCATTGGGTGGAGTGCATCAGACTACTTTGCATTAGATTATGCCACACATGTGGCTGCTTGTGTTTGGTTATTGATTGGCTTATTCTATATGACAGCTTGTCGTGATGAATAGTTAAAGTGCAGGTGAGCCGGAACATTACAATGTTATCAGTTTCAGGAACCTGTTTAATATTTAGCAACTGAATTGTTTCCCAAATGGAACAGATGTTTCATTATTAGAGAAAAGGTTTAAGTAAGGAGATGATGAAAAGCACAGATGTGCGTTTCACCGCACCACAAAGGCACTTACAGGAGAGCTAGAGGTCTTGTAACCACAGCAGGCTAAGAAAAGCCTTTGGTTTGTTCGTTGGTTAGAGTCAAACTCTAAAGTTTGGTTGTTTCTTCATATGCTACTGTACAGAATCAAACTGCTTCAGTGACAATGTATATATATATATATTTCTATGAAGGTGTTCTTTATCAATAAAGAATATTTTTGAAATTTTACAAATTTGGGACTGCTGCCTCACAGTACCAGGGTCCCAGGTTCGATTCCAGCCTTGGACTGTCTGTGTGGAGTTTGCTCATTCTCCCCGTGTCTGCGTGGGTTTCCTCCGGGTGCTCCAGTTTCCTCCCACAGTCCAAAGATGTGCAGGTCAGGTGAATCGGCCATGCTAAATTGCCCATAGTGTTAGGTGAACTAGTCAGAGGGAAATGAGCCTGGGTGGGTTAATCTTCGGAGGGTCGGTGTGGACTAGTTGGGCCGAAGGGCCTGTTTCCACACTGTTGGAAATCTAATCCAAAAAAACTACAGCAAGCCAACCAGTACACTAAATACAATTGCATTTCTGCAAATAGAGACTCTCTAAGAATGACCATTTCTATAAAAAGGCTGTGATGTTACAAAATGATTGAATTGACAGAATATCTTTGGGAATGTTTTATCATAGAATCCCTACAGCATGGAAGAAGTCCACTCCAGCCCTCCGAAGACAATCCCGCACAGACCCATTCCCCTATCCTGTTACTTTACATTTCCCTTGACTAGTGCACCTAATCTACACATCCCAGAACACTACAGGCAATTGAGCATGGCCAATTCACCTAACCTGCACATCTTTGGACTGTGGGAGGAAACCAGAGCACCCAGACAAAACCTGCCCAGACACAGGGAGAATGTGTGTGGGGAGATCCTGGGCTGAAGGCCTTATATAGAGAGGGGTGGCACCGAGCAACACAACTGGAGAGCAACTTAGGCCCCAGCTTGTTAAGGCAGCCACATAGGTGCAGAGAGCAGGGCTCCAGGGACAGTGTTCAACTCTCCACACTCCTTTGTAAAACCAGCACTTCTATTTTAATTTCAAAAATATACTTTATTCATAAAAAAACTCTTTGTATATATACATTGTCACAAATACAGTTTGGCTCTGTGCAGTATCACGTCATTTGAATTTGACACTATCCCAACAAGCCAAAGGCATCTTTTACACATACACGATTATATTTGCACATATTGAGGCACAAGGAGGGTCCAATAATGAACAAATCCCCATTGACCTTCTTCAGGAAGACCTCAGACCGTGGTCTTACCCCGCGTGTATTGTCTGCAGCTGCCCTAAGCTTTACTGCATTCCTCAGCACATAGTCGTGGACCTTGGAATCTGCCAACATTCAGTCAAGGTCAACTCCATGCTGTAGGAGCCCAACACGTTTTGAAGAGAACAAAGAGCTTCTTCCACTGAATGGATGGTCCTCCAGGCACAGTCAATGTTTGCCTCAGGGTGTGTCCCAGAGCACAGAGTCCTGTATCACGGAGCTGCTTGGGGTGAACCTCAACAAACACCACTGCAGCTTTTTCCAGACTTCCTTTGCAAAGCCACATTCCTAATGCTGGGCTATGACAGCTATAGGCCATCCTGGAAATCCCATCATGCAATGCATGCAGGCCTGAGGAACAAAGGTCATTTCTCCTACCTCGGACTTGGTAACTCCAAGAATAACAAAAAGGAAAAGGGAATTCATTCCTGACAGATTGCTAACAGGGGCAGAGTGCGTGACTTGAATCAAATATTGCTGTGTAACTTTATTGTGGTGCATTTATTCAAAACCCACACTGCACATCCTTGAACACCTGTGCCTAACAGGAAAAAAAACTCTGGGCTGAATTTTCCCAAAAAGTAACTGCATTCGTTTTGGGGATTTGCATGGGAGACTTTTTTCCCACACAAGTGTACGCTGTTCTCGTTAAGTGAGCACCACACCTCCATGGCACCACTCTCATGCCATCTTGGACTCAGCAGCGGTGAGATGTTCACGGGTGCTGGTACCTGCCCTGTATCCACACCATGAATGGCACACTGAAATATCAAACTCTGCCAGCCTGGTCCGATGTAGTCACCCAGGGTCAGTGCCGTGTCACCAATGTGGTGGAATGCACATCAACGCTGCAAGAGGAGGATAATGATCTACACACTGCAAGGGTAGGCGCTGCATTGTGATACCACACACTCACTTGAACTCTGCCACTGCATCCACCCTACATCAAAGCTCATGGTCCACCACTCTCAATATTATGTGGAGCATCTTGCAGCATGGGCGGCACAGTGGCTAGCAGTGCTACCTCACAGTGCCAGGAACCTGGGTTCAATTCCACCCTTGGCATACGTGTGCAGTTTGAATGGTCTCCTTGTGTCTTTCTTCCTGGCGCTCTGCTTTCCTCCCACAGTCCAACAATATGCAGGTTAGGTGGATTGGCCATGCTACATTGCCCATAATGTCCAGGCTTGGTCGGTGTTTTAAAAAATTCTCAAGGTCAGGTTCGTAGGAGAGTAGTCTGACACAGAACAAACGACCAAGAGGCGAGTCTGCTAGAATATGCTTCAGCTTTTTATTCCCCGCAGCGTCGCCACAACCAGGTACAGCGGGTCTGGCTTATACTCACTCTACATGTTACCGGAACTGGGAGCCGTCAGTTCTCATAGAGCGGTTGCCAACAACCCACGCTCGGCGGTTAAACATAACCCCGGAGCAGACTCCCGGGTCTGGCTTATACTCACTCTACATGTTACCGGAACTGGGAGCCGTCAGTTCTCGTAGAGCGGTTGCCAACAACCCACGCTCGGCGGTTAAACATAACCCCGGAGCAGACTCACCGAACTGGAGACTTTTCCAGCTGATATACTCTTTTCCAGATATAAACATTCATGTGAACAGCAGAGCAAGGCTAAAAAACACATTCCATTCTGGTTACATACAGATAAGAAGATTCACACGGGACTAAACAACACCTCCATTCCGGTTAGATTCACACATGTATTGGGACATAATTTTTAACCGTTTCACCACATTCCACTGCTTGGAATTTTACACCACAGTCGGTGAGCCATGGGAATGCAGGGTGATAGGGTAAGGGCATGGACCTGAGTGGAGTGCTTTTCGGATGCTCAGTGTGGACTCGATGGGCAAAATAACCTGCTTCCACACCATAGGGATTTGATGATGATGATGATCACTCATTGCCGGCCAACAAGGTAAGCTGCTTTGCTATCCGCCTATGCAGTAAAACAGGGCAAGGAGAGATACTGTGAACATTGAAGCAAGTGCAAAGTGAATGAGCTTTGAGGGACCAGGTTAAGAGTCCTGAGATGAGGTGGGCCAGGCAGCAGTATTACAATGAAAGGTGTCCGTGAGCTCCAGGATGCAGCATTGAAATGCCGTACTGTATTATAATGGAGTCCCAAATGTGCCATGATGATATGGTGAGGCCGATATTTTGCCAATGCCAACCTCCATCAATAGGGGTGCTGTAGGTGGTCGCTGCCCATGGAGTATTCCCTGAGATGTTGAGGAATGTTGACCAAGGCAGAGGCCCAGAGAAAACACCGGCCAGGCACCCACTCGGAATTTCAACTCAGGATTGGAGCCATCCAATTTCTCTCACCACCCGAGCAGATAGCAAGCTGCAGATAAATGCGGCTCGATTCGGTATTATTGGGATGTTAATGCATGAAGATAAGCACACCCCACCTCTCACTAACAAGATCCCCACCTAATCATAAAAACCTTGGCTAGAAAATCAGATATGGTTTTCCTCTATATAAAGATCCTGAGTTTTCTGATCGCACCGTAGCTTCCTGCCTAACTTGCCACTGCCTGGCCTCTGATCTTGCAGCACTTTTCCTAAGCTCATGCAGTTCAAAGCACTTTACTGCGAGTGTAGAGTGCCAGATGTCAGCTAAAATCTCAGTAGCCAGATCATCAAACAGTGACAAATTAAACAAGCAGTTAATTAGTTTTAGGTGTTGTTTAAGGTATAAGCATTTGCCAGGAGATTGAGGATATTTATCCTTGTCTAATGCCATGGGACCTTTTACATCTGCCTGAGAGAGAGGAGCAGCAAACATCTGGACTGAAGGAATAGGCTCCTCCAACAAAGCTACTCTCCCTCAGGTTTGCATGGAGTCTTGTTTCCTGGTCCCTGTTCCTCGTGTCAGGAATATTACGGATCGCACACCTGAAAGGATCATGGGTGAAGGATCAGACGGGTTGGGATCAGATGTGAGAGAATCACGTGACAGAACCACAGGTCAGAGGATGAGAGATCGGAGCTGTGAAAAGATCAGAGATGAGCAGTTCACACGTGAGAGGGTCAGATGTGAAGATGAACATTTGTCCAATACAAAGGGACTGATTTTTCAAAGCTATCCAACCTGGGAGCAAGGACAGTTAAAAGTGTGTGAATCATTCATTTATTGTTTGGCTCAGTTGTCTGGTTGGCAGAACTATGGTACAGAATGATGCCAAGTGGTGTGGGTGCTATCTCAGCACCAGATGTGGCAGCGCATGGAGACGTGCCCCTTCACCTTGTTCCATGCTTGCAGGGCACTGCCATGGATAAAACGGCCACTCCGCAATACAGAGAGATACCAATGGTCCTTGGTGGACAATGGTTAATTTCTTTCCCTGTCTTGCTGTCGGAGATAATCTGAAGGAGGACAAAGCACCAGTCGCACCGACAGCCGATGTGAGCCACAGTTAAACAACTCGGAGCCCACTTGGAACAGAAATGTGGGGAATAGTTCAACAAACCCTACCTTTAAGGCTGGCTAAATAGGATGGATGGAGAGGTCTGTCAAGAGAAGGGCAAAACCTTTCCTCACTGTCCAACCGAAGCAGGACTACTTCTTTTAGTCTCCTTCCCCCAGCTGCCTTGTTTTTATTTCAAAAATATACTTTATTCATAAAATATTTTGATGATCTGTACAATTGGTCATGTCATACATACGTAAACATTGCATTTCTTTGCATACAGAGATCGAGTAATCATTCATATATACAGGTCTGTACGTTTACCAAATATCCATATATTTAGCTGAGGCGTCAGCAAAGCCCACTTACTGTGTGGGCCCCCTGTGCTTAGGCAGGCAGATGTTACACGGTGGTCTTTCCCCACCGCGCCTTGGCGGCAGCTGCCCCAAGCTTCAGCGCGTCCCTCAACACGTAGTCCTGGACCATGGAATGTGCCAGTCTGCAACACTCAGTCGGGGTCAACTCCTTCAGCTGAAAAATCAACAGGTTTCGGACCACTCAGAGAGCGTCCTTCACCGAGCTGATGATCCTCCAGACACAGTTGATGTTCGTCTTGGTGTGCGTCCCGGGGAACAGGCCGTAGAGCACGGAGTCCCGCGTCACAGCGCTGCTCGGGACGAACCTCGACAAACACCACTGCATTCCTCTCCAGACTTCTTCTGTGTAGGCACATTCCAGAAGGAGGTGTGTGACAGTCTCACCCCCCCCCCCCCCGCAGCCACTTCGAGGGCAGCGTGCGGTGC
>NC_057718.1:82943217-82948251 GCF_004010195.1 Chiloscyllium plagiosum
AGGTTCCACATACTTCTCGGGAGCGGGGACATTTTCCCCCGCCTCTCTCACCACCTGAACACCTTTGAGGATGAAGAACCTCTTGATGTTCCCTTTTACTGTTTCCCACCAGTCCCCTGGGGACTCAAAGAGGGGCTTCACGGTTTTCCAATCTGCCCCTTCCCCCAGCTTTTTTTATTTCAAAAGTATACTTTATTCATAAAATACTTTGATGATCTGTACAACTGGACATGCCATACATATGTAAACATTCCATTTGTTTGAATACCGAAAACAGAGTAATCATTCTTCTTTACAGGTCTGTACGATTACATTTTTAGCTGAGGCATCAGCAGAGCCCAAATGACTGCGCGGGCCCCCTGTTCTTCGTTAGGCAGGCAGATGTTACACGGTGGTCTTTCCCCACCGCGCCTTGGCGGCAGCTGCCCCAAGCTTCAGCACGTCCCTCAGCACGTAGTCCTGGACATTCTTTCTTTTTCTCCTTTATTATGTTACCATGGCAGGGCTGTCAATCTTGAACTTTTTACTCTCTTTATTTTCCAAATTTATTACTATGAAGGTTGTGCTTTTGAAGGTTTATACTTCTGGACTTTTTATTTCTTTATTTTCTAACTTTTTCTCCTGAGAATCTGTTCTGAAGAATCTGTACCTCGGAACCTTTGTACCTAAGATGGTGCCATAAGTGGCAACTTTGTACATTTTTCACTGTACTCTTGTGAGTATGTGACAATAACGCTAATTCAATTGAAGTAAATGATAGGGTTAATAAACAGAATGATTAACCGTGAATAAAAAGGCAGGCGTTGAGCATGGACAGGGAGCACAGACCTTTGATGCAACACCCACTTGTTATGACAAATGGAAAAATGTTAAGGTCACTGCAATTCTGCATTAACTGCTGGCTGATTATAAATTTACAGCTGAGGTTAGTACCTGGCATTGATATAAATTGGTGAGGTTCATTTGGAATTAGTCATTTAGATAGCTGACCTGCTAACAGCTTTCAATAGCAAATCCACTATGTTGTTTGCAGGAATTCTTCACTCTCACCCTTGTGAATTGACACGGACCGACCTGTTAGCTCACTTTCTTCTGGGGGAGGTTTTTAATATTCTGAAACCTCAACACGATGAACCCAGTTTAACTGTTGTGTGAAATCCCAATCTTGCTGACCAAAAGTTGCATTAATTCCACTGTTTTCTTTCTTGATTGTTTTAGCGTTGTTTAGATTTATTTTGATGTTCTGTCATTAGTCAGATGCAAGTCTCCAATTCAACTCATAATTGTACCAGGCAACAGATTTGTATCATTTACTTTGCACATTCACCCATGAGCATTTTCATTTGTGTAGGATACACATTTAACTTAATTACACAGAGGGTGTGAAGGTATTAGACAGGGAGCAGGGAAGCTTGAGGCATTGCAGGATGGGAGTCTATTAAAAAAATCAAGAAAGTTTGGAAAATCCGCATTAACGTCTTTGGAACAGGGGAGGTTGAGGGGGAATTTTGAGGGGCGTGGATGGAATAGATAGGAAAGACATAATGGAATTGATAAGAAGGACATATCTCCATATGCAAAGAAGGTCAGAAAGCAAAGGGAGTAAAATTAAGATAATTGACAGAAAGATAGAAGGAAGTTGAGTAAAAGTCTTTTCCTCCATCCTGGTGGGAGTATGGAGCTCATTTCCTGGAAGGATCTGAGATGGGGGACTGAAGTGAGTTGAGCTTGGCCAACAGGAGTCTTGCCCGCTGACCGAAGAAGTTGCAGACTACCCCTGCCAGCTCTTTGGGGAGGGTCTGATAGTGTTGGGTGCCATCAGACACTGGCATCCCTGCCTCCCATGATCAGGTGGCTGTTCAAAGGCCGGCAGCTCCTCATGGACAATGTGAGAGGAGTGCTAACTGGCAATGCACCCAGCAGAGGCCTGGCATCAGTAGGGAACACAGGCCACAGGTGAGTGAGGTAGGGATCGCCAAACAAGAGAGGAGAGATGGTCATAGGTGAAGGGACTGCGACAGCTATAGGTTTTTCTTCTAAGGTGAGGGGTTGAACAGTCAGGGGTGATGGTCCATGATTCAGATAGGAAGGGGGAATGTGCTCCTACAATCAGAATTTAGGGAGCTTGGTAGAAAGTTAGCAAGCAGAGCCCCTGATGTAATAATCTCCAGATTACTCCCACAATCAAATGAGTACAGAAAGAGAAGATTACAGATGTATGTGTGGCTGGAAAGATGCTGCAGGAGGGACAGCTCTACATTCCTGGAACACTGACCTAGCTCTGGGGAAGATGCCATCTGAATAGTGCTGGCACTGACTTCTTGTGAGATGTTTTGCTAGTGCCATTGGGAGGGCTTTAACCTTAATTGGCAGGTTAATGAGAACCAAGGGAGAGTGGTAGAGAATACCAGGGTTTGGAAGATACTTGGGAATAATAGCTTAAAAAGGTGAAGGCAGAGTAAGACAGAACGGAATGATATCTAAATCAGAGTTAACGTGCATGTATATGAATGCATAGAGTCTAGTCAATAATATTAGGGGGCTACAGGTGCAGATTGCTACATGACGTTATGGTGGTAACAAGGAAGGGCAAGGCTGGGTGTGAAATATTCTTGTGTATAAGCTGTTCATAAACATTATTAAAGCCCAAGGAGATCTTATAGAGTCATAGAGTATGGAAATAGACCCTTCGGTGTAACTAGTCCTTGCTGAACACAATCCAAAACTAACCTAGTCCCACTTGTCTGCTCCGGGCTCAAATCCCTCCAAACCCTTCCTATTCATGGACCTATCCAAGTGTCCTTTAAATGTTTGTAATTGTACGTGCACCCATCACTTCCTCAGGAAGTTCATTTCACACGCAGGCCGCCCTCTGTGTATAAAGTTTGCCTCTCATGTCTTTTTTTTAAATCTCTCTCCTCTCACCTTTAAAATGTGCCCCCGAATCTTGAAATCCCCCGTCCCAGGGAAAAGACAACTACCATTAACTCTGTCTATATCATTCATTATTTTATAAACTTCTTTCAGATCGCTTCACAATCTCCTACACTCCAGTGAAAAAAGTCCCAGCCTATCCAACCTTTCTTTATAACGCAAAGCTTCCATACCCGGCAACATCCTGGTGAATCTCTTCTGAATCCTCTCCAGTTTGATAATATCCTTCCTATAACTGGGTGACCAGAATTGGGCACAGTATTCCAGAAGAGGCACGGTGGCACAGTGGTTAGCACTGCTGCCTCACAGCGCCAGAGACCCGGGTTCAATTCCTGCCTCAGGTGACTGACTGTGTGGAGTTTGCACATTCTCCCCGTGTCAGTGTAGGTTTCCTCTGGATGCTCCGGTTTCCTCTGACAGTCCAAAAATGTGCAGGTTAGGTGAATTGGCCATGCTAAATTGCCCATAGTGTTAGGTGAAGGGGTAAATGTAGGGACATGGGTCTGGGTGGGTGGCGGGTCGGTGTGGACTTGTTGGGCCGAAGGGCCTATTTCCACATTGTAAGTAATCTAATTCAAAGAGGCCTCAGCAATGTCCTGTACAACCTCTACATGACTTCCCAACCCCTCTACTCAAAGGACTGAGCAATGAAGGCAAGTTTGCCAAATGCCTTTTTAACCACCCTCTTTATATGTGATGCAAAATTCAGAGAATTATATAACTGCACCCCTAGGTCCCTGAGTTTGACAACATTACCCAAGGCCCTACCATTAACTGTACAAGCCCTAACCTTGTTTGTTGTACCAAAATGCAATGCCAATCTGCATTTATCCAGATTAAACTCCACCTGCCATCTTTCAGCCCATTGACCCATTTGATCAAGGTCCCTTTGTAATCTTAGAAAACCTTCTTCAGTATCTACAATGCCACTGGTTCTGGTGTCATCTGCAAACTTACTAACCACATCTTCTATAGTCTCAACTGAATCATTTATATAAATGGAGGAGCTTCTTGTTGCCATCTCGAGACTATCATCTACCATGCACTACATTGAGCTGCCGTGGTTCCTGTTGCAACACTATAATGAAGAAATCCCATTCCTGAGGGATCGATCAATAGCCAATATTTACATTTTTGCATACACTTCCTAACCAAACAACCACAGCTTCTGGCTGTATTTATAGGAAATCAAATGAATAACCAACTATTTGCTCCCAACCACATTTAATTGAGCAGAATAAATATGCAACTATCTCTTGAAATAGAAACCTCCACTGCACTTAAAAGATACTTGGATATGCACTGAGAGTTAGTAACCTACAAGGCTACAGACCAAGAGCAGGAACCTGGAATTAGTGTGGATAGTTCTTTCTCATCTGACACAGTCCAAAGGGCCAAATGGATTTCTCTGAATCACAAATGTTATGTTACAATTAAACATTTAAGCTGCTTGTTGTAATGACGCACATTCTTTTTTTATGAATTCATGAGGTGTGAGCGTTACTGGTTGGGCCAGTATTTATTGCCAATTCCAAGTTGCCCTTGAAAAGCTGTCTTCTTGAACTGATGCAGTCCATTTTGGAGTAGGTATGCATTAAGGAGGGAGTTCCACGATTTTGACGCAGTGATACTGAAGATTTGGAAGCGAGCATAAGAGGTACAGTTCGTAAGTTTGCAGATGACACCAAAATTGGAGGTGTAGTGGACAGTGAAGAGGGTTACCTCAGATTACAACAGGATCTGGACCAGATGGGCCAATGGGCTGAGAAGTGGCAGATCAAGGTGCTGCATTTTGGGAAAGCAAATCTTAGCAGGTGTTATACACTTAATGGTAAGGTCCTTGGGAGTGTTGCTGAACAAAGAGACCTTGGAGTGCAGGTTCATAGCAGTGGAGTCGCAGGTAAATAGGATAATGAAGAAGGCGTTTGGTATGTTTTCCTTTATTGGTCAGAGTATTGAGTACAGGAGTTGGGAGGTCATGTTGTGGCTGTCCAGGACATTAATTAGGCTACTGTTGGATATTGCGTGCAATTCTGGTCTCCTTCCTATCGGAAAGATGTTGTGAAACTTGAAAGGGTTCAGAAAAGATTTACAAGGATT
>NC_057718.1:82948378-82949664 GCF_004010195.1 Chiloscyllium plagiosum
GTACAATTGCAACATTTAAGAGGCATTTGGATGGGTATATGAATAGGAAGGGTTTGGAGGGATATGGGCCAGGTGCTGGCAGGTGGGACTAGATTGGGTTGGGATATCTGGTCGGCATGGACGGGTTGGACCGAAGGGTCTGTTTCCATGCTGTACATCTCTATGACTCTAAATGGCGATATAGTTCCGAGTAAGTTTGGTGTATGACTTAGAGGGAACATGTAGGCAGTGGTGTTCCCATGTATCTGCAGCTTGTGACCTGGGTGGAAGTGTTTGTGGGTTTAGAAGGCAATGTCTAAGGATCTCTGGTGAATTTCTGCAGCACACCTTGTAGGTAGTACATACTGCTGCTACTGAGTGGTGGAGCGAGTGGATGGTCGTGGATGTGATGCCAATCAAGTGGGCTGGTTTGTTCAGGATGCTATTGAATTGAACTGAATTAGCTTTATTGTCACATGTACTCAAATGAGCAGAGTGAAACGTTTATAAGTTGCCACTTACAGCGCCATCTTAGATACAAAGGTACCAAGGCACAATCCTTACTTACAGAATAGAGAAATGAAGAAAAAGTTACATTACAGCTATCTACAGCATGACCATAGGTCAGAAAAAAACTAGAAGCAAAATTAAAAAGACAAACATCACAGTCTCTCCAAAGTCTGTCTGCAGCAGACTAACGCATGGGGCCTCCACATGGTCTGACCACTGACAGCCCCGGGCTGCTACAACCATCCTCTCCATTGGGTCACTGCTCACTGGCTTTCTCACTCCAGCCACTGGCATCCCCTCTCCAACTACTGCTCACCAGCATCCACACTCTGGCCACTGGGGGTCACTGGTGTCCTCAGTCTGGCCAGTGTTCACTGGTGTCCTTGCTCTGGTCACTGGTCATTGGTGTCCTCGCTCTGGTCACTGGTGTCCTCACTCTGGCCACTGGTCACTGGTGTCCTTGCTCTGGTCAATGGTCACTGGTGTCCTCACTCTGGCCAATGGTCACTGGTGTCCTCACTCTAGTCACTGGTCACTGGTGTCCTCACACTGGTCACTGTTCACTGGTGTCCATGCTCTGGCCAGTGTTCACTGGTGTCCTCACTCTAGTCACTGGTCATTGGTGTCCTCATTCTGGCCACTGATCACTGCTGTCCTGATGAGGGAAGTTAAGAAACATATAAAGTTAAAAGAGAAAAAGTATAACATAGCAAAGATAAGTGGGAAAACTGAGGACTGGGAAGCTTTTAAAGAGCAACAGAGGATTACTAAGAAGGAAATACGCAGAGAAAAAATGA
>NC_057718.1:82950771-82960314 GCF_004010195.1 Chiloscyllium plagiosum
TATAAGGTTATGAAAGGATTGGACACTCTGGCAGCAGGAAACATGTTTCTGCTGATGGGTGAGTGCCAAACCAGAGGGCACAGCTTAAAAATACAGGGTAGACCATTTAGGACAGAGCTCAGGAGAAACTTCTTCACCCAGAGAGTGGTGGCTGTGTGGAATGCTCTGCCCCAGAGGGCAGTGGAGGCCCACTCTCTGGATTCATTTAAGAAGGAGTTGGATAGAGCTCTCAAAGATAGTGGAATCAAGGGTTATGTAGATAAGGCAGGAACAGGATACTGATTAGGAATGATCAGCCATGATCATATTGAATGGCGGTGCAGGCTCGAAGGGCTGAATGGCCTACTCCTGCATCTATTGTCGATTGTCTATTGTCCTCATTCTGGTCACTGTTCACTAGTGTCCTCGCTCTGGCCATTGGTCACTGGTGTCCTCGCTCTGGCCATTGGTCACTGGTGTCCTTGCTCTGGCCACTGTTCACTGGGGTCCTTGCTCTACCCAGTGTTCACTGGTGTCCTCATTCTGGTCACTGTTCACTAGTGTCCTCGCTCTGGCCATTGATCACTGGTGTCCTTGCTCTGGTCACTGATCACTGGGGTCCTTGCTCTACCCAGTGTTCACTGGTGTCCTCACTCTGGTCACTGGTCACTGGGGTCCTCGCACTGGCTACTGGTCACTGATGTCCTCGCTCTGGCCACTGGTCACTGGTGTCCTCGCTCTGTTCACTGGTGTCCTTGCTCTGGCCGCTGTTCACTGGTGACCTCACACTGGTCACTGGTTTCCTCACTGGCCAATGGACACTGGTGTCCTTACTCTGGACACTAGTGTCCTCGCTCTGGCCGCTGATCACTGGTGAAATAACTCTGGTCACTGGTCATGGTGTCCTCGCTCTTGCCAATGATCATTGGTGTCCTTGCTCTGGCCACTGGTCACTGGTGTCTCCACTCTTGTCACTGCTCACTGGTGTCCTCGCTCTGGCCATTGATCACTGGCGTCCTCGCTCTGGCCACTGGTCATTGGTGTCTTCGCTCTGGCCGCTTGTAACTGGCATCCTCACTCTGGTCACTGGTCACTGGTGTCCTCACTCTGGTCACTAATCACTAGTGTCCCCGCTCTGGCCACTGTTCACTGGTGTCCTCACGCGAGTCACTGGTCACTGGTATCTTCGCTCTGATCACTGGTCATTGGTGTCCTTGCTCTGGCTGCTCTTCATTGGTGCCCTCACTCTAGCCACTGGTCACAGGTGTCCTTGCTCTGGCCAGTGTTCACTGGTGTCCTCACTCTGGCCACTGGTCACTGGTGTCCTCACTTTGGTCACTGGTCACTGGTGTCCTCCCTCTGACCAGTGTTCACTGGTGTCCTCACTCTGGCCACTGGTGTCCTCACTTTGGTCACTGGTCACTGGTGTCCTCGCTCTGACCAGTGTTCACTGGTGTCCTCACTCTGGCCACTGGTCACTGGTGTCCTCACTCTGGTCACTGTTCATTGGTGTCCACATCCTGGCCACTGGTCACTGGTGTCCTCGCTCTGGTCACTGGTGTCCTCACTCTGGCCACTGGTCACCGGTATCCTCACTCTGGTCACTAGTCACTGGTG
Organism: Chiloscyllium plagiosum; assembly: GCF_004010195.1. Taxonomy (NCBI): domain Eukaryota; kingdom Metazoa; phylum Chordata; class Chondrichthyes; order Orectolobiformes; family Hemiscylliidae; genus Chiloscyllium; species Chiloscyllium plagiosum. The sequence goes on from NC_057718.1 coordinate 82,952,368, forward strand.
TCCTCACTCTGGTCGCTGGTGTCCTCACTCTGGTCACTGGTCACTGGTGTCCTCACTCTGGTCACTGGTGTCCTCACTCTGGTCACTGGTCACTGGTGTCCTCACTCTGGTCACTGGTCAATGGGGTCCTTGCTGTAGCCACTGTTCACTGATGTCCTCACCCGGGCCACTGATCATGGTGTCCTCGCTCTGGCCACTGGTCACTGGTGTCCTCACTCTGGTCATTGGTGTCCTCGCTCTTGCCACTGATCATTGGTATCCTTGCTCTGACCAGTGTTCACTGGTGTCCTCACTCTGGCCAGTGTTCACTGGTGTCCACACTCTATCCACTGGTCACTGGGGTCCTCACTCTGGTCACTGGTCACTGGGGTCCTTGCTCTAGCCAGTGTTCACTGGTGTCCACACTCTATCCACTGGTCACTGGTGTCCTCACTCTGGCCGCTGTTTACTGGTGTCATCGCTCTGGCCAGTGTTCACTGGTGTCCTTGCTCTGGCCACTCATGTCCTCACTCTGGCCACAGTTCACTGGTGTCCTCGCTCTAGTCACTGGTCACTGATGTCCTCACTCTGGTCACTGTTCATTGGTGTCCTCGCTCTTGCCACTGGTTCCCAGTGTCCTCAGTCTGGTCATTGGTCACTGGTGTCCTCACTCTGGTCACTAATCACTGGTGTCCTCGCTCTGGCCACTGGTCACTGGTGTCCTCACTCTGATCACTGATCACTGGTGTCCTCGCTCTTGCCACTGGTCCCCAGTGTCCTCAGTCTGGTCACTGGTCACTGGTGTCCTCACTCTGGTCACTAATCACTGGTGTCCTCGCTCTGGCCACTGGTCACTGGTGTCCTCACTCTGCTCACTGATCACTGGCAGCCTCACTCTAGTCACTAGTCACTGGTGGCCTCACTCTGGCCACTGTTTACTGGTGTCCTTGCTCTGGCCAGTGTTCACTGGTATCCTCGCTCTGGTCACTGGTCATTGGTGTCCTCACTCTGGCCATTGATCACTGGTGTCGTCGCTCTGACCACTGGCCACTGGTGTCCTCACTCTGATCACTGGTCACTGGTGTCCTCGCCCTGGTCACTGAACACTGGTGTCCTCGCTCTGGCCACTGGTCACTGGTGTCCTCACTCTGCTCACTGTTCACTGGTGTCCTTGCTCTGGCCACTGGTCACTGGTGTCCTCACTCTGACCACTAGTCACTGGTGTCCTTGCTCTCGTCACTGGTCATTGGTGTCCTCGCTTTGGCCACTGGTCACTGGTGTCCTCACTCTGGCCACTGATCACTGGTGTCCTCACTCTGGCCAGTGTTCACTGGTGTCCTCACTCTGGCCACTAGTCACTGGTGTCCTCACTCTGGCCAGTGTTCACTGGTGTCCTCATTCTGGTCACTGGCCTCACTCTGACCACTAGTCACTGGTGTCCTTGCTCTCGTCACTGGTCATTGGTGTCCTCGCTTTGGCCACTGGTCACTGGTGTACTCACTCTGGCCACTGATCATTGGTGTCCTCACTCTGGCCAGTGTTCACTGGTGTCCTCACTCTGGCCACTGATCACTGGTGTCCTCACTCTGGCCAGTGTTCACTGGTGTCCTCACTCTGGTCACTAGTCACTGGTGTCCTCACTCTGGCCAGTGTTTACTGGTGTTCTCACTCTGGTCACTGGTGTCCTCACTCTGGCCACTAGTCACTGGTGTCCTCACGCTGCTCACTAATCACTAGTGTCCTCACTCTGGTCACTGGTCACTGGTGTCCTCACTCTGGTCACTGGTCACTGGTGTCCTCGCCCTGGCCACTGGTCACTGGTGTCCTCACCCTGGCCACTGGTCACTGGTGTCCTCACTCTGGTCACTAGTCACTGGTGTCCTCACTCTGGTCACTGGTCACTAGTGTCCTCGCCCTGGCCACTGGTCACTGGTGTCCTCACGCTGCTCACTAATCACTAGTGTCCTCACTCTGGTCACTGGTCACTGGTGTCCTCACTCTGGTCACTGGTCACTAGTGTCCTCGCCCTGGCCACTGGTCACTGGTGTCCTCGCCCTGGCCGCTGGCTTCTCCGTTCCAGCTGCTGCTGTCTCCAATGACTGCTGACCCTGCTTCAGAGTCCAGGGTCAAGTGTCTGAGACTGATATTCTTGAGTGTCATTGGAGCTGCACCCATTTGGGTAAGTGTGGAGTATACCATCACACCCCTGACTTGCACCTTGGTGACCTGCTTTAGGGAATCAGGAGGTGAGTTACTCATTACATGATTCTTAACTTCTGATCTCCTCTTGTATTTACGTTATTTATGTGGTTACTCCAGTTCAGTTCGGTTTCTGGTCAATGGTAACCTCCAGGATGCTGCTAGTGGGAAATTCAGCTGTCACGTTGCCATTCAATGTCAGAGAGGGATGGTTAGATTCTCTCTCGATGAAGGTGAATCCTGCCCTGCAATCGAATGGCATAATTATTACTTGTCACTTGTCAGTCCAAGTCTGGATGTTGTCTCGGGCTTTGCTGCATTTGCACATGGACTGATTCAGTGTCTGAGGAATCATTAATGGTGCTGAACATTGTGCAATTATCTGTGGACATCCCCACTTCTGACCTTATGATGGAGGGAAGGTCATTGATGATGGTTAAGCAAAGGAGAATACCCTGAGGAGCCGCTGCAGAGATGTCCTGTAACTGACCTCCAACAACCACAATCATCTTCCTGAGTGCCAGGTACGACTCCAGCCAGCAGAGAGTTTGCCCCCTGATACCCATTGGCTCCAGTTTTACTCGGGCTCCTTGATGCCACATTCAGTCAAATACAGCCTTGATGACAAAGGCAGTCATCTCATTTCTTTGCCTCTCATTGAGCATTTTTAGCTCTAATTTCAAACAAATAGGAGGATCAAAAGGTGGTTAGTTTTGTCACAGCAGTTCAACACAGGCGACTGACTGTGTGGAGTTTGCACGTTCTCCCCGTGTCTGCGTGGGTTTCCTCCGGGGGCTCCGGTTTCCTCCCACAGTCCAAAGATGTGCAAGTTAGGTGAATTGGCCATGCTAAATTGCCCGTAGTGTTAGGTAAAGGGGTAAATGTAGGGGTATGGGTGGGTTACGCTTCGGCGGGTCGGTGTGGACTTGTTGGGCCGAAGGGCCTGTTTCCACACTGTAAGTAATCTAATCATCCATTTGCTGGAAAAATCAGCATTTAGTGTTGTGTTCGAAATAATTTGGTGGTTAACTTAGAATTCGACCCTTGAGATACTCAGCCACTTCTTCGTTGGCTGAAATTCTGGGGAATGTTTTGGCTGATGCTATGATGTGTGTGAGTGATCAAATATCCCCCTGACCCTCCTAGATTATGGCAATTTCCCCACATTTGTTTTCTGAGGTGTCCCAATAAGATTTGAGGTTGCAGTGGTCTTGTGAGTGAAATATCATGGCAGGTAGCTGTGAGATATTGTGTTACAGGTCATCTTTACTAACTCACTCACCAGCTTACTATATTCATTAATGCCAAGTTCCTGCTCATTCATTCATAAACCTTTACTAACCCCGTTACAGAGGAACCTCGATTATCCGAACGAGGTGGGCGGACACTATTTTGTCCTGATAATTAATTATTCAGTTAATTAATTCAATGTCTCTCCTCTGGGGATCAGAGTTTTCTGTTGCTTCCTTTTCCTTGCTCTCTCTGTCTCAGGGGTTGTTTCTGAGCAGAGACACACACTTGTGGTGTAAGGGACCTGTAGCATTGCTGAAACCTCTTGCAACCCCACCCCCCATCAATTCAATGGGATTGACACTTGCGATGCCTGGTCCCCATTGAGGAGACTAGGCAGCAGCACACCACGCGTATGCCCACACCCCCTATCTGCGTCGTCCCGAACTGCACCCATATTCGCCCCTAATTCCGTCCCGGTCCCCCAACACCGTCCCACTGCGCCACCCTGTCCGCCCCCAGCTGTGCCCCTGTCCAATCACACCGCGCCATCCACCCCCACCACTATCCGCACCCCTATCCGCACCACCTCCTTCATCGAACGCCCCCCCAATAGATTACAACTAACATAATGCGGCCTTCCAACATGAAAAGGTTCCCCACCTCTGGGCTATAGGGAAAGATTGAATAGGCTGGGGCTGTTTTCCCTGGAACGTCGGAGGCTGTCGTGTGACCTCATAGAGATTTATAAAATCATGAGGGACATGTGTGTGATATTGTGTTATAGGTTATTTTTATGAACTCACTTACCAACTTGCTATATTCATTAATACTGGGTTCCTATTCATTCATTCATAACCCTTTACTAACCTATTATTTACTATAACACGGCTTCATTCATTCATTCATAAAATCGCGGTTCTGTCGTACATTTTACCATTGCAATGATGATTAAAATTAAAGCAATATTTCCAAACCCATTACTGCTCCTTCACACCTTCAACACTTATCAGGCTTATTTCTCCATCAAAATGTACCTCTGAATAGACGTCAATATCGTAAACAATACCATCCCCCTCAAAACTCCACAATACGTTATACTGTAATATTAATCAGCCCTTACTAACCATCTCCCAAACCTGAATAGATTACGGAACACAAACATTTTCCCAAATTATTATGTACTTCATAAATACCTTTTAACAGGGCCGCTCTCCCTTTAAGAATCTAACTGTCAAAGCAGCATTTATGTGAAATGTCACGAGTGAATGCAACTCACACCAGCAAAGAAAAATCTCACATCCCTGGTGAGGTAATCAGTTTAATATCCTTTATTCTTTTATTAAGTACAGGTACAACTTCAAACTTATTTAGAGCATATAGGCCTAGCAGTTTTACTAACACTTACTAAGTTAAAAGACAAAATGGCTAACACCTCTTAATTGTGTAAGCAGACTGGACAGACTATCAGGCATAACAGCCAGCACTTAGCACATGTTTAACCCATCTCCTGTCTCCCAGGACAGAAGCCCCTCAAACATTTGTGTACTGTGGATAAAACAATGTAATACAACAGTAATGGCATTTTAATATATGTAAGAACTGTGTGTAAAGGGGTAATTGTAAGCATTGTAATTTGGGATCCAACTGCTGCCTCAAACTAGTGTTACTGCTGTTGCTGAATAAAGAGGTTATTTTTGCCATTCACCGATTTCGATCGTTATTTGAACACGATCCCACGTAACATTGGCTCAGACATTCCATTGCATTTATGCAATAGGTCAGCTTGCATTCTGTAAGCAAGAGAGAGCCTGTTCTACAAAGTATGGGGAAATTAAATATTGATACAGCAAAATAAGGAGTGGAATTTAATGCAACTGACCACACACACAGCAAGGAGCCAATAACAGATCAGGAAGCCAGTCAAGGTTCAAGTCCAGATCAGCCAAGGTTCAAGTCCAGATCAGTCACTCAATTTGAACATGATCACAGCCTGCACTCTATGAACAAAAAACATTGGGTATTTATAGAAAATGCAGCAGACGTCTGCTGGTAGGAAAACCTGCTCATGTGGTATTCAGAAAGGAGGAAGACATGGGAAAGGTGTTATCATGCCCACAGCGGAGGAGGATCCCCTGGAGGTAATTAGATTAGAATGCCTACAGTATGGAAACAGGTCCTTCAGCCCAACAAGTCCACACTGACCCTCTGAACAGTTGAAGAAGTTTTCCTCCTCTCTCTACAAGGATCTCAGGGAGTCTCTCTCCCACTGCAACTCCCAGGTCATTTCCTCTGCCCTGAAGCTCTTCAACCATGTCGTGAAACAAACTCGCTACCACAGCCACATTTGCTTCCTCAGTACCTGCCTCCATAACCAACTCATCCCACACGGACTCCGGACCACCTTTAAACCAGCAGAGTTCGGATCACCTTCATCCCCTCCCCCACTCACCTATTGTACTCTATTCTTCCAGCACCACTGATCCAGAATCTGGTTTCCAGCATCTGCAATCATTGTTTTTACCTCTGAACAGTAACCTATTCCCCTACATTTACCCCGGACTAATGTACCTAACTTCCCCTACATTTACCCCGGACTAATGTACCTAACACAAGGTGCAATTTAGCCTGGCCAATTTACCTGATTGTGGGAGGAAACCACAAGAATGTACAAACTCCATACAGCCAGCCGAGGTGGGAATTGAACCTAGGTCCCTGGCACTGAGAGGTGGCAGTGCTAACCACTGAGCCACCATGCCACCAACTGGGAGCACTGAAATATAAGCATTCTATCAATTAACAGCACAGGTATCTAATTAGGCACTCAACTGAAACACATGCTTTTTCGGAAGTAAGATATTTAGGTCATCATTCCAAATGACTTTATGATGTCTTTTCTCTCCAGGGCAGCAGCTGTAGTTTACACAGCAGCCTTGGGAAAACAGGGACTGGGAAATGCAGACCTGGTCAGCATTTTGAGAGATTGTGAGATGTCACCAGACAGTCACTGGGAGTGAAGTGGAAACAAATAAATTCAGGGCTGTGCTGACAATGTTGGCCATGGACCACGTGGTCTCTGTGGAAGGGGTACTGGTTCCAGGAGGCAGAGACGTCAAAAGCAACCCGCCAGTTCACCCTCTGCACTAGGTCTGTCCATCTCCTCTGTGCAAGTGGCTGAGGACAAGCCCAATGCTGTTAGTGTGAGTTGCTCCTGTTGTACGTCTTCAGGACTCCAGCCAACTGATGTGTAAGTTGACACTAAGGAAGTGAGGGTGAGGTTTAGTATAAATCTGACACTCTTGAATGTAACTCCAAAAGGTTGCAAAGATACTCAAAGTAATAATAATAATCCTCCAAATGCAAACATTTCACTAAAGGCTGCTCAGTGGCCTAGTGATAGTAATTTTTCAAGTTTCCTGGCTCACCAATTTCATTGAAATTATCATTCCTCACTACACTGTCCTCTTGTGACCCTGGCTAGATGCAGAGAGCTTGTGGATACAGAATGATGCCTGTGAAAGCCAGAAAGCGGTGTCCAATTCACACTTGATAAATGATTTGACTATTTTTAATTGCAGCTACGAGGAGCCTGCAAACCATCTGCTTGAACAAATAGGTGGGCGTGATTGTGTCAAATTCCCAACCAGAATCCAATTTTCAGGAACTTCCCCATACCCTCATTCCCCATCCCTTGATTGCACAAATCCTTCCTGATGAGTACAGCAGGGAGTCGCAAAGCTGGCCCCAGAGCAGCGTGGACTCTGACGGGAGATTCGGGACAATGTGACCGGAATGAGAACTTTGATTTTGATAAAACATTTTCCCCTTAAGGTTACAACAGCTGGATGGGAATCTCATCGATAAGGAGATAGGAATGTATTTATTTCCATTTGCGTCTCATGAATTGATCGCCTGACCTCATTTACAAAAAATGTATTATTCTCCCTGATGTATGTACTGCAACATGGTGTGGGGGTGAGATTGACACGGCGCGCTGGTCCTGCTGGGACATGGTGTGGGGGTGAGATTGACAGGTGGAGGTGTACCTGCTGGGACATGGTGTGGGGGTGAGATTGACACAGCGTGGTGGACCTGCTGGGACATGGTGCAGGGGTGAGATTGACACGGTGCGGTGTACCTGCCGGGACATGGTGTGGGGGTGAGATTGACACAGCGTGGTGGACCTGCTGGGACATGGTGCAGGGGTGAGATTGACACGGTGCGGTGTACCTGCTGGGACATGGTGTGGGGGTGAGATTGACACAGCGTGGTGGACCTGCTGGGACATGGTGCAGGGGTGAGATTGACACGGTGCGGTGTACCTGCTGGGACATGGTGTGGGGGTGAGATTGACACAGCGTGGTGGACCTGCTGGGACATGGTGCAGGGGTGAGATTGACACGGTGCGGTGTACCTGCTGGGACATGGTGTGGGGGTGAGATTGACACAGCGTGGTGGACCTGCTGGGACATGGTGCAGGGGTGAGATTGACACGGTGCGGTGTACCTGCTGGGACATGGTGTGGGGGTGAGATTGACA
>NC_057718.1:82967524-82990567 GCF_004010195.1 Chiloscyllium plagiosum
ACATGGTGCGGGGGTGAGATTGACACGGTGCGCTGGACCTGCTGGGACATGGTGCGGGGGTGAGATTGACACGGCGTGGTGTACCTGCTGGGACGTGTTGCAGGGGCGTGGTGGACCTGCTGGCAAGTGGTGCGGGGTTGCAGTGGACCTGCTGGGCCGTGGTGCAGGGGCGATGTGGACACGGTGCGGGGGCACGGTAGTCACGGCGCGGTGGACCTGCTGGAACATGGTGCGGGGGTGAGATTGACACGGCACACTGGACCTGCTGGGACATGGTGCGGGGGTGAGATTGACACAGCACGCTGGACTTGCTGGGACCTGGTGCGGGGGTGAGATTGACACGGTGCGCTGGACCTGCTGGGACATGGTGCGGGGGTGAGATTGACACGGCGCGGTGTACCTGCTGGGACATGGTGCAGGGGTGAGATTGACATGGCGCGCTGGGCCTGTTGGGATATGGTACGGAGGTGAGATTGACACGGCGCGCTGGACCTGTTGGAACATGGTGCGGGGGCGAGATTGACACGGCACACTGGACTTGCTGGGACCTGGTGCGGGGGTGAGATTGACAGAGCGTGGTGTACTTGCTGGGACATGGTGTGAGTGTGAGTTTGACACGCCGCGGTGGACCTGCTGGGACATGGTGCTGGGGTGAGATTGACACGGCACGCTGGGCCTGCTGGGACACGGTGTGGGGGTTGCAGGGGACACGGCGCACTGGACCTGCTGGGACATGGTGCGGGGTTGCAGTGGACACGGCGCGCTGGACCTGCTGGGACATGGTGCAGGGCTGCAGTGGACACGGCGCACTGGACCTGCTGGGACATGGTGCGGGGGTTAGATTGACACAGCGCGCTGGACCTGCTGGGACATGGTGCGGGGGTTAGATTGACACAGCGCGCTGGACCTGCTGGGACATGGTGCGGGGGTTAGATTGACACAGCGCGCTGGACCTGCTGGGACATGGTGCGGGGGTTAGATTGACACAGCGCGCTGGACCTGCTGGGACATGGTGCGGGGGTTAGATTGACACAGCGCGCTGGACCTGCTGGGGGGCGCGGTGGACATGGTGCGGGGGCATGGTAGACACGGCTGGTGGACCTGCTGGGACATGGTGCGCGGGTGAGATTGACACGGCGCGCTGGACCTGCTGGGACATTGTGCGGGGATGAGATTGACGCAGCACGCTGGACCTGCTGGGACATAGTGCGGCGGTGAGATTAACACGGCACGCTGGACCTGCTGGGACATTGACACGGCGTGCTGGACCGGCTGGGACGTGGTGCGGGGGTGAGATTGACACGGCACGCTGGACCTGCTGGGACATTGACACGGCGTGCTGGACCTGCTGGGTCGTGGTGTGGGGGTGAGATTGACACGGCGTGGTGTACCTGCTGGGACGAGGTGCGGGGGCACGGTGGACATGGTGCGGGGGCATGGTAGACACGGCGTGGTGGAACTGCTGGGACATGGTGCGCGGGTGAGATTGACACGGCACGGTGGACCTGCTGGGACATTGACGCGGCGTGCTGGACCTGCTGGGTCGTGGTGTGGGGGTGAGATTGACATGGCATGGTGAAGTTGCTGGGACATGGTGCGGGTGTGAGATTGACACGGCGCGCTGGACCTGCTGGGACACGATGCAGGGGTGAGATTGACACGGTGCGGTGGACCTGCTGGGACGTGGTGCGGGGGTGAGATTGACACGGTGCGGTGGACCTGCTGGGACATGGAGCGGGGGTGAGATTGACACGGCACACTGGACCTGCTGGGACATTGACACGACACGCTGGACCGGCTGGGACGTGGTGCGGGGGTGAGATTGACACGACACGCTGGACCTGCTGGGACATGGTGCGGGGCTGAGATTGACACGGCCCAGTGTACTTGCTGGGACGTGGTGTGGGGGCATGGTGGACCTGCTGGGAAGTGGTGCGGTGGACCTGCTGGGACGTGGTGCAGGGGCATGGTGGACACGGTGCGGGGGCATGGTAGACACGGCACGGTGGACCTGCTGGGACATGGAGCGGGGGTGAGATTGACACGGCGTGGTGGACTTGCTGGGACATGGTGCGGGGGTGAGATTGACACGGCGCGGTGGACCTACTGGGACATGGTGCGGGGGCGCAGTTGACACAGCCCCGTGGACCTGCTGGGACATGGTGCGGGGGCGCAGTGGACCTGCTGGGAAGTGGTGCGGGGGCGCGGTGGACACGACGCAGTGGACCTGCTGGGACATGGTGCGGGGGTGCAGTGGACAGGGCGTGGTGGACCTGCTGGGACGAGGTGCGGGGGCAGGGTGGACATGGTGCGGGGGCACGGTAGACACAGCGTGGTGGACCTGCCAGGACATGGTGCGCAGGTGAGATTGACACGGCACGCTGGACCGGCTGGGACGTGGTGCGGGGGTGAGATTGACATGGCGTGCTGGACCAGCTGGGACGTGCTACGGGGTGAGATTGACACGACGTGCTTGACCTGCTGGGTTGTGGTGCGGGATTGAAATCGACATGGCGTGGTGAACTTGCTGGGACATGGTGCGGTGGTGAGATTGACACGGCGCGGTGTACCTGCTGGGACGTGGTGCGGGGGTGTGGTGGACCTGCTGGGAAGTGGGGGTGAGGTTGACAGACCGTGATGTACTTGCTGGGACATGGTGCGGGGTGAGATTGACAGAGCATGATGTACTTGCTGGGACATGGTGCGGGGTGAGATTGACATGGCGCGGTGTACCTGCTGGGACGTGGTGCGGGGTGAGATTGACAGACCGTGATGTACCTGCTGGGACGTGGTGCGGGGTGAGATTGACACGGCGTGGTGTACCTGCTGGGATGTGGTGCGGGGTGAGATTGACAGAGCGTGGTGTACCTGCTGGGACGTGATGCGGGGTGAGATTGACAGAGCGTGGTGTACCTGCTGGGACGTGGTGCGGGGGTGTGATTGACGAGCGTGGTGTACCTGCTGGGACGTGATGCGGGGTGAGATTGACAGAGCGTGGTGTACCTGCTGGGACGTGATGCGGGGTGAGATTGACAGAGCGTGGTGTACCTGCTGGGACGTGATGCGGGGTGAGATTGACAGAGCGTGGTGTACCTGCTGGGACGTGATGCGGGGTGAGATTGACAGAGCGTGGTGTACCTGCTGGGACGTGATGCGGGGTGAGATTGACAGAGCGTGGTGTACCTGCTGGGACGTGATGCGGGGTGAGATTGACAGAGCGTGGTGTACCTGCTGGGACGTGATGCGGGGTGAGATTGACAGAGCGTGGTGTACCTGCTGGGACGTGATGCGGGGTGAGATTGACAGAGCGTGGTGTACCTGCTGGGACGTGATGCGGGGTGAGATTGACAGAGCGTGGTGTACCTGCTGGGACGTGATGCGGGGTGAGATTGACAGAGCGTGGTGTACCTGCTGGGACGTGATGCGGGGTGAGATTGACAGAGCGTGGTGTACCTGCTGGGACGTGATGCGGGGTGAGATTGACAGAGCGTGGTGTACCTGCTGGGACGTGATGCGGGGTGAGATTGACAGAGCGTGGTGTACCTGCTGGGACGTGATGCGGGGTGAGATTGACAGAGCGTGGTGTACCTGCTGGGACGTGATGCGGGGTGAGATTGACAGAGCGTGGTGTACCTGCTGGGACGTGATGCGGGGTGAGATTGACAGAGCGTGGTGTACCTGCTGGGACGTGATGCGGGGTGAGATTGACAGAGCGTGGTGTACCTGCTGGGACGTGATGCGGGGTGAGATTGACAGAGCGTGGTGTACCTGCTGGGACGTGATGCGGGGTGAGATTGACAGAGCGTGGTGTACCTGCTGGGACGTGATGCGGGGTGAGATTGACAGAGCGTGGTGTACCTGCTGGGACGTGATGCGGGGTGAGATTGACAGAGCGTGGTGTACCTGCTGGGACGTGATGCGGGGTGAGATTGACAGAGCGTGGTGTACCTGCTGGGACGTGATGCGGGGTGAGATTGACAGAGCGTGGTGTACCTGCTGGGACGTGATGCGGGGTGAGATTGACAGAGCGTGGTGTACCTGCTGGGACGTGATGCGGGGTGAGATTGACAGAGCGTGGTGTACCTGCTGGGACGTGATGCGGGGTGAGATTGACAGAGCGTGGTGTACCTGCTGGGACGTGATGCGGGGTGAGATTGACAGAGCGTGGTGTACCTGCTGGGACGTGATGCGGGGTGAGATTGACAGAGCGTGGTGTACCTGCTGGGACGTGATGCGGGGTGAGATTGACAGAGCGTGGTGTACCTGCTGGGACGTGATGCGGGGTGAGATTGACAGAGCGTGGTGTACCTGCTGGGACGTGATGCGGGGTGAGATTGACAGAGCGTGGTGTACCTGCTGGGACGTGATGCGGGGTGAGATTGACAGAGCGTGGTGTACCTGCTGGGACGTGATGCTGCTGGGACATGGTGCTGGGGTGAGATTGACTCGGCGCGCTGGACCTGCTGGGACATGGTGCGGGGGTGAGATTGACACGGCGCGCTGGACCTGCTGGGACATGGTGCGGGGATGAGATTGACACAGCGCGCTGGGCCTGCTGGGGCATGGTGCGGGGGTGAGATTGACACGGCGCGCTGGACCTGCTGGGACATGGTGCGGGGGTGAGATTGAAACGGCGCGGTGGACCTGCTGGGACATGGTGCGGGGGTGAGATTGACACGGCGCGCTGGACCTGCTGGGACATGGTGCGGGGATGAGATTGACACGGCGCGGTGTACTTGCTGGGGCATGGTGCGGGGGTGAGATTGACAGGGCGCGGTGGACCTGCTGGGACAAGGTGCGGTGTTGAGATTGACACGGCGCGCTGGACCTGCTGGGACATGGTGTGGGGGTTGCAGTGGACACAGCGCACTGGACCTGCTGGGACATGGTGCGGGGTTGCAATGGACACGGCGCACTGGACCTGCTGGGACATGGTGCAGGGCTGCAGTGGACACGGCGCACTGGACCTGCTGGGACATGGTGCGGGGGTGAGATTGACACAGCGCGCTGGCTCTGCTGGGACTTGGTGCGGGGGTGAGATTGACTCGGCGCGGTGTACTTGCTGGGACATGGTGCGGGGGTGAGATTGACCCGGCGCGCTGGACCTGCTGGGACATGGTTTGGGTGTGAGATTCACAGAGCGTGGTGTACTTGCTGGGACATGGTGTGAGTGTGAGATTGACACGGCGCGGTGGACCTGCTGGGGCATGGTGTGGGGGTGAGATTGACATGGCACGTTGGACCTGCTGGGACATGGTGTGGGGGTTGCAGTGGACACGGTGCACTGGACCTGCTGGGACATGGTGCAGGGTTGCAGTGGACACGGCGCACTGGACCTGCTGGGACATAGTGCAGGGCTGCAGTGGACACGGCGCACTGGACCTGCTGGGACATGATGCGGGGGTTAGATTGACACAGCACGCTGGACCTGCTGGGATATGGTGTGGGGGTGAGATTGACACAGCGCGCTGGACCTGCTGGGACATGGTACGGGGGTGAGATTGACCCGGTGCGCTGGCTCTGCTGGGACTTGGTGCGGGGGTGAGATTGACACGGCGTGCTGACCTGCTGGGACATGGTGCGGGGGTGAGATTGACTCGGCGCGGTGTACTTGCTGGGACATGGTGCAGGGCTGCAGTGGACACGGCGCACTGGACCTGCTGGGACATGGTGCGGGGGTTAGATTGACACAGCGCGCTGGACCTGCTGGGACATGGTGCAAGGGTGAGATTGACGCAGCACGCTGGACCTGCTGGGACATAGTGCGGTGGTGAGATTAACACAGCACACTGGACCTGCTGGGACATTGACACGACACGCTGGACCAGCTGGGACGTGGTACGGGGGTGAGATTGACAGGGCGCGGTGGACTTGCTGGGACATGGTGCGGAGATGAGATTGACACGGCACACCGGACCTGCTGGGACATGGTGTGGGTGTGAGATAGCCAGAGCGTTGTGTACTTGCTGGGACATGGTGCAGGGGTGAGATTGACACGGCACACCGGACCTGCTGGGACATGGTGCGGGGGTGAGATTGACACGGCACGCTGGACTTGCTGGGACATGGTGCGGGGGTGAGATTGACACGGCGCGCTGGACCTGCTGGGACATGGTGCGGGTGTGAGATTGACCCGGCGCGCTGGACCTGCTGGGACATGGTGCAAGGGTGAGATTGACGCAGCACGCTGGACCTGCTCGGACATTGACACGACACGCTGGACCAGCTGGGACGTGGTGCGGGGGTGAGATTGACACGGCACACCGGACCTGCTGGGACATGGTGTGGGTGTGAGATAGCCAGAGCGTGGTGTACTTGCTGGGACATGGTGCGGAGGTGAGATTGACACGGCGCGGTGTACCTGCTGGGACGTGGTGTGGGGGCGTGGTGGACCTGCTGGGAAGTGGGGGTGAGATTGACAGAGCGTGGTGTACCTGCTGGGACATGGTGCGGGGTGAGATTGACAGACCGTGGTGTACCTGCTGGGACGTGGTGCGGGGGTGAGATTGACATGGCGCGGTGTACCTGCTGGGACGTGGTGCGGGGGTGAGATTGACATGGCGCGGTGTACCTGCTGGGACATGGTGCGGGGTGAGATTGACAGAGCGCGGTGTACCTGCTGGGACGTGGTGCGGGGGAGCGGTGGACCTGCCGCAATTCAGTATGCCACTTTTTTCCTGAATATGATTTCACTCAACTGCAAAGCAGTTATAAACATCCAGGCATAGGTTAACTGTTGAATTAAAATACTTTGAGTTTACGGTGCAAGAAAAGATTGATCTCCAACAAAGTGTCCAAATCCCAACCCCCGGGAGGATGTGCAAATTCCCGCAGACAGTCACCTGAGGCTGGAATCATATCTGGGTCCCCGGTGCTGTGAGGCAGCAGTGCTAACCACCAAGTCACCAAACCTCCCCCAGTGGCTCTAAAAATTGCTTCCTATCAAGTGTTCACATTTTTTTTACCATTAGTGCTAAATCGTCGAATTCCTACAGTTAAGAGGCAGGGATTTCAGCCCATTGAATCTGCTCTGACCATGTGAAGAGCATCCCTCCCAGAGTCAGCCCTCTTGTGGTATCCCATAACGTCATATTTCCAAAGGCTATCCTCCTAACCTGAACATCTTTAGACAGTGGGTGGATACAAGCAGTGACAGGGAGAATGCCTGTGTGGAGTTTGCCCAATCACCCGAGGCTGCAATTGGCCCTGGATCCGTGGTGCTGAGAGGCAGCCGTGCTAATCACTGAGCCAGGAGGTTAGATTAGTCTCTGGTGCAATGATGAATGTCAGGCTCTTCAACATTGCTGACTCACCACCACCCTCTCCCCTGTACACACACATTCTGGCTCCTCCATATCTTCCAACATCTTTCCCTTTACAACCGTGAACCCTCCATAGCCATTTCGTCAATACCTCTTTTCTTCCTCTTCATTCCTCTTGTTGGTGTTTTCCGCTGATGTAGTGCAGGTTGCAGGCATGGAGCGGAGTGGGCTGGAGGTCCGAGTGGGGTGGGGACGGTCAGTGGGCTGGAGGTCTGAGTGGGGTGGGGACGGTCAGTGGGCTGGAGTGTAGTGCAGGTTGCAGGCATGGAGCGGAGTGGGCTGGAGGTCCGAGTGGGGTGGGGACGGTCAGTGGGCTGGAGGTCTGAGTGGGGTGGGGACGGTCAGTGGGCTGGAGGTCTGAGTGGGGTGGGGACGGTCAGTGGGCTGGAGGTCTGAGTGGGGTGGGGACGGTCAGTGGGCTGGAGGTCTGAGTGGGGTGGGGACGGTCAGTGGGCTGGAGGTCTGAGTGGGGTGGGGACGGTCAGTGGGCTGGAGGTCTGAGTGGGGTGGGGACGGTCAGTGGGCTGGAGGTCTGAGTGGGGTGGGGACGGTCAGTGGGCTGGAGGTCTGAGTGGGGTGGGGACGGTCAGTGGGCTGGAGGTCTGAGTGGAAAGGGGACAGTCAGTGGGCTGGAGCTCTGAGTGGGGTGGGGACGGTCAGTGGGCTGGAGGTCTGAGTGGAAAGGGGACAGTCAGTGGGCTGGAGCTCTGAGTGGGGTGGGGACGGTCAGTGGGCTGGAGGTCTGAGTGGAAAGGGGACAGTCAGTGGGCTGGAGCTCTGAGTGGGGTGGGGACGGTCAGTGGGCTGGAGGTCTGAGTGGAAAGGGGACAGTCAGTGGGCTGGAGCTCTGAGTGGGGTGGGGACGGTCAGTGGGCTGGAGGTCTGAGTGGAAAGGGGACAGTCAGTGGGCTGGAGGTCTGAGTGGGGTGGGGACGGTCAGTGGGCTGGAGGTCTGAGTGGAAAGGGGACAGTCAGTGGGCTGGAGGTCTGAGTGGGGTGGGGACGGTCAGTGGGCTGGAGGTCTGAGTGGAAAGGGGACAGTCAGTGGGCTGGAGGTCTGAGTGGGGTGGGGACGGTCAGTGGGCTGGAGGTCTGAGTGGAAAGGGGACAGTCAGTGGGCTGGAGGTCTGAGTGGGGTGGGGACGGTCAGTGGGCTGGAGGTCTGAGTGGAAAGGGGACAGTCAGTGGGCTGGAGGTCTGAGTGGGGTGGGGACGGTCAGTGGGCTGGAGGTCTGAGTGGAAAGGGGACAGTCAGTGGGCTGGAGGTCTGAGTGGGGTGGGGACGGTCAGTGGGCTGGAGGTCTGAGTGGAAAGGGGACAGTCAGTGGGCTGGAGGTCTGAGTGGGGTGGGGACGGTCAGTGGGCTGGAGGTCTGAGTGGAAAGGGGACAGTCAGTGGGCTGGAGGTCTGAGTGGGGTGGGGACGGTCAGTGGGCTGGAGGTCTGAGTGGAAAGGGGACAGTCAGTGGGCTGGAGGTCTGAGTGGGGTGGGGACGGTCAGTGGGCTGGAGGTCTGAGTGGAAAGGGGACAGTCAGTGGGCTGGAGGTCTGAGTGGGGTGGGGACGGTCAGTGGGCTGGAGGTCTGAGTGGAAAGGGGACAGTCAGTGGGCTGGAGGTCTGAGTGGGGTGGGGACGGTCAGTGGGCTGGAGGTCTGAGTGGAAAGGGGACAGTCAGTGGGCTGGAGGTCTGAGTGGGGTGGGGACGGTCAGTGGGCTGGAGGTCTGAGTGGAAAGGGGACAGTCAGTGGGCTGGAGGTCTGAGTGGGGTGGGGACGGTCAGTGGGCTGGAGGTCTGAGTGGAAAGGGGACAGTCAGTGGGCTGGAGGTCTGAGTGGGGTGGGGACGGTCAGTGGGCTGGAGGTCTGAGTGGAAAGGGGACAGTCAGTGGGCTGGAGGTCTGAGTGGGGTGGGGACGGTCAGTGGGCTGGAGGTCTGAGTGGAAAGGGGACAGTCAGTGGGCTGGAGGTCTGAGTGGGGTGGGGACGGTCAGTGGGCTGGAGGTCTGAGTGGAAAGGGGACAGTCAGTGGGCTGGAGGTCTGAGTGGGGTGGGGACGGTCAGTGGGCTGGAGGTCTGAGTGGAAAGGGGACAGTCAGTGGGCTGGAGGTCTGAGTGGGGTGGGGACGGTCAGTGGGCTGGAGGTCTGAGTGGAAAGGGGACAGTCAGTGGGCTGGAGGTCTGAGTGGGGTGGGGACGGTCAGTGGGCTGGAGGTCTGAGTGGAAAGGGGACAGTCAGTGGGCTGGAGGTCTGAGTGGGGTGGGGACGGTCAGTGGGCTGGAGGTCTGAGTGGAAAGGGGACAGTCAGTGGGCTGGAGGTCTGAGTGGGGTGGGGACGGTCAGTGGGCTGGAGGTCTGAGTGGAAAGGGGACAGTCAGTGGGCTGGAGGTCTGAGTGGGGTGGGGACGGTCAGTGGGCTGGAGGTCTGAGTGGAAAGGGGACAGTCAGTGGGCTGGAGGTCTGAGTGGGGTGGGGACGGTCAGTGGGCTGGAGGTCTGAGTGGAAAGGGGACAGTCAGTGGGCTGGAGGTCTGAGTGGGGTGGGGACGGTCAGTGGGCTGGAGGTCTGAGTGGAAAGGGGACAGTCAGTGGGCTGGAGGTCTGAGTGGGGTGGGGACGGTCAGTGGGCTGGAGGTCTGAGTGGAAAGGGGACAGTCAGTGGGCTGGAGGTCTGAGTGGGGTGGGGACGGTCAGTGGGCTGGAGGTCTGAGTGGAAAGGGGACAGTCAGTGGGCTGGAGGTCTGAGTGGGGTGGGGACGGTCAGTGGGCTGGAGGTCTGAGTGGAAAGGGGACAGTCAGTGGGCTGGAGGTCTGAGTGGGGTGGGGACGGTCAGTGGGCTGGAGGTCTGAGTGGAAAGGGGACAGTCAGTGGGCTGGAGGTCTGAGTGGGGTGGGGACGGTCAGTGGGCTGGAGGTCTGAGTGGAAAGGGGACAGTCAGTGGGCTGGAGGTCTGAGTGGGGTGGGGACGGTCAGTGGGCTGGAGGTCTGAGTGGAAAGGGGACAGTCAGTGGGCTGGAGGTCTGAGTGGGGTGGGGACGGTCAGTGGGCTGGAGGTCTGAGTGGAAAGGGGACAGTCAGTGGGCTGGAGGTCTGAGTGGGGTGGGGACGGTCAGTGGGCTGGAGGTCTGAGTGGAAAGGGGACAGTCAGTGGGCTGGAGGTCTGAGTGGGGTGGGGACGGTCAGTGGGCTGGAGGTCTGAGTGGAAAGGGGACAGTCAGTGGGCTGGAGGTCTGAGTGGGGTGGGGACGGTCAGTGGGCTGGAGGTCTGAGTGGAAAGGGGACAGTCAGTGGGCTGGAGGTCTGAGTGGGGTGGGGACGGTCAGTGGGCTGGAGGTCTGAGTGGAAAGGGGACAGTCAGTGGGCTGGAGGTCTGAGTGGGGTGGGGACGGTCAGTGGGCTGGAGGTCTGAGTGGAAAGGGGACAGTCAGTGGGCTGGAGGTCTGAGTGGGGTGGGGACGGTCAGTGGGCTGGAGGTCTGAGTGGAAAGGGGACAGTCAGTGGGCTGGAGGTCTGAGTGGGGTGGGGACGGTCAGTGGGCTGGAGGTCTGAGTGGAAAGGGGACAGTCAGTGGGCTGGAGGTCTGAGTGGGGTGGGGACGGTCAGTGGGCTGGAGGTCTGAGTGGAAAGGGGACAGTCAGTGGGCTGGAGGTCTGAGTGGGGTGGGGACGGTCAGTGGGCTGGAGGTCTGAGTGGAAAGGGGACAGTCAGTGGGCTGGAGGTCTGAGTGGGGTGGGGACGGTCAGTGGGCTGGAGGTCTGAGTGGAAAGGGGACAGTCAGTGGGCTGGAGGTCTGAGTGGGGTGGGGACGGTCAGTGGGCTGGAGGTCTGAGTGGAAAGGGGACAGTCAGTGGGCTGGAGGTCTGAGTGGGGTGGGGACGGTCAGTGGGCTGGAGGTCTGAGTGGAAAGGGGACAGTCAGTGGGCTGGAGGTCTGAGTGGGGTGGGGACGGTCAGTGGGCTGGAGGTCTGAGTGGAAAGGGGACAGTCAGTGGGCTGGAGGTCTGAGTGGGGTGGGGACGGTCAGTGGGCTGGAGGTCTGAGTGGAAAGGGGACAGTCAGTGGGCTGGAGGTCTGAGTGGGGTGGGGACGGTCAGTGGGCTGGAGGTCTGAGTGGAAAGGGGACAGTCAGTGGGCTGGAGGTCTGAGTGGGGTGGGGACGGTCAGTGGGCTGGAGGTCTGAGTGGAAAGGGGACAGTCAGTGGGCTGGAGGTCTGAGTGGGGTGGGGACGGTCAGTGGGCTGGAGGTCTGAGTGGAAAGGGGACAGTCAGTGGGCTGGAGGTCTGAGTGGGGTGGGGACGGTCAGTGGGCTGGAGGTCTGAGTGGAAAGGGGACAGTCAGTGGGCTGGAGGTCTGAGTGGGGTGGGGACGGTCAGTGGGCTGGA
The DNA here is from genome assembly GCF_004010195.1 of Chiloscyllium plagiosum. Lineage (NCBI taxonomy): Eukaryota > Metazoa > Chordata > Chondrichthyes > Orectolobiformes > Hemiscylliidae > Chiloscyllium > Chiloscyllium plagiosum. The sequence continues at coordinate 82,979,226 of NC_057718.1, forward strand.
GGTCTGAGTGGAAAGGGGACAGTCAGTGGGCTGGAGGTCTGAGTGGGGTGGGGACGGTCAGTGGGCTGGAGGTCTGAGTGGAAAGGGGACAGTCAGTGGGCTGGAGGTCTGAGTGGGGTGGGGACGGTCAGTGGGCTGGAGGTCTGAGTGGAAAGGGGACAGTCAGTGGGCTGGAGGTCTGAGTGGGGTGGGGACGGTCAGTGGGCTGGAGGTCTGAGTGGAAAGGGGACAGTCAGTGGGCTGGAGGTCTGGGTGGGGACGGTCAGTGGGCGGGAGGTCCGAGTGGGGTGGGGACGGTCAGTGGGCGGGGGAGCGATGCATATGCTGAGCAGTTTGCGATACTGGTCAGACCACGTGTGGAAACCCCCTGTGCTGATTCACTGCAGGCCATTTGTAGAATGAATGTAATGCTTATCTTTTTAACTTTGGTATAATTATTTCTAATTGTTCTTTTTGATAACGGTACTTTATGAAACTTTTTCCCTTTTTTAGCCTTTATTTCTCTATTCTGTATCTAAGATCTGTACCCAGGTACTTTGTACCTAAGATGACACCATGTGTGGTGACATTGTAGAGTTTTCACTGTATCCTAGATTTCCACAATTGAGTACACGTGACAACAAAGGATATTCTATTTTATTCAATCAATCGTGAGCGACATGTCTGAAATGGGCAAGAAAAAGACAGTGAACTTCATACGGTAGAGCACATGAAGTTTCCAACTCATTGCTCCTTTATTCCATTAGCACAACACATAAAAGTCCATTTATGAAAAGATTTATCCTAAAGAAACAAGATCCTTACGATGGACTACCATTGTTCAACACTCCAAAGCATAAAAACTGTTGCGAGCTCAACTCCTAGTCGCAAATCAGTGTTTCAAATGTGTCATTACACAATGTATTCAGTAGGAATGAAGGCTAGAGATCCAGCCTTTCTCTTTTATCTCCATTCTTCACAAAATGAAAAGCCTACAGGGATGCCAGGAGACAATGCCAGACTGAACTGGAGGGCCAGACTAACCACATGAACACATGTCGGCTATGGCAAGGCATACACGATATTACCAGGCTACAAAGCAAGGTCTAGTAGAATCACTGACAGCAACGCAACGCTCCCTGATGAACTCAATGCTTGCTGTGGACAGAATGTCAGTGAAATGGTGTCACTTAGCCCGACAGCCATGACGCTGCTCCATACCCACAGTCACCGCTGCAGCCTATTGGAGGATTAGATTAGATTCCCTACAGTGTGGAAACAGGCCCTTCGGCCCAATAAGTCCACACCAACCCTCCAGAGAGTAACCCACCCAGACCCATTTCCCTCTGTCTAATGCACCTAACACTATGGGCAATTTAGAATGGCCAATTCGCCTGACCTGCTCATCTTTGGGAGGAAACCGGAGCACTCGGAGGAAACCCACCCAGACACAGGGAGAAGGTGCAAACACCACACAGACAGTCACCCGAGGCTGGGTTCGAACCTGGGACCCTGGCGCTGTGACGCCGCAGTGCTAACCACTGAGCCACCGTGCTGCCCATGGAACCCATAGAAAGGGAGTGGCCCAGATGCAGTCCCCAGCTGTGCGCCCAGATCCTGTGCGGACCAACTGGCAGGAGTATTTGCAGAATCTTTAACCTCTCCTTACTATGATGTGAGATTCATAGAACATAGAGCATTACAGCACAGTACAGGCCCTTCGGCCCTCGATGTTGCACTGACCTGTGGAACCAATCTGAAGCCCATCTAATCTACACCATTCCATTCTCATCCATATGTTTATCTAATGACCATTTAAATGCCCTTAAAGTTGGCGAGTTTACTGCTGTTGCAGGCAGTGCGTTCCATGCCCCTACTATTCTCTAACTAAAGAAACTCTCTGACATCTGTCCTATATCTTTCACCCCTCTATTTAAAGCTATGTCCTCTCGTGCTAGTCATCACCATCTCACTGTCCACCCTATCTAATCTTCTGATTATCTTGTATGTCTCAGTTAAGTTACCTCTCAACCTTCATCTCTCTAACGAAAATAGTCTCAAGTCCCATACCTTTCCTCGTAGGACCTTCCCTGCATACCAGGCAACATCCTGGTAAATTTCCCTGCACCCTTTCCTATGCTTGCATATCCTTTCTCTAATGTGGTGACCACAACTGTATGCAATACTCCAACTACAGCCACACCAGAAGTTTGTACAGCTGCAGCATGACCTGTGGCTCCAAAACTCAATCCTTCTACCAATAAAAGGTAACACAGCATATGCCTTCTTAACAATCCTATCAAGCTGGGTGGCAATTTTCAGGGATCTATGAATATGAACAACGAGATCTCTCTGCTCATCTACACTACCAAGAATTTTACCATTCGCCCAGTACTCTTTATTGCCAAAGATCCTTCCAAAGTGAATTGCCTCACACTTTTCCGCACTAAACTCCATTTGCCACCTCTCAGCAAGCTCTGCAGCTTATCTATGTCACTTTGTAATCTATAACATCCTTCAGCACTGTCTACAACTCCACCAACCTTAGTGTCATCCACAAATTTACTAACCCATCCTTCTACGCCCTCATCCAGATCATTTATAAAATTGACAAACAGCAGTGGCCCCAAAACAGACCCTTGCGGTATACCACTAGTAACTGAACTCCAGGATGAATATTTCCCATCAATCACCACTCTGTCTTCTTTCAGCTAGCCAATTTCTGATCCAAACTGCTAAATGACCCTCTATCCCAAGCCTCTGTAAGCCTCTCATGGGGAACCTTATCACACACCTTATTGAAATCCATATTTATCACATCAACCACTTTATCCTCATCCACCTGTTTGGTCACCATCTCAAAGAATTCAATAAGGTTTGTGAGGCATGGCCTACCCTTCACAAAACTGTTGACTATCCATAATCAACTTATTCCTCTCTGGATGATTATAAATCCCATCTCTTATAACCTTTTCCTATACTTTACCTACGACCAAAGTAAGGCTCACTGGTCTATAATTACCAGGGTTGTCTCTACACCTCTTCTTGAACAAGTAGGCAATATTCTCCTTGACAGCATTGTCTTTTTCCAGTGTGAATACTGAAAAGAATTATTCATTTAGTGCTTCCCCTATCTCCTCTAACTCCATGCGCAACCACCCACTACAATCCTTGATCGGCCCTAATCTTTCCCTAGTCATTCTTTTATTCCTGATATACCTTTTGAAAGCTTTAAAAAAGAGATTTCCTTGATCCTACCCGCCCTCAACTTCTCATGTCTCCTCCTGGCTCTTCTTAGCTCTCTTTAGGTCTTTCCTGGCTAACTTGTAATTCTCAAGTACCCTAACTGAGCCTTCATGTCTCATCCTAACATAAGCCTTCTTCTTCCACTTGACAAGAGATTCAACTTTGTTAGTAAACCTGGGTGGTACAGTGGCTCAGTGGTTAGCACTGCTACTCACAGCGCCAGGGACCCGGGTTCGATTCCTGCCTTGGGCGACTGTGTGGGTCTTCTCCCACAATCCAAAGATGTGCAGGTCAGGTGAATTAGCAATGATGAATTACCCATAGTGTTAGGTGTGTTAGTCAGGGGTAAATGTAAGGTAGGATAATGGGTCTGGGTGGGCTACTCTTTGGAGGGTCAATGTGGACTTGTTGGGCCGAAGGGCCTGTTTCCATACTGTAGGGAATCTGATCTAAACCACTGAGAGTCACCAACCAGTCAGAGATAGATGTGGGCTCTTGGAAGAAATTCTATCTTCCATGGTTTTGCCAACTCACTAAGTCTGTCTATATCCCATTATAATCCCATGCTCCCATTCATAAAATTAATTGACTTAAACAGTGGAACTAAAAGAAATTCATGTAAAGGTGGTCAGTTTGATCCAGCCACTAGAGATTAGAAGAAATGTTTAGCTGAACAATGTAATATGAACACAGTGGAAAATACCTTTGAAATAGAATTTGACTGAACTAAATAAATTAGTCACAGGGTAAGGACAAGCAATGGTATTCTGTGAAGAAGAGAATAGGCAGCAAAAAGTCATATTTCTCAAAACTCACTGGATACTTGAACTGTTTGAAGGATTATCAAGACTTTATTACCAAGTAGTGCTCATATTAAAGCAATTAATTAACTTTTCACAGTCCCTTTGTTTGAGAGACCCGAGAATTAACTTGCTGGTCTTACGCAGGTAACAGCACATTATTTTATCAAGTCATCTACACTCTGATATTTAAATAACTGGATGAAAGGCCCTTAAAGTTAATTGTTAGTTCAGGCACAGAAAATCACTAGAGATCAGTTCAGGTAGTTTTTCTTCATTGTAGAAGTCTGATCTAGAGGCATTACAAGTCAAGTATCTTGCAATTACTGAGTAAGATCTTTTTCTTTTCAGAATAAGGACATTTCCAAGCGATGAAGTGACACAGGTAGAACTAGAAAGAAAACAGAACGTCATTAATCTGCTGCAGCTTGAAAAGAGAACTGGAGAAAAAGAACAGTGTCTCACTTACCTCTGACTGTCCTTCAGACCGAATTATTTGGCAGTTTACATCTGGCTTCCCTCGATTAATAACTGGACAATTAGTTTTCCCCAAAACAATATCAAAAATGTATAGGACTCCTTCAAATACCTAGCAAAAGAGCAAAACATTCCTATTTTGTATGTTCCTATTTTAAATGCTGTTTCAATATTTACAAATGATAGAATATTCATTCCAAATAAACACACAGCATGCTGAGAAACTCAGCAGGTCTGGCAGCATCTGTGGAGAGAGAAACAGAGCTAATATTTTAAGCCCATTTTTCTCAGAATGCTCATCGCATTTATCTGGGGTTCTGATAATCCAAATATCAGAAGTAATATGTTAGGCCAATAGCAACTCTCGCCAGCTTACACTTTAAATAGGTTTTCAATTAAAATTTTATAAAAAGTAGTTGCATGTTGTGGTGAGATCACCGTGTTTACATCTGCAACTTTATGGCCCTTTTCCATGTCCAAACGTTTTGAAGTGAGTCTTGTTGGCAGCAATCAACAAGCGTTTAAGGCCGAACACACTGTGTTCATTTGACGTTGTCAATAAAAGTGTTATTAATGTTACCTTTACATCGACAGTCAGATACTGCATAATATTGTAGATGAATGCAGACTTCTTGCTAAATTCCTGTACAGCGAAGGCTACGATGGCTTGGAATTCTGCATCATTTGTATCAACTTTCATTTCCAAAGGTCTGCCTTCCTTGTTTTGAGCAATTTGCTGATGATCCTTCACATTCTGGGAAGGAAAGGCAGGAACTGAAACAAGAACAGTCAAGAAAATAGCGAGGAAACAAGGCCAGCCAGCCATGATCTCTCTCTTAATGTGTCTGTAAGTGTGAGTGAGCAGCAACTGGCTTGTTCTTATACCATCAGCAATCAAAGGTGTGACAATGGAGCCATTTCACACTTTAAACCTTCTGTAGTCATCGACCAATCAAAACTGAAAAATTGAGAGCAAATCTCATACCTCACTGCCTCTAAATGACATGTTTTATGTGAATCAGGATTCAAACAAATCAAGATTTCTTAAAGCAAACAGGAGTGTTCCTATGTGTTTTTATATTGAATTCAATACAAAACAAATGACTCAGGACTCCTTTATCAGATGCACTTCACATCTTGTTCATTGCCAGACTACAGGTGATGGCCTACCAGTTACAGGCAGCAGCTAGCAACACGCAGCAACTGAATTCCGAAACCTGCTTACTTACAAAATAGACCAAAAAGGTAAACATGGAAGCTAGTGGTAAAAGTTGAAATTGTTCACTGATGTCAGGTGGCTGCCACTCCTACCTCGCACTTACCTCTATGTATAATCCAGATGAAACAATATGGCCTTACAGTTAATTCTATATGAAATGTCCCAAGAAAGATTATGCCAGTTGTGAAATCCTTCAAAGTTCAATCAGAAGAAAATCAGACCCGTCCATCTTAGCAACCCATACACCACGCCCTAGTCATACTCACTCATATTATGGCAGTATCTCAGTGTGCTAGGTTGGGTTTATGATTGTTGTCTCACAGATAGTGAGTGGTAACTGTTGATGTTTTTATTTTGGGTGTTGCATTCGGTTGGTTTAAGCAAGGCCTGCCTTGTGTAATAATGGCTCTTTCAGTAACTAAGAGTTTCCTGGAGGTGGAAGAAGATGCCTCGGAGGTTTCACAGAAAGTCAGAAAGGCAAGGCTTTCGAAATCGGCAAACCAGCTGGAGTTGGGGTTGCCAGTGTCTGTGAGGAAATGGGAAATAATTGTGACAATCGCACAGCATTTCCAATTGCCAGGAATGCCATTGGAATCTGTGGCAGTGGTTAAATCTCAGTGGCAAATGGAGCAGCTTGAGTTCAAGGCAAAAGAAGGAAAAAGAGAGAGGGAAATGAAACTACCTGAATTATGATTAAAATCAGAGGAAAAAGAGAAGGAAAGGAAGTCACTTGGAGGAAGGAAGAAAGAGGGAGTTGGAAATGAAAACTCAAAATCGACTTTAACTGACAGAGGTCGAGGTGAAAAGTAATTGTAGTGATGAGGACAGTAATGGAGAGCAATCAAATCATCGCCAAAGGCATAGTGGGGAACCGGTTAAATACTGCCTCGCTGAGAAAGTAGCGAAACAAATGAAATAGCCAGTGACCATATGGGTATTGTTGGTCCAAAGTAAGTTATTAAGTACAGCTAGTGAGGTATTCGCATCATCATCAGAGGGGATATCTGGGGAATATGAGGAGGTGAAGTGCAGATGAGCTTGTGCTAGAAACCGACAGACAAGGTTCCAGGAATCAAAGGATGAACCCTGGTCAAACCTACATTGAGTTCGAAAGGATCAAACAAAGTCATTTTGATAGGAGGATATGGGCATTGAAAATAGCTCAAACCTATGACGCTCTTCGAAAGACAATTAATTTGGTGTAGTTCAAAAAATTCGCTTCTGGAAGTAGTGAAAACTTATTTGGAAGAGTAGAGAGTTAAAACAGCGAGATTAGCAGCTAAAATGGCAGGTGGTGATGAGATGGTTCATAAATCAAAGTTTGGCTTCTGATACCAATTTCAATCTACAAGGGATAGAAATTGGGGAAAAGAGAAATCCTCAGTGATGAGGGAAAAGGAAATTTCATTGAAGATAGTAAAGATAGTTTACCACAGGGTAAGAAGGAAACCCATTACGAGAAAACAGAAGTAATAAAAGTTCAGGTGTTTTCCCTGTAATAAAGTAGGCCACATGAAATCACAGTTAGAAAAAGCACTAGGAAGACGGTGTGGGAAAACAGGAGAAGCCAGTGAATTTTGTTGAAATGGTAAAGGAAAGCACAATGGAAGCTAAAAAGCTACAAAGGAATGTATAACCTCATCAAGTATTGGTTGAGAAGAAAGTATTAGATCTCTTTAAAGAATTTGCTTCCATGGTGAAGGTTTATTTATGTGTGTCAGGAGAAGCAGGTAAAGAAATTAAGATTTTAAGAGACATGAGAGCCAGTCAACGGAATCCCTACAGTGTGAAAACAGGCCATTTGGCCTAACAAGTCCACACTGACCCTCCAAAGAGTAATCCACCCAGAACCATTCCGCCTACCCTATATTTACCACTGACTAATGCACCTAACCTACACATTCCTGAACACTATGGGCAAGTTAGCTTGGCCAAGTCACCTAACATGCACATCTTTGGACTGCAGGAGGAATCCGGAGCAAACCCACAGATACAGGAAGAATGTGCAAACTCCACACAGACAGTCGCCTGTGGCTGGAATCAAACCCGGGTCCCTGGCACTGTGAGGCGGCAGTGCTAACCACTGAGCCACCGTGCCACAAATTGGAAACACTGCAATATAAACGTTTCATCAATTAACAGCACAAGTATTATTTAGGCACTTAACTGAAGTACATGCTTTTTTGGAAGTAATATATTTAGGTCATTGTTCGAAATGACTTTATGATGTATTTAAATAAAAAGTTACTTCACAGAGCTGAAATCAAAATCAATATGCTATTATTGTAAAATATGTCAAATGTGTATACACTTATCACAAGCATTTGATTATCTGTACCAAACATACTTTTTAAAATCACATTCAATTAACTTTTCTGGAAATGCCCATATAATTAATTCTCTTTAATGACAACCTATTTTGACAGATATATTTAGTGAAACTCAGGCATGGGGCGGGTGTTGGGGAGAAAGGGTAGAGATGGGCGGCACGGTGGCACAGTGGTTAGCACTGCTGCCTCACAGCACCAGAGACCCGGGTTCAATTCCCGCCTCAGGCGACTGACTGTGTGGAGTTTGCACGTTCTCCCCGTGTCTGTGTGGGTTTCCTCCGGGTACTCCGGTTTCCTCCCACAGTCCAAAGATGTGCAGGTCAGGTGAATTGGCCATGCTAAATTGCCCGTAGTGTTAGGTAAGGGGTAAATGTATGGGTGGGTTGCGCTTCGGCGGGGCGGTGTGGACTTGTTGGGCCGAAGGGCCTGTTTCCACACTGTAAGTAACCTAATCTAGATGGGGAGGAGGAAGAAACAAAAGGCTGGGTAGTTTCTGCTCAATAGAACTGGTTTCATCTGGGCAACTTCCCTGAAATCAGTCACACCGACGGAATTTTAAATGTAAGTTACATCCAGATCAGTTTCCGTGATCTTCTGCCCTAGTTTGAAAAAGGCCACAGTATAAGTTATGATTTGGAGGTGCTGGTGTTGGACTGGGCTGTGGATGTGTCTACTAGAAAACAAATGTTACCGGGGAGTTTTCCATACCATCAACGAAGAGGGAAGTATTACGTTTACTGGTAATGAATTTTTTTTTTATCAGAAGTTCAGACCAAAGTTTAGCAGCGTAGTTGCTCCACTGACTGGTTGAAGAAGCGCAGAAGGTTTCAGTGGATAGAAGAAGATCAGAAGACATTTGACAGCCTGAAAGCTGTGTAAACCACTGCCCCAGTTTTGCCATATCTAATTCGATGTAGCTATTGATACAAACTATGTTGATGTCTGCACTGTACTCTTGCATGAAAACCATGAGAAGATAGAAAGATCCATTGGCTATTTCGCCAGAAAATTGCATAATTAACAGAAATGTTCCACGATTGATAAAGAAATCTTGAGCTGGGTGTTGGCATTACAGCATCTTGACATTTATATTGCCAGTAATGTGTCTGAGACAATTGTACATACTGATCACAGGAGAAAGTGAGGACTGCAGATGCTGGAGAGTCAGTCAAAAAGCTGGCACTGGAAAATCACAGCAGGTCAGGTACATCGGAGGAGAAGAGAGTCGACATTTCAGACATAAGCCCTTCATCAGGAATCATAACCTCTTAAAGGTTCTGGAAGAATTAAAGGATAAAAATTCCTGACTGTTTAGATGGAGTTTATTATGGCAGCAATTTGAAACTTAAACACGAGAGAATATAATTGTCACCGTGTTGTCGCGATTGTGATGATGGCGGTTGGTGGCGGGATAAAACAGACTGAAATGGACTGTAGTAGTGAACATTCACAAGCTTAGAGCCAATGGAATATATTTGTGTTGCAGGGTACCAATAGCGTAAGACTGAAGGTTTTTTAAAATGAAGCCATTTTTACATATTGATTGTTTTTAAGGGGGGTGGTGTAAGGGTATATTTTGTTCTGTTTTGTTGAAGAGAGGTTTTAAGGCAGTGGTGGCAAGCAGTCTATTTCAATCTAATAAAGTAAACAGCTTATGAGGCCTCTTTTTTTTTGAAGTTGGAACAATAGAAGCAGCCTGAATGGATGGGGTCAAGTTCCCACAGTTTTAGTTTTAGCCTTCACTAGCAATTTCTGGGGTCTTAAAGCTGGGTTTGGAAAGTGAACTGTATCTCTGCCTGTTCTCTTTCTCTCTCAGAGTGTTCTCATGATGATTTTCCTCCTGGACTGGAGAATTGTCTATGAGACTATTTATTTTACTGTATCTGTCTTTGCCAAGGGTATGTTTATGAGATGTTACTATATCAGAACAGTTGCTGTTTAGTAGTAAAATACTCCATTATTCTGTTAAGCTTTCCAATGGATAGCACATGGATAGCAGTGAGATGAGGGGTATGTAGGTTAAGTTACTAAATTTTACATTAGGATTAAATCTCAGCACAACATTGTGGATCAAAGGGCCTGTTCTGTGCTGTACTTTTCTATGTTCTATGTTCTAACAGAGCTAAGTTGTTCCTAATTTCTGTTTTTTCTTTTTGTTTTTTTGAGGAATAAAAGGATGACTAGGGTAGGAATGGGGCCAGTCAAAGACAGAAGTGGGATGTTGAGTGTGGACCCTATGGAGATCGGAGAGGTGCTAAACAAACATTTCTCATTGGTTATCACTCAGGAAAAGGAGAATATTGTAGAGGAGAAGAATGAGGTACGAGATATTAGACTAGAAAGGATCGAGGTTAGTTATGAACAGATGTTGTCAATTCTAGAAGGAGTGAAAGTAGACAAGTCCCCTGGGCCAGATGGGATTTATCCGAGGATTCTCTAGGAAGCTTTGGAGGAGATAGCAGAGCCTTTGGCTTTGATATTTGAGTCTTCATTGTCTACATGTTTGGTACCAGAGGATTGGAGGATTGCAAATGTTGAGCCCTTGTTCAAGAAGGGCAGTAGAGATGACCCAGGTAATTATAGACCAGTGAGCCTTACTTCTGTTATAGGAAAGGTTTTGGAAAGAATTATAAGAAATAAGATTTATAATCATCGAGCAAGCAACAATTTGATTTCAGATAGTCAACATGATTTCGTCAAGGGCAGGTCGTGTCTCACAAACCTCATTGAGCTTTTTGAGGTGACCAAGCATGTAGATGAGGGTAGGGCAGTTGACGTGGTGTACATGGACTTCAGTAAAACCTTTGATAAGGTTCCGCATGGTAGGCTGTTGGAGAAAATGCAGAGGCATGGAATTCAGGGTGATTTAGCAGTTTGGATTAGAAACTGGCTTTCTGAAAGAAGGCAGCGAGTGGGTTGATGGAAAATATTCAGCCTGGAGTCCGGTTACTAGTGGTGTGGCACAAGGATCTGTTTTGGGACCACTGCTGTTTGTCATCTTTATAAATGACTTAGACGCAGACATAGGTGGATGGATTAGTAAATTTGCAGATGACACTAAAGTCGGTGGAGTAGTGGACAGTTTGGAAGAATGTTACAGATTGCAGGGGACTTGGATAAACTGCAGAATTGGGCTGAGAGGTGGCAAATGTCAGGTATAGACAGGATAGATCGAGTGAATCCTTAGAAGAGTATAAAGGAAGTAGGAGTATACTTAAGAGGGAAATCAGGAGGGCAAAACGGGGGCATGAGATAGCTTTGGCAAATAGAATTAAGGAGAATCCAAAGGGT
>NC_057718.1:82992454-82995730 GCF_004010195.1 Chiloscyllium plagiosum
CTGCCAGAGGAAGTGGTGGAGGCTGGTACAATTGCAACATTTAAGAGGCATTTGGATGGGTACATGAATAGGAAGGGTTTGGAGGGTTTGGGCTGGGTGCTGGCAGGTGGGACTAGATTGGGTTGGGATATCTGGTCGGCATGGACGGGTTGGACCGAAGGGTCTGTTTCCATGCTGTACATCTCTATGACTCTAAATGGAATTCAATGCAGCTAAATGTGAGGTGATGCACTTTGGGAAAAATAACAGGAAGGCAGAGTACCGGGTCAATGGAAAGATTCTTGGTAATGTGGATGTGCAGAGGGATCTTGGAGTCCATGTACATAGATCCCTAAAAATTGCTACCCAGGTTGATAGTGCTGTTAAGAAGGCATATGGTGTGTTAGGTTTCATTGGTAAAGGGATTGAGTTCCGGAGCCACAATTTAATGCTGCAACTATACAAAACGCTAGTGCGGCCACACTTGGAATATTGTGTCGCCATAGTTCAGGAAGGATGTGGAAGCATTGGAAAAGGTGCAGAGGAGATTTACCAGGATGTTGCCTGGTCTGGAGGAAAGGCTGAGAGACTTGGGTCTGTTCTCATTGGAAAGAAGAAGGCTAAGAGGGGATTTGATAGAGACATACAAGATGATCAGAGGATTAGATAGGGTAGACAGTGAAAGGCTTTTTCCTAAGATGATGACGTCAGCTTGTATGAGGGGGCATAACTATAAATTGAGGGGTGATAGATTTAAGACAAATGTCAAAGGCAGGTTCTTTACTCAGAGAGTGGGAAGGGTGTGGAATGCCCTGCCTGCCAGTGTAGTCAACTCAGCCACATTAGGGAGATTTAAACAATCCCTGAATAAGTACATGGATGATGATGGGATAGTGTAGGGGACGAGCTGAGAATAGTTCACAGGTCGGCGCAACATCGAGGGCCAAAGGACCTGTCCTGCGCTGTTATGTTCTATGTTCTATTTTATCTGTTGTGTATGAATAAAGTGTGTTTTGCTTCAAGACTGGTAGTTTGACCAATTGAATTGCATCTGGAATGCAATGCTTTAAAATAAGAAAATGTTAGAGTCGAGATCATCTTGTTAATGGGGGTTATGTTCCGGGGGTTGGTCTGGTCCAATACAGAATGCACAGCAAACAGGGAACCAATGCAGTAGCTTGGCCAGGGGTTAGGGACTAGCAGGTATGTGTGCTGTTCGGTATAGTGCTGTTTCCCTATAAAAATCCTTACATTTGTGACTCCTGCAGCCACCTCCCCTCAAGTCACTTACCCTGCAAGCTCTGAGTGTGTTCATTCTTTCCCATTGTGTACATTTGGTTTCGAGCACGATTGAAGGCAATAGAGATTGGTCTTCAGGCAGTGACTTCCAGCCTCCACCTCTCTGTGTTTGTGCAGCTGCAAACATCCAGATTCATTTGCTATTAGACCCTCCCATAAGCCTGTGGGCTTCGCATCTCCTTGTGTCCCCACCCAACCGGTCTCCATTAAGCTGCCCATCTTATCCTTCCAGCCCTGGCATACGAGGTAACCATGCCAGGTGTGGTCGTTTGCAGCTCCCTCAATATTTATTTATTTGTTTGTGAGACTTGGGCATCGCTGGCTGGCCAACATCGATAACCTATTTGTCCTTGAGAAAGTGGCGGTGTGCTGCCTTCTTGAATCGCTGCAGTCCATCCACCTGCTGTGGGTTAACCCATAACATCATTAGGGAGGGAATTCCAGGATTTTGACCCAACGACTGTGAAGGAATGGTGGTATATTTCCAAGTCAGGGTGGTGAGTGGCTTGGAGGGGAACTTGCAGGTGCTGATGTTCCCAAGTACCTGCTGCCATTGTCCTTCTAGGTGGAAGTGGTCATAGGTTTGGAAGGTGCTGTCTAAGGATCTTTGGTGAATTTCTGCAGTGCATCTTGTAGATAGTATACACTGCTGCTACTGAGCGCCGGTGGTGGAGGGATTGAATGTTTGTAGATGTGATGCCTATCAAGTGGGTTGCTTTGCCCTGGATAGTGTTAAACTTCTTGAGTGTTGTTGGAGCTGCCCCCATCCAGGCAAGTGGGGAGTAGTCCATCACACTCCTGACTTGTGCCTTGTAGATGGTGGATAGACTTTGGGGTGTCAGGAGGTGATCCAGCAGTATCCCTAGTCTCTGACCTGTTCTTGTAGCCACTGTGTTTATGTGGTCCAGTTGAGTTTCTGGTCAATGGTAACCCCAAGGATGTTGACAGTGGGGGAATTCAGTTACGGTAAAACTGTTGAATGTCAAGGGGCGGTGGGTAGAGTATCCCTTATTGGTGATGGTCATTGTCTGGCATTTGTGTGGCGTGAATGTTATTTGCCACTTGCCAGCCCAAGCTTGGATATTGTCCAGATCTTGTTTAATTTGAGCACGGACTGCTTCAGTATCTGAGGAATCATGAATGGTGCTGAACACTGTGCAATCATCAGCGAACATTCCCACTTCTGACCTTATGTTAGAGGGAAGGTCATTGATGAAGCAGCTGAAGTTGTTTGGGCCTAGGACACTACCCTGAGGGACTCCTGCAGAGATGTCCTGGAGCTGAGGTGACTGACCCTCTATAACCATCTTCCTTTGTGCCAGGTATGACTCTAACGAACGGACTGTTTGCTCCTCGATACCCATTGATTCCAGTTTGCCCAGGACTCCTTAATGCCATACTCAGTCAAATACAACCTTAATGTCAAGGGCTGTCACTCTCACCTCACCTCTGGAATTCAGCTCTTTTGTCCATGTTTCAACCAAGGCTGTAATAATATCAGGAGCTGAGTGGCCCTGGCAAAACCCAAACTGGACATCACTGAGCAAGTGCTGCTTGATAGCACTGTTGATGACCCCTTCCATCACTTTACTGATGGTGGAGAGTAGACCGGTTGGGCGGTAATTGGCTGGCTTGGGTTTGCCCTGCTTTTTGTGTACAGGATATACCTTGACAACTTTCCACATTGTCGGTTAGATGCCAGTGTTGCTTGGCTAGGGGAGCTTGGCTAGGGGAGTGGCAGATTCTGGAGAACAGGTTTTTAGTACTATTGCCAGAATGTTATCAGGGCCCATTGCCTTTGCAGCATCCAGTACCGCCAGCCATTTCTTTTTGTATTATAAAGAAAAAATAGTTTTTTTAAATATTACAACAAATACAAAACAATGCAATTCAAAACAGTACAAAAATAGTACAAAACTAAACCCAAATAATAAAAAAATGCCCCAACCCACCCTCCTTTACGAATGTATAAACATATATAGAGAAGTATAAAATTTT
>NC_057718.1:82998794-83000038 GCF_004010195.1 Chiloscyllium plagiosum
TCTTTGCCGTCTGCGTGTGCACGGAATTTAGTGCAGACCGCAGTGCCGTAATCCTCTGTAGTTTGACCAACGAGGGTCTGTCAAAATTGGCCTTCTCGGCTGCCTTCAACCGTGCTTCAAGGAGACGTTGCTGTTCACCCTTCTGCTGCTTCCTACTGGTGGAATATGAAATAACTAAACCCCTGGCAAAAGCTTTGGCAGTTTCCCAGAGAGCAGACGAGCTAGCAACCGAGCCTATGTTGATGTCTAGGAATGCCTGAAATTCTCTAGAGAAATACTCCACAAACTTGCTGTCCATGAGAATAAAGTGGTCCATTCGCCAGTACCTTGAATCCACTGTAACATCCTTAATTTTAACCATGAGGTGCACTGGAGCATGATCAGAGATGGCAATATTACCAATCGTACAGAATGCCACCAGATCCAGGGTTACCGCAGAGGTCACAAAAAATCAATCCTCGTGTGACATCTACGCGGATTGGAGAAAAACGTGAAATCCCTCCCTGTAGGTTGGAAACACCTCCAGATGTCCACCAACCCTAATTCCCCACACAGACCCACTAACTGTTTAGTTTGTGCAGAGGGTATCGAGGGACTTTTAGGCAACCTGTCTACTGTGGGGTCCATGAGGCAGTTAAAATCTCCCCCTATAATGATGTGCCGAGACTTGAGACTTATCAGTTTAGAGAAAGCATCTACCAAGAATTTAAGAGGATGAGCTGGGGGACAATAAACATTTAAAATGCCATATTCTTCCCCATTTATCAAGGCTTTAAGAATTACAAACGTTCCGTATGTGTCTTTAACACATTCCAACAATTTAAATGAGAGATTTTTCCTTACGAATATAGCCACTTCCCTACTTCTGGTATTAAATGATGAAAAATAAACTCGGTCAAAGCCATTCTGCTGTAATTTCAGATGCTCCTTGTCATCCAAATGTGTCTCCTGTAACAAAGCAATATCCACCTTCTCCTTTCTAAGACTCAAGAGTACCTTCTTCCTCTTAATTGGCGAGTGACTTCCCTTGATATTCCAGGTACACCATTTAATCAAATCATTAGCCATAATCTTCTGCAATTACAATTAAATTCCAGAGATGAGGAACCCGAACCACAAATTGCTGAGCCTTAGTGTCACATGGTCCACCAAATATAAAAACTACATAAACTAAAACCACTACATTTAACAAACATACAAAATTATTAAAAATAAAAAACAACAAAAACCAGAAAACAAACCAA
>NC_057718.1:83000902-83025416 GCF_004010195.1 Chiloscyllium plagiosum
GACCCTGTGCTCCACCTCATCCATCCTCTTCTCCAAATCCCCCAGCTGCTGCTCATGCTTCTGCAGCATGAGAGAGACTGGAGCCAGCTTCTCTTCAATCTGTTTCCCCAACATCTTGCGAGATTTCAAGAGCTGGTTCACCAGGTCCTGGAGAGTAATCTGTTCTGAGGCTGCTGCAGGCTGAGCTGCAGGCCTGGCCTCAGATGCTCCTCCTCCCTTTTTAGGCATTTCTGGACAGCTGAAAATACAGGTAAGTCAATTTTTAAATGTTTCTTGGGGCTCCACAATCTTTCCAACGCCCCAAGAAATCCTGATGACCTGGGTTGGGTGGGTTAAAGGACCGTCCTCCTCCTGCTGCGATGCGAAGCTCTGCAGTGTGATCTTCTCAGATCACCGCCATCTTAGATCCCCCCACAGCTGTTTCTTGATATCACATGGAGTGAATTGAATTGGCTGGAGACTGCAGTCCATCTGTGATGCTGGGGACCACTGGAGGAGCCCAAGATGGATCATCCACTCAGCACTGGAAACCACAGTGTTCCTGACCATGGATTATCCTCCGCACCCCTCTTCCCCACATTTCCCTGAACCCAACCACATTTCACCACATTCTCCCAATCCCCTCCCCCACCTAGTGATACTTTTGCTTCCCTTAACAACTGTCATCACCCTACCCCCTCAGCCTGCAGTCCTCAATCCCAAACAACAGGTTCCTGAGACTCCTTCCAGTGGCAGTGCTCCCTTGTACCCCCAAATCCCCTTTCTCGTGTAGTTTCTGATAGATCCAGCATGTGATCAGGGTGGCACGGTGGCTCAGTGGTTAACACTGCTGCCTCACAGCGCCAGGGACCCGGGTTCAATTCCAGCCTCGGGTGACTATCTGTGTGGAGTTTGCACATCCTCCTCGTGTCTGCGTGGGTTTCCTCCCACAATCCAAAGACGTACAGTTTAGGTGAATTGACCATGCTAAATTGCCCATAGTGTTCAGGGAGCACTGGTCAAGGGTAAAAATAGGATAATAGGGTAAGGGAATGGGTCTGGGTGGGTTACTCTTCAGAGGTTTGGTGTGGAATTGTTGGGCCAAAGGGCCTGTTTCCACACTGTAAGGATTCTATGAGTTCTATGAAGTGACCAACAGGACCGCCCTGGACAAGAAATGCCCAGACCTGTGATTAATGTCTACACATCAGCATGACTTCCAGAAGGCCTTTGGTAAAGTGCTGCACAGGAGGCTGCTGAGTAAAATAAGATGGTGATAGAGGTGGTGATACAGGAAAAAGTACTAGCATGGTTAGAAGCTTGGCTGTCTGGTAGAAAGCAGAGGGTGGGGATAAAAGGACCCTTCTCAGGATGGGAGCTGGTGGCAAGTGATGTTCCACAACGGTCAGTGTTGGGACCACAACTTTTCTTCCAAGATGTTCATACACGGCTGCCTGCTTGTTGCACGTGCAGTGTGGTGGTCGCTTCAGCTGCTGGTACATGCTGCAAGTTTGACATTGGTGTAACACACTGCTGTACAGCAAGATATCCACCCCCAGCCTGCTGACCAACAAGACGTTTGTCACACAAGCATGTTTGTGTGACTGTGCTAATTGGCACAGCATGGTAAGGAAAGACATGTTTGCTATTGACATACCAGTAAGTGTCAAGTAAGTGCTCAGAAAGCAAATGAATGGCCCTGAGTCATGACACATGATGGTAAACAAACATGATGGAACGAAGAACACAATTGTGCAAGCCAGGCCTTGATCTTCTACCCAGACAAAACAGGCCCTATGATCTGCCAACATTGGCAAATTGAGACAAGGTGAGGCTCAGTAGCATGACTGTGAGGCTGATCATATCTCAGCCGAATAGAAAATGTCATCACGCATAGAAACAGAAATTCTTCATTTCACTGAAAAGAAGCCATTAGCTGGATTGGCTACATGTCTGATCCTCCAGAGTTAACCTTGACAGAACAGCGGCTATTGAAAGAGACCAAGAGTAAAAAGTCTCAGAGAGTTGGAATGAAAAAAAAATCCCCAGCATCTAAAGGAGCACATTTTACTTCAGGAAATTGGTGTAACTTTTCCTGTAAAGAACAGAGACTCTGGGGAAAGGTGTATGAGGGTGACTACATTTTGGAAATTGGATGTTGGATCAAAACTTGAACAGGAAGGGGGAGGTGTGGAATAAAGCAGAAACTGGACCAATACACTAATAATAATTACAGATGATTTAAGTAAGTACCTATATCATAACAATGTCAAATCACGTGGGTCAGAAATCTGATGGAAGAAACTAGCAAATCTCTGCTGTACAATACTCCTGTACATAACCATAAGCAATAAATGTTAGCAGTTTGCACTGGCCTTATGTTTGTACCTGATATGTCTCATGTTTCTAGAAGCTGCTACAGCAACAGAACCTTCTCTTTTGGCCCGTGACTACCGAATTGCTGGATAAAGCATATATGTTGGAGAAAGTGAGGACTGCAGATGCTGGAGATCAGAGCTGAAAAATGTGTTGCTGGAAAAGCGCAGCAGGTCAGGCAGCATCAAAGGAGCAGGAGAATCGACGTTTCGGGCATAAGCCCTTCTTTAGGAAACGTAGTCCGGAGTCCATGCGGAGTCAGTCGGTTCTGTAGGCTGGTGCCGAGGAAGGAGATGTGACTGTGGTAGCGAGTCTGTTTGAGGACGTGGCTGAAGAGCTTCAGGGCAGAGGAGATGACCTGGGGTGTGCAGTGTGAGAGGGACTCACTGAGATCCTGGTAGAGGGAGGAGGAGAGCTTCTTCAAGGAAGGCATCCTTGCAATGCTGCGCTTTTCCAGCAACACATTTTTCAGCTCAAAGCATATATGTTCACTTGGTAAAATATTCCTTTAAGAAGACCAATAAGGGCTGAGAGTATGCCCAAAGATGTTTAATTAGATTCCAAATGATGACAAAATTTAGTTCAAAAACTGCTCAAGTAACCTGATTTAATGATCAGGAACACCTCAGGAACAATCGCCAAATAGAAAGCTAATTGCATTAAGGTTGAGTCTGTCCATATTTTCTGTTTCACAACTAAGAACACACTGAGAAATGTGTAAACACCCCATTAGGGTGGCACGGTGGCTCCGTGGTTAGCACTACAGCCTCACAACGCCAGGGACCCGGGCTCGATTCCTGCCTTGGGTAACTGTCTGTGTGGAGTTTGCACATTC
Organism: Chiloscyllium plagiosum; assembly: GCF_004010195.1. Lineage (NCBI taxonomy): Eukaryota > Metazoa > Chordata > Chondrichthyes > Orectolobiformes > Hemiscylliidae > Chiloscyllium > Chiloscyllium plagiosum. The sequence continues at coordinate 83,004,093 of NC_057718.1, forward strand.
TCCCCGTGTCTGCGTGGGTTTCTTCGTTGTTTCCTTCCACAGTCCAAAGATGTGCAGGTCAGGTGAATTGGCCATGCTCAATTGTCCCATAGTGTTAGGTGCATTAGTCAGAGGGAAATGGGTTACTCTTTGGAGGGTCAGTGTGGACTTGTTGGGCCGAAGAGCCTGTTTCCACACTGTAGAGAATCAAATAAATAAATAAGCAAACAAGATTCCAAATGGTAGAGTCTTCAAACAGATCCTGGTGTTGAAGTAGGTCCATGAGAGGAGCACAGAGATTGTGCTACATTGTGTTTATATGTTTGGAAAAAGCTGAGAGCTATGGAAAGGAAATGGAACAGATTTTGAATTGGACAATACTAATTGTCCCTGTTTCAGCATTTCCAGAGACACCAGATGCTCAAAGTGGTAAAAATTGTCTTGACCCAAGTGAGAGAGGATTCAAGCACATATGTCTTGTTGGCAATAACCATATTCAGGGATGTTTGTTGGAACACAGTTGCTGATTAATGTGGCACAGAGGCCAAAATGATTGTGTGGTAAGTGGAAGATCCTACATGGTGTAGGCCAAGTTGTAAAGACTGTGAGATTGCAGAGTCCCTCTGTGTAAGAAGTGATGCAAGTGTTGGTGAATACTTGATGCATATCTTTACATTATTAAATGTTCAAAGTGAAATTTACTTTTTCATTTTATCCTTCACCTGTTAGCTGATTTTTGAATTATGTTTCTTTTAGTTGGTTTATTACAGTAAAACTTAAAGTGAACGAAATCATATCTGTCAATGTTTGTCTTATATTCACTCCATGAGGATCTTATTTTCTATGTTCTTAGGTCTTACGCATTGGTGGCTAAACTGAAGCTGTTGGAAAAGCTCAGCGAGTCTGGCAGCATCTGCGGAGAGAAATCAAAGTTAATGGTTTGGGTCAGGTGACCCTTCCTCAGAACTGAGTCCTGATCCAAAATGCTGAAAATGTGTTGCTGGAAAAGCGCAGCAGGTCAGGCAGCATCCAGGGAACAGGAGAATCGACGTTTCGGGCATAAGCCCTTCCTGAAGAAGGGCTTATGCCCGAAACGTCGATTCTCCTGTTCCCTGGATGCTGCCTGACCTGCTGCGCTTTTCCAGCAACACATTTTCAGCTCTGATCTCCAGCATCTGCAGTCCTCACTTTCTCCTCCTGATCCAAAATGTTAACTTTGATTTCTATGCACAAATGCTGCCAGACCTGCTGAGCTTTTCCAGCAACTTCTGATTTTGTTTCTGATTTACAGCATCCGCAGTTCTTTCAGTTTTGATGCCCCATCCCTAATTGCTCTGGAGGAGATAACTTTCAGCTGCCTTCTTGGCGTTCAGTGACACACACAGTGGCTGTTCAAAAGAGATCTCCAGGATTTTGACCAAGCAACCGTGAAACAATGGCAAAATATTTCCAGGTCAGGATGTTCTGTGGCTTGGAGGGGGGGGTTCTTGCAGATGGTCGCTTCCCGACACATTTGCTGCCATTTTCCTTCTCGGTGATAGAGATCATTTCATGTATATGTGAAAAAAAAGGGACCGCGACCTTAAAATTAAGGTTTGGTCATTCGGGAATGAAATCAGGAAGCATTCTTCACACAAAAGGTCGTACAAGCCAGGGAGTCTAACAGCAAAGACATGCACTTGCTGCATGGATGAATTCAAATTTAGACCAAAAGACACAGGAGCAGAAATTAGGCCATTCAGCCCATCGACTCTGTTCTGCCGTTCAATCATGGCGGATACGTTTCTCATCCCTATTCTCCCACCTTCTCCCCATAACCTTTGATCCCCTTGACAATCAAGAACATATCTTAATCTTAAATATACGCAATGACCTGGCCTCCTCTGTGGCAGTGAATTCCATACATTCACCACTTTCTGGCTAAAGAAGTTGCTCTTTATCTCAGTTCTGAAGGGTCTTCCTTCTCCTCTAAGGCTGTGCCCTCACGTCCTCATTTCTCCTACCAATGGAAACATCTGCCCAACATGCACTCTGTCCAGACCATTCAGTATTCTCCAGGTTAACCAGATTAAAAGGTTTTGATTAGATAAGGGTGTAATAAACCAAGTCAGGTCAGTGGAGTTAATGTATAATTCAGCCTTTATCCAACTGAATAGTCTCAAGAAGTTTACCAAGTATAGAAATCACAAAAACTAGTGATCCTATGGCCTATGTTTTGCCAAAATTGTCAAGTTCTGACATCACCTGGAAATCCATGGCAGCAGCATGTACGCTTGGTCAAGAGGAACTCCCCCTCACAATTTTAGTGACAGCACCTGGCATTGGGGTTGCCAGCCTATCGGGACAATAGCCTGCCCATCCAGACCTGCCTCGGCAGTACCTTCAACAATAATAGCCACTACCGAGATGAAGTGGCTTTGTAGCCTACAGCAGGGAGACAGAAAATTCTTTTAATCATTGCCGATGAAGGAGAAAGCCCCTCCCCTGACAGAAATTGCTGGGTCCATGGGGACTGCCTTTGTGTTTGTGTCACCCTCTTTGTCTAAAAGAAATTACCCCTCACCAGGGCTGTGCCTGGCAGGTTATCTCCCTGACAGCGTTCAGCATCAGGAAATTTTAGAGATGGCAAGTGCAAAATTGGACAGCCTTCCTGCTATATAGAGGCAAGACACAAATGTAAATAGTCAAAGACCATTTTACGAGACTGCTGGCAATTTGCCACTACACACATCCCTCCCCCACTGTGAGGTATCATTATTGGTGACCTCCCAGCCACAACCCTGGTGAGGGCTTTCTCTTTCAACTGCAGTAATTAAAATAATTTTCTGTCTCCCTGTTGTAGGCTACAGAGCCACTTCCTCTCGATAGAGGCTATTGTTGTTGAAGACACTGCCTTCCTGTCTCACATTTACTAGGGATGGAGGCTTGTAGTGAATGAGCATACTCATCTGCCATCCTCCTACCCAAATAAATGCCACTCAAGAGGTTAGAAGATTCCACCCATACATTTCTATTTCCCATTTTTCTACCAACTCACAAAGTCTGTCCATAACCCATTATAATTCCATGCTCTCCCATTCATAAAATTGTATAAGTTCTTTGGCTTAAACTGTGATTGGGAAACTAGAAGAAATTAAAGCAAAACCGGCCAGATTGATCCAGCCACTAGGGATTAGAAGAAATGTTCAGCTGAACAACGTAATATGAACACAGTGGAAAATACCTTTGAAATAGAATTCTACTGAAACAAAGCTAGAAGATTAATCACAGTGTAAGGGCTGGCAATGATATTCTATGAAGAGAACAGAAAGCAAAAAGTCAAAATTATCAGAAATCACAGGACACATGAACTGTTTTAAGAATTATCAAGACTTTATTACCAAGTAGCGCTCATATTAATTAACTTTTCACAGTCCCTTTGTTTGAGAGACCAGAGAATTAACTTGCTGGTCTTACACAGGTAACAGCACATTAGTTATTTTATCAAGTCATCTACACTCTGATATTTAAATAATTGAATGAAAGGCTCTTAAAGTTAATTGTTAATTCAGGCACAGAAAGTCGTTAGAGATCAGTTCAGGTACTTCTTCTTTATTGTAGAAGTCTCATCTAGAGGCATTACAGGTCAAGTATCTTGCAATTACTTGACAAAATCTGTTGTTTTTCAGAATCAGGAGCTTTCCATGCGATAAAGTGGCACAGGTAGAACTAGAAGATAAATAAAACAATATACATGTAAACTTCATTAAGCTGATGCAGCTTTAAGAGAAATGGAGAAAATACACTTTGTTGTCACACAGTGTTTCACTTACCTCTGACTGTCCTTCAGTCTCAATTATTTGGCAGTTTACCTGTGGCTTCCCACTTTTGATGACTGGGCAATTAGTTTTCCCCAAAACGATATCAAAAATGTATACAGCTCCTTCAAATACCTGGCAAAGGAGTGAAATATATTTATTTTGTACATTACTATTTTAAATGCTGTCTTATCCTTTACAAATGACAGAATATTCACTACAAATAAACACAGCATGCTGGAAAAACATGCTGACAGCTTTTGTGGAGAAAGGAACAGAGATAACATTTTGAGTCCACCATGACTCCCCTCATGAATACTCATCACATTGGTTTGTTCTGGCTTCTCACCCACATATGAGAAATAATAAAGTAATATGTTAGGCCATTACCAACTCTGTCAGCTTAAATTTTAAATAGGTCTTCAATTAAAATTAACATGTTTGAAAAGTAGTTACGATTAATGTTGTAGTGAGATCATTGTGTTTACATTTGCAACATCATGGCACTTTTCTAAGTAGAAACTTAATGAGGTGTCACTCGTTAGTGGCCAGCAGTATCCTTTAAAGGCCAAACACACATTGTTTAGAGAGTCATAGAGCCCTTCAGGAGGGAGTCAGTGCCTTCGGCCATGCTGACCAAAATGTCCATTCACTCGAACCTTATTTCCCTGCACTTAGCCCATATCCTTCTAATCCTTTCCTGTCCATGTATTTGTCCAGATGCCTTTTAAATGTTGTTAATATAGCCGCCTCAACCAATTCCGCTGGCAGCTCATTCCATAAGCTTACCATCCTCCGTAAAAAGTTGCCCTTCAGGTTCCCCTTTATCCTTTCCCCTCTAACCATAAGCGGATGCCCTCTAGCCCTCAAATCCCCAACCCTGGATAAAAGACTGAGTGGATTCACCCTATCCATGCTTCTCATGATCTCATACATTTCTATAAGGTCCCCCCTCGGTCTCCTATGCTCTAAAGGAAAAGTCCAAGCTTGTCCAACCTCTCCCGATAACTCAGACCCTTGAGTCCTGGCAAGATCCTTCTAAATTTCTTCTGCACTCTTTCCAGTTTAATATCATCCTTCCTACAGCAAGGTGAGCAAAACTGAACACAATTCTCCAAGTGCAGCCTCACCAAAGTCCTGTACAACTGCAACATAGTTTGCCAACCTCTATTGTCAATAAAAGTGTTATTAATGTGTTACCTTTACATCGATAGTCAGAAACTCCACAATATTGTAGATGAATGCAGACTTCTTGCTAAATTCCTGTATAGCGAGGGCTACGATGGCTTGGAATTCTGCATCATTTGTATCAACTTTCATTTCTAAAGGTCTGCCTTCCATGTTTTGAGCAATTTGCTGATGATCCTTCACATTCTGGGAAGGAAAGGCAGGAACTGAAACAAGAACAGTCAAGAAAATAGCGAGGAAACAAGGCCAGCCAGCCATGATCTCTCTCTTAATGTGTCTGTAAGTGTGAGTGAGCAGCAACTGGCTTGTTCTTATACCATCAGCAATCAAAGGTGTGACAATGGAGCCATTTCATACATTAAATCTTCTGTAGTCATAGATCAAAACTGATAAGGTATGAAATTTTACTGAACTTATTACTTCACTGACTCTAAATGACATGTTTTATATGAATCAAGATTCAAAGTAAACATTTCTTGAAGCAAACAGGAGTGTTCCTATGTGTTTTTATCTGGAATTAAATGCAAAACAAATGACTCAGGACTCCTTTATCAGATGCACTTCACATCTTGTTCATTGCCAGACTACAGGTGATGGCCTACCAGTTACAGGTGGCAGCTAGCAACACGCAGCAACTGAATTCCAAAACCTCCTTACTTACAAAATAGACCAGAAAAATAAACATGGAAGCTGTCAGCTAGTGGTAAAACTTGAACTTATTCACTGATATCAAGAGCATACCATGCTCACACAGTGCTTACCTCTATGAATATCCAGACCACATAATATGGCCTTATATTTAATTCTATATGAAATGTCCCAAGAAGATGCCAGTTGTGAAATCCTCCAAAGTTCAATCAGAAGAAAACCAGACTTGTCTATCATCAGCAACCCATACATAGCCTAGTCATACTCACTCATATTATAGCAGTATCTCAGCATGTGCAATCAGCACATGGCTATGTTTGCCCTTGTGTGATGTTGACCCATCAGTGTTGGGACTGCAAAATTGGTGTGCAAAAATGGTAAAATTGTAAAATGGGGAAAAGCATTGCATTGTCCCTTTAAAACTGGTGTTCTTTTTGGTACTTAGAGTTAAACTGGATGTCTGAACAGCAGTTAAAGTGCAGGTGCACGAATTGAAATATTGTATCTGAAAGCCATTCAATTAACAGGCCCAAGCAGTAATTTTATCCAGACAATGTTTAAATTCATCCCATTAATTTAAAAAGGCACTTGGAGATAAAAGACTAATTAAATTTAAATCTGATGGTATTGACAATGTTGGACCAATCAGGTTCTAAAGAATTTATTAAGTCTACACACAGGTATACAACAAAGGAGCAATTGAACAGAGAAGGGAGAGCCAACAGCCATTTGAAGATGATAAGAATTTTCCAGCTCAGAAAAAAGCACCATTTATCAATAAAGGTACACGGCACATTTAGCGAATATTCTTGACACCAGAAAACGACTGAGAAAGCATTTTGGACAAAGGAAAATGGTGGAAGAAGGTACAGAAAGTTCAAGATGGTCCATTCCATGTGAACTTTGGAGACTAAGTTTTAACTTATTATTCTTATTACTTGGATTTATAAAAGTGGGGCCTGTGTTATTAAAACAGCATACCAATAAAATTTAATTCGGTGAGGGGATAGGTAGAAGTTAAGGGGTAACTGTCACTTTGTTAGGAATTCTGCTCATTTTTTCACTGTTGGAGTTAGATAAATAAATTGTTACTTGTTAATTGTAGAGTGAGTGAAAGGATTTCATTTCCTTTATCCACTTCTTTATAACAGATTAGGGGTGGGGAGGTGAGAAATAGATTATACCCCTTGTCAGACTTCTTTATCAGGTGGCCCTCGCTAGGGTGTTCAGTTTTAATTATCAGAGGAGGATCAACCTCTGCTTCATAACAATACTCAATCCCTCCCTTTGTCTCATTATAGGAAAATATTGCCCAGAACCAAGCTGAAAGATGCAAGACTGGTCAGCACTAGGCTCCTCACTTCCTACAAGAAGAAAATACATGCCCGGGCCAGAGAAGAGAAAGACCATTCATGTGGTGACATCAACTGGCAACCAACATTATACACCGCAATTTCTTGTGCTATACTGATCTCCCATGACCACCAATGCTAACTCATTCTTAATCTGCATGAGCATTTATGCATCTTTCACTACTGAATCCCTCTCTTTTCTTAATCAAGCACTAGAGGCATGCAGAGCACTTCCAGAAAGAGACCACATTGGAGACTCTCAGCACCGCCTCCACTGAGAAGGTGAATACACAGAGGATGCACTGGCAAGCCATTTCCATGCTGCTTCCACCAGCTCAGAAACTTTCACCTTATTGGGTACTCTATATAAATTAGATTCGGGAATCAACTGTCAGCATGGCACAGCCATATCCCTCCAGTTAGTTGAAAAGTCCCAGGTTCTGGCACTCAGAGGACTGCCGGAGACCACCTGCTTATCCTCAGGCAAAAGACTTTTGGCCATGAATGACTTGATCGAACTGCAGGGACATGTGGAAGAATATGCAGCAGCTTTGCAGAGACATTTAGTAAACTGGAACAAAGGATTAAAGAGTCAATCAATGTTACAATATCAGGCTGTCTCCAGTATGCATGTGACTAACTGTCTCCATTGATAGGTTGGTGATTGTCACGGACACCCAGGTTACTGGTGGCTGGCTGTGCATAAGGACTGACATGCTGTTATTTTAGCTATTGCTAAGCATAAATGGCACAGAGTGTGGAGAGTGACCTTGACCTTACCTGAAGTGTGACTTCCTATCGGGGAGACAGGATGCTGCCATCAGGAATCCACATGGAGGAGACGACAAACACGGGTTTCCTAAAAGATTCTTCTCAGGATATTTCAGAGGAGCCTGCCCGCCCCAACCCCCCACCCTTACTTGCCCTCTCTGTGAGCACATAGCTTGCAGCTGTACAAGCCCATGAAGGATGAACCTGTACCTGGCAGGAGACTCTGAGGGAGTTTGGGTCCTCTCGGCTCAAAAGCGCTGAAGGATGTCTGCCCAAGTCTTTCAAGTCAACAGGGCAAATCATAGGGAGCAGGCTTTATCCACCATAGCTGCAGTTAATGTAAGCAGAGGAAAAAGAAATCTCACTGAGAGCACATAGATAGCATTGGTGCAGCATTATTGTAAATCCACTTTCAGTTTTGTAAATATATTTTCACTTGAGCTGTTAAATTGTGTGCTACGGCATAACTCCACTATGGGACCTCGTGAAGTCACATCTTTGTGAGAGATGGGCAGCCTCTTCAAACATCCCAAGGATGCAAGTCATTGTAATGGCACAGCCACTGCGTGTCCTTGATAAGTATGTATCGGTCAGGCAGGGAGGAAGTGGTTGAGCGAGGGAGCCGTGGTTTACTAAAGAAGTTGAATCACTTGTGAAAAGGAAGAAGAAGGCTTATGTTAGGGTGAGACGTGAAGACTCAGTTAGGGCGCTTGAGGGTTACAAGTTAGCCAGGAAAGACCTAAAGAGTGAGCTAAGAAGAGCCAGGAGGGGACATGAGAAGTTGTTGGTAGATAGGATCAAGGAAAACTCTAAGGCTTTCTTTCGGTATATCAGAAATAAAAGAATGAGTAGAGAAAGATTAGGGCCAATCGAGGATAGTAGTGGGTGGTTGTGCGTGGAGTCTGAGGAAATGGGGAAGCATAAAGGAATATTTTTCGTCAGTATTCACAGTGGAAAAAGACTGTTGTCTACAAAATACTGAGATTCAGGCTACTAGACTAGATGGGATTAAGGTTCACAAGGAGAAAGTGTTAACAATTCTGGAAAGTGTGAAAATAGATAAGTCCCCTGGGCCAGATGGGATTTATGCTAGGATTCTGTGGGAAGCCAGGGAGAAGATTGCAGAGCCTGTGGCTTTGATCTTTATGTCGTCATTGTCTACAGGAATAGTGCCAAAAAACTGGAGGATAACAAATGTTGTTCCTTTGTTCAAGAAGGAGAGTAGAGACAACCCTGGTAATTATAGACCAGTGAGCCTTACTTCGGTTGTGAGTAATGTGTTGGAAAAGTTATAAGAGATAAGATTTATAATCATCTAGAGAGGAATAAGTTGATTAGGGATAGTCAACACGGTTTTGTGAAGAGTAGTTCATGCCTCACAAACCTTATTAAGTACTTTGAGATGGTGACCAAACAGGTGGATGAGAATAAAGTGTTTGATGTGGTGTATATGGATTTCACTAAGGCATTTGATAACGTTCCCCATGATAGGCTATTGCACAAAGTACGGAGGCATGGGATTGAGGGTGATTTAGCAGTTTAGATCAGAAATTGGCTAACTGAAAGAAGACAGAGGGTGGTGGTTGATGGGAAAAGATCATCCTGGAGTTCAGTTACTAGTGGTATACTGCAAGGATCTGTTTTGGGTCTATTGCTGTCATTGTTATAAATGACCTGGATGAGGGTGTAGAAGGATGGGTTAGTAAATTTGCAGATGACACTAAGGTCAGTGGAGTTGTGGATAGTGCTGAAGGATGTTGCAGTTTACAGAGGGACTTAGATAAGCTGCAGGGCTGGGCTAAGACATGGTGAATGGAGTTTAGTGCAGAAAAGTGTGAGGTGATTCACTTTGGAGGAGGATCAGGGCTAATGGTAAGATTCTTGGTAGAGTAGATGAGCAGAGAGAACTCGGTGTCCATGTGCATAGATCTCTGAAAGTTGCCACCCAGGTTAATAGAGTTGTTAAGAGGGCATACGATGTGGTAGCTTGTATTGGTAGAGGGATTGAGTTTTGGAGCCACAGGTCGTGCTGCAGCTGTACAAAACTCTGCAGTTCTGGTCACCACGTTATAGGAAAGATGTGGAAGCTTTGGAAAGGGTTCAGAAGAGATTTACTAGGATAAAAGCAAATTTGACAAAGGGTCAGTTAGACTCGAAACTTCAGCTCTTTTCTCTCCTTACAGATGCTGCCAGACCTGCTGAGATTTTCCAGCATTTTCTCTTTTGGTTTCAGATTTACTAGGATGTTGCCTGGTATGGAGGGAAGGTCTTATGATGAAATGCTGAGGGACTTGAGGCTGCTTTCATTAGAGTGGTGAAGGTTGAGAGGTGACTTAATTGAGACATATAAAATAATTAGAGGGTTAGATAGGCTGGACCATGAGAGCCTTATTCCTCAGATGGTGATGGCTAACACAAGGGACATAGCTTTAAATTGAGGGGTGATAGATAGAGGTAGTTTCTTTACTCAGAGAGTAGTAAGATGTAGAATACACTGCCTGCAACAGTAGTAGATTCGCTAACTTTAAGGGCATTAAAATGGTCATTGGATAAACATATGGATGAAAATGGAATAGTGTAAGATAGATAGGTTTCAGATTGGTTCCACAGGTCAGTGCAACGTCAAGGGCTGAAGGGCTTGTACTGCTCTCTAATGTTCTATGTTCATTGCTTCTTCTCAGAAGCACTGACTCTTTGACAGCAAATACCCTCGGATCCTTAAAGGTTCATGCTGAGAAGAGTTCATTTGACACTAACAGGGCAGCCCTTGGAATGCCAGGGCAATCTAAACATAAATGCCCTCAGGGTCACCTGACCAAACCTCCATGGTCAATGAGCTGTACTGCTGAGGAAGCTCCCTCTGCCCCAGATGCAGGTCCAGGGACTATACTAAGATGTAGTGGGAGGGAGAGACAAAGAAAACCTATTGAGGGTACTCAATGGCAGGGGTGACAATGCGCAGTACATTATTTGTCATATTTGCATATAGTCCACTGTTGAGGCCTTTCATCTGTGTGTTTGAGTTGCTCTGCAGCCCGAATGTAACAGCATGATGCCTAACTTCATGCCTATGGAGGATGTCCATTTGTTCAATGTCTGTATTGAGAGCCTCCTGCAACACATCGAAGCAAGATGAACAAGGCATATAGGGCAATGGGCCCTGCTGACACCGCTGTCCCTTATCCTACAAGCATTCCTATTCTTTCCCTGTACTCTGTGCACAAGAGTGTTGGTGTCAATGAGTAGGTCAGTGGTTTTTGGGACAGGGGAATGCACAGCCCATCCAATTATTGCTATATGTGTTCAATAGGTGTAGAGCAAGACTCAAACATTAACAGCAAAGGGTGGAGATTGCCCCCACCTGGTTCACTAAACACTGAACAATACATTATCGAGGGAACACCTAGTTACTGAAACCATTCAAATCTCACTTCCTTTTTATTCTTATCTGATATCATAACTTCACAGGCTTTGTAAACTAAATGCAAATACCAACTTCTGAAACATTTTGTTACTCATGATGAATATATGTTCATTAGTAACGAGTTGATTTTACATATTGAAGGTTATTTTGTACTTAGGCTTAATACAGTTTGTAGTTTTTTGGTACTTTCATTATCAAGAAACAAGTGCTTGATTTTCAGAAGTAATGTGTCATCAGGCAGATAGCAAACATTTTCCTTAACCCAGCCTGACATGTTCTAAATGTCATTATTTATCAAATAACGTGATCAAGCATTGGCAAATATGACAGACTGCATTTGCATAACTCTCTCTTACGTAGCCTGTCACTCAACTTCTCAATGATATCTGATTAAAAAAACAGGCAGCAATAATAGTGAAATAACAATAAGCAGCAAGCTGAATTCCAGACTCAAAGTGAGGTGATAGTTTAGTCTTAATGCTATTTGTGTGGGACAGAGGAATCCCCATTGCTCTGTAAATGTAATTTCTCCCTTAATTTGATCAATTGTGCTTATTTGGCAAGTGAAGATGGAGAACCTGGCGAGTGAGCTTTAAGTCTGCTTCTCACTGGAACAGAGCTGCATATTGTCTTCATGCATTGCTTTTTGTACAGAGAACCTAAGCTATTTTATGCAACATCCTCAATAAATCTCCATCTACTTGTTTCCACCAGTACCCACTTTTTAAACCAGCAATTTTCTCAGGTTAAGCTTTCTTTTATAACAAGCACCATGCCATAACTGATGTGCAAAATGACCTCTTACAGCTGACAGCTATTACAAAAGACAGAGATTTGTTTTGCTTTACTTCTGGTTTGGGTTCCTTCGTATGTTTTCCCAATTTTGAAGTTCCTTTCCAACTGTGACCGATGATGGAATGTTTAAAATTGCTGATGTGCAAGAGGCAGGATCTAGAGGAGTACTGGATCCCAGAAGGTTGTGCAGCTGGAAGTGCTTACAGAGATGGGACGCGGGAGAGGAAAACAAAGATATGAATGTTAAAATTTGGGCATTGTTGGACTGGGAGCCAATGTAGGTCAGCCAGCACTGGAGTAATGGACTAATGGGTATTGCCATGAGTTAGGATATTGTTATGAAGATATGGGTGTACTGTATCTTTAAGAGAGTTAGAAGCTAGCAGAACTATGTGACCAAGTGTTCTCAATCATTTAACAACATAACACTTGGTCGAAAGCTAGATTAACTGGGTTGGCTAGAAACAACAAAACAGATTTGAATTAGGCCAACCCCGAAAATTATACCCCAAAAAATACCAAATTCCAATCAACTTTGAATTTAGCATATTGACAATCTTAAAAGCCAATGACACAATCCAATGCTTTGGGGTGGGGGGTTTAAGACCAAGGAAAATTAAACAGTTGGGAGGAGAACTGCCAAGCCACCAGCATGTAAAGACTACCTGAAAAATAGCTCTCTTAAAGGTACCTTTATCGATTTGTGAAGATCTGTAACCTGTGAAGCACAATCCACATTAAGAAAAGACAGAAATACAGAGAAGAACTGAAAGCTGCCTGGTTTTGAGATGAGAAGTTTTGTTTTGTAAACTTTAATCAGGATTTTTATCAGACCAGTAATGTAGAGGGGGAAGTAAAAGATAGGTTAGAGGAAGGAGTTGTAAATAATTGTTAGTTAATTATTCTCAGTTATACTTTAAGAAATAAAGTTGTTAATTTTTACTTTAAAGAGTTCTTGGCCTCTTGAATTTTCACAGATTACTGCACGGGATAAATTTTTTCTTGTGTTGCTGGTTTAAATGAAGCTGGAGGGTTTACCCTGTGCCATAACAATATCAACAGCAGAGCTTGAGATGAGCTCAAGTTGATGAAAAGGTGCAAGCTAGGAGACCACCTCAAAGATTATTAAAATAGTCAAAGGCATTAATGAGGTTTCAGCAGCAGATGAGCTGAGTCAGAAGCTGGGACAGTTGGTGCTATGGAGTTGAAAATAGGTAGTCTTGATGATAAAAAAGGAGACAGATGCAGAGACTTGGGAATAGAGTGGAGAGCTGAGAATTCAGTGCTTCCAATATGTAATTGCAGGAAATCTCTACACATCCAGGACAGATGTCAGACCGGCAGTGTGATAATTTAGAGAGACTGAAGAGGTAGAGAGGTGGTGGTGACGTACAGCTGAATAGATCCATGTTCAGATAGAGCTTGATTTTGTGTTTTTGGATGCTGCCACCAAGGTGCATTTGTTGACTTGAAAAGAGAGGGGCCAAGATTAGATCCTTGGGGAACACCAGATAATATAGTGCAGGAGCAAGGAGAGAAGCTGATTCTATGGCTATGGCTGCATAGGTAGAAGTGCAGGGTGAGTGAAATTCTAGATAATGAGGGGCCATGGAGAAGGCAGAGGACAGGAGAAAACTGTGGCTGTTAAGAGCTGCTCCTTTTTGAAGTATTTTCAGTGTTGGAGCTGATTTCCTCAATTTCATGGAGCAGTAATTATTGTTTTAAAGCTGTGGGAACTTTGGGGAAAAAAGTGATCAAAACAACATTACTTTAAAGCAGGAGGGGAAAGGGAGAGCAAGTACCACACGAGAGGTGAAAAAAAGAGCAGTGAACCTGCACAGCTGACGGTTACTAATGATTATATCTGCAGGAAGTGTTGGTTGCCAGTCCTATCGGATCACATTGTTAGTGAGAAGCGGCAGTTTGAGGTAATGAGGAATTTACAGGAGCCAGAGCATGTAATGGATGGCAGCTTCAGGAAGGTAGAAAAACTGCAGAAAGAGTCGGTTGGATGGATTATCTCCAGGAGAGGTAGGCAGGTAGTGCAGGATTCTCCTGTGGCTATGCCCATCTCAAACAAGTATGCTGTTTTGGAAAATGTAGGAGGTGATAAGACTCTTAGGGGAATGTAGCACTGACAGCCCAAGTTTCTAGAAATGAAACTGTAATGAGGGGTTCCAAGCGATTGATTATGATAGGGCATTCTCTAGTCAGAGGCACAGACTGACATTTCAGGTAAGAAATCAGAATGGTGTGTTGCCTCCCTAGTGCCAGGGTCAAGGATATCTTGAAGAGGGTGCTGAATGTTCTCAAAGGGGAGATTGACCAGCAAGAGGTTGTTGTACACATTGGAACTAATGACATAGGAAGAGAAAAGGGGCAAAGTTCTGAGGAGAGAATATAGGAAATTTGGCAGCAGGTTAAAAAAAGATCCTCGAGGGTGGTCATATCTGAATTACTCCTGGTGCCACATTGTAGTGAGGGTAGAAATAGGAGGATAGAACAGATGAATGCATGGCTGAGGAGCTGGTGCAGGGGAGAAGGATTCACATTTTTGGATAATTCGAATCTATTCTGGGAAGAAGAGGCTTGTATAAGAAGGCTGGGTTGCATCTGAAGGGACTAGTATACTGGCGGGGAGATTTGCTCGAGCCACTCAGGAGGCTTTAAATTAGTTTTTCTTTGGGGAGGGCGGTGTTGGGACCCAGAGAAAGAAAGAGTGAGAAAAGAAATCAGTCTGAGGCTGATGCAGTTGGGAGGAGGGGGAATTGTAGCTTTTGATGAGGGATAACATTACAACTGTATTTAGGGAAGATATTCTGGGGAGTACATCCAATAAAATTATTTGAGTGGAACCGAGAAATAAGAAGGGGCTGATCACCTTATTGGGATTGTACTATAGACACCCCAGTAGAAAGTGGGAAATTGAGAAGCAAATTTGTTAGGAGGTCGCAGTTATCTGTAAGAATAATAGGGTAGTTGTGGTAGGGGATTTTAAATTTCTAAACATAGACTGGGACTGCCATAGTGTTAAGGGCTTAGATAGAGAGGAATTTGTTAAGTGCTTACAAGAAAATGTTCAACTTCAGTATGTGGATGTACCTACTAAAGAAGGAGCAAACTTTAACCCACACTTAGGAAATTAGGCAGGCCAAGTGACTGAGGTGTCAGTGAGGGAGCACTTTGGGGCCAGCTACCATAATTCTCTTCGTTTTAAAATAGTTATGGAAAAGCATAGACCTGACCTATAAGTTAAAGTGCTAAATTGCAGGAAGGCCAATTTTGACAGTATTAGGCAAGAACTTTCAAAAGATGATTGGGGGTGGATATTCACAGGTAAAGGGATGGCTGGAAAGTGGGAAGCCATCAAAAGCGACCCTTGTTATTGGGATACAAGATGGCACCGACGCCAGGCAATTCTTTGAGAGCTTCCTACTGCAGATCTTACTCTAACATTTCTTATAACCATTTCACACTTTTAAACCTAAATCCTAAGTCTGTAAAAATTACTAATAACGTTCCTTTAACTCTACTTATAGGACTGAGGATTCTATGCATGTCCAGACCTGAGGACTAACATTGCTGAATTTGCAGGCCAAGAGCAAACCTACTGGCTTTCCACAGGACCCAGAAGGACACTAGGAAGCAAGGTCCAAACCCTGACCCTCATAGCAACCTGACCCCGTGGTGACCCGACCCAAACCAAAATGAAACCGACCCCAACAGCAACTCAACTCCAAGAAGGCTCAACAAGCCCAGGACCTAACCCCAGACCCACAGCAACTCAACCCGAAAAGGCCCGACCAGCCCAGGATCTAAGCCTGGCCCGAGCAATTCAACTCCGAGAAGGCCCGACCAGCCCAGGACCGCAGCAACTCAATCCTGAGAGGGCCCGACCAACCCAGGCCTGCAGCGACTCAACCTCGAGAAGGCCCGACCAACCCAGGACCTGACCTAAACCTGCAGCGACTCAACCCCGAAAGGGCCCGACCAACCCTAACGTAACCCAGACCCACAGCAACTCAACCCCGAGAAGTCCTGACCAGCCCAGGACCTAACCCAGGCCCGTAGCGATTCAACGCCAAGAAGGCCTGACCAACCCAGGACCTAACCTAGATCCGCAGCGACGCAACCCCAAGGAGGCCCAACTCCCCAGGCCGGTCCCCAATTCCAAGGCTACCCGACCCTGAGGAGGCCAAGGCAACCAGAGCTGACCCACTTACCTTCTGGAGCTGCAGATTCACACTACTGACACCCGGGACCGTCCAAGAGCAAGAATTCTACTGCCACAACTAATCCCCAAGGAGATCAGACTATAAGACCAGAAATTAGGCCATTCAGCCTATCGGGGGTCTGCTCCACCATTCAATCGTCGCTGGTAAGTTTCTCAACCTGATTCTCCCGTTTTTGCCCTGTAATGTTTGATCCCCCTTACAATCAAGAACCTATCTCAGCCTTAAATATACTCAATGACCTGGCCTCCACAGCTTCTGTGGCAGTGAATTCCATAGATTCACCACTCTCTGGCTTAAGAAGTTTCTCCTTATCTCCATTCTAAAAGGCCTTCCCTTTACTCTAAGGCTGTATTCTCAGGTCCTAGTCTCTCCTGTCAATGGAAACATCTTCCCAACATCTACAATGTCCAGGCCATTCAGTATTCTGCAAGTTTCACCTTTCTGAGCTTTCTGAGTTTAGACCCAGAGTCCTCAAACGTTCCTCATATGTTAGGTTTTTCATTCCTGGGACCATTCGTCTGAACCTCCTATGAACACACTCCAAGGCCAGTACATCCTTCCTGAGATATGGGGCCCAAAACTGTGCACAATACTCCAAATGTGGTCTGACCAGAGCCTAATAGAGCCTCAGACGTACATCCCTGCTTTTATATTCAAATCCTCTCAAAATAAATGCCATCATTGCATTTGCCTTCCCAGTTACTGACTCAACCTGCAAGTTACCTTGAGAGAATCCCTGGACTAGAACCCCCAAGTCTCTTTGCACTTCAGACTTCTGAATTTTTTCCCCATTTAGAAAATAGTCCGTGCCTCTATTCTTTCTACAAAAGTGCATTACATCACACTTTCCTGCCTTGACCTCCGTCTGCCACTTCCTTACCCACTCACCTGACCGTTCCAAATCCTGCTGTACCCTCCCCGTCTCCTTAATACGAGCTTTCCCTTTACCTATCTTTGTACTGCCTGCAAACTTAGCTAGAATGTCTTCATCCTTCGTCTAGATCACCAATGTATAAAGTGAAAGGTTGTGGGCCAGACACTGAGCTTTGGGGAACATCATTGTCACTGGCTGCCATCCTGAGAAAGACCCTTTTCATCCCAACTCTCAACCCATGCTAACCTCTAACACCATGGGCCCTTATCTTACTCAGTAACCTCCCGTGCAGCACCTTGTCAAAGACCTTCCTGAAGATTATGTAGACAGGCCAACATGGGGTGATGCCATATTGGATTTGGTACTGGGGAATGAACTCAGCCAGATGTTAGATTTGGAGGTAGGTGAGCATGTTAGCCACAATTCGGTTATGTTTACAATAGCAATGGGCAGGGATAGATATCTACTGCAGGGAAACAGGTATAACTGGGGAATGGCAATTATGATGTGATTAAATAAGATTTAGGATGCATAGAATGGGGACGGAAACTGCAGGGGGTGGGCACACTTGAAATGAGGAGCTTATTCAAGGAACAGCTACTGCGAGTCCTTGATAAGTATATACCTATCAGGCAGGGAGGTAGTTGTCGAGAGAGGGAGCCATGATTTACTAAAGAAGTTGAAGCTCTTGTCAAGAGAAAGAAGAAGGCTTGTGAGGATGAGGGGTGAAGGCTCAGTTAGGGGACTTGAAAGTTATAAGTTAGCCAGAAAAGATCTAAAGAGAGGGCTAAGAAGAGCCAGGACGGGACATGAGAAGTTGTTAGTGGATAGGATCAAGGAAAACCCTAAAGCCTTCAAGAGGTATATCAGAAATAAAAGAATGACTACAGTAAGATTAGGGCCAATCAAAGACAGTAGTGAAAAGTAGTGTGTGGAATCTGAGGATATAGGAGAAGCGCTTAATGAATACTTTTTGTCAGGAATGTTCGTGAGAATATGGAGACACAGGCTATTAGATTAGATGGGATTGCGGTTGACAAAGAGGAGGTTTTAGCAATTTTGGAAGATCTGAATATAGATAAGACCCCGGGGCCAGATGGGATTTATCCTCAGATTCGCTGGGAACAAGAATGTGGTGCTGGAAAAACACAGCAGGTCAGGCAGCATTCGAAGAGCAGGAGAATCGACGTTTCGAGCATAAGTCCTTCATCAGGAAGGGCTTTCTACTAGGATTCTCTGGGAAGCCAGGGAGGAGATTGCAGAGCCTGTGGCTTTGACCTTTATGTCATCATTGTTGACAGCAGTAGAGCCAGAAGACTGGAGGATAGCAAGTGTTGTTCCCTTGTTTAAGAAGGGGAGTCAGGACAACCATGGTAATTATAAGCCAGTGAGCCTTACTTTGCTTGTGGGTAAGGTGTTGGAAAAGGTCATAAGAGATAGGATTTATAATCATCTGGAAAGGAATAATATGATTAGGGATAGTCAACACGGTTTTGTGAAGGGTAGGTCATGCCTCACTAATCTTATTGAGTTCTTTCAGAAGATGACAAAACAGGTGGATGCAGGTAAAGCAGTTGATATGGTATATATGGACTTCAGTAAGGCATTTGATAAGGTTCTACACAATAGGCTTTCGCACAAAATATGGAGTTTCAGGATTGAAGGCGATTTAGCAGTTTGGATCAGAAATTGGTTAGCTGAAAGAAGACTGAAGGTGGTGATTGATGGGAAATCTTCATCCTGGAGCTCAGTTATCAGTGGTATGCCACATGGGGCAGTTTTGGGGCCACTGCTGTTTGTCATTTTTATAAATGATCTGGATGTGGGCGTAGAAGGATGGATTAATAAATTTGCAGATGACACTAAGGTAGGCAGTGTTGTGGATAGTACCGAAGGATGTTGTGGGTTACAGAGGGATATAGATAAACTGCAGAGCTGGGCTGAGGAGTGGCGAATGGAATTTGATGCGAAAACGTATGATGTAGTTCACTTCAGAAGAAGTAACAGGAATGCAGAGTACTGGGCTAATGGTAAAATTCTTTGCAGTGTGGATGAACAGAGAGATCTCGGTGTCCAGGTGCATAAATCCCTATAAGTTGCCAACCGAGTTGATAGGGTTGTTAAGAAGGCATATGGTGTGATGGCGTTTATTGGTAGGGGGATTGAGTTTCAGAGCCACGAGGTCATGCTTTAGGTATACCAGACACTGGTGCGGCCGCACCTGGAGTATTGCGTACAGTTCTGGTCAGCGCATTATAGGAAGGATGTGGAAGCTTTGGAAAGGGTTCAGAGGGGATTTACTAGGATGTTGCCTGGTATGGAAGGGAGGTCTTACGAGGAAGGCTGATGGAACTGAGGCTGTTTTCGCTGGAAAGAAGAAGGTTGAGAGGTGACTTAATCGGGACGTATAAGATAATCAGAAGGTTAGGTAGTGTGGTCAGTAAGAGCCTTTTTCCTCAGATGGTGAAGGCTAACAGAGGGGATATAGCTTTAAATTGAGGGGTGGTAGATTTAGGACAGATATTGGGGGTATTTTCTTTACTCAGAGAGTAGTAGGGATGTGGAATGGCCTGCCTGCAACAGTAGTAGACTCGCCAACACTAAGGGTATTTAAATGGGCATTGGACATCCATATGGATAATAATGGAACGGTGTAGGTTAGATGGGCATCAGATTAATTTCACAGGTTGGTGCAACATCAAGGGCCGAAGGGCCTGTACTGCGCTATAACGTTCAATGTTTTATGTTCTATAACTCCATTGCTTCCTCCCCCACCCCTCACCTTGGTCTAACCTGCTTGTTACTTCCTCAAAGAATCCCAGAAGATTTGTCAGGCATGACCTACCCTTTATGAAACCATGCTGACGTTTCCCTATTTTACCATTTTACCATATACTTCCATGCATTCAGAAATCTCATCCTTCACAATGGATTCCGGGATCTTACCCACAACCAAGGTTAGGCTAGTTGGTCTGCAACTTTCCAACTTTTGCCTTACTCCCTTTTTAAAACAGGGTGTCACTTTAGCGATTCTCTAGTCCTCTGAGACCCTCCTTGACTCTAGTGATTCTTGAAAGATCACCACTAGTGCCTCCACTATCTCTTCAGCTATCTCTTTTAGAACTGTGGGGTGTAGTCCATCTGGTCCAGGTGATTTATCCACCTTCAGGCCATTCAGGTTTTCTATCACCTTCTCCTTGGTGATGGCCACCAAACTCAGCTCTGTCCCTTCACTCTCTTGATTTTTTGGGATATTACTCATGTCTTCCACCATGAAGACTGATGCAAAGTAATTATTCAGTTCATCAGCCATTTCCTTGTTCCCCACCACTATCTCTCCAGCGTCATTTTCCAACAGTCCACTTTTGCCTCACTTTTGCCCTTTATATATCGAAAGAAACTCTTCCTGGTTAGCTTACCCTTATATTTAATCTTCTCTCTCCTTATTTCTTTTTTTGTCACCCTGTGTTCATCTTTGTAAGCTTCCCAATCCTCTGGTTTCCCACTGTCCTTTGCCACATTATATGCTTTCTCTTTTGCTTTTATACTATCCCTGACTTCCCTGGTTGCCTCATCCTCCCTGTTCCATGCTCCTTTTCCCTCAGGATGAATCTCTGCTGTGTCTCCTGAATTACAATCAGAAACTCCTGCCATTGCTGTTCCAATGCCTTTCCTGCTAGGGTCCTCTCACCGTCAGTTCTACCCAGCTCCTCCCTCATGCCTCTGCAGTCGTCTTTATTCAGCTGTAATACCCTTACCTCTGATTCTATCTTCTCCCTCTCAAATTGCAGAGTAAAGTCAATCATATTATCATCACTGCGTCCGAAGAGTTCCTTCACCTTAAACTCCCTCAACAAGACTGCCTCATTGTACAACACTAAATCCAGTATTGCCTGTTCCCTCGTGGGCTCCATGACAAGCTGCTCCAAAAAGTCATCTCATAGGAATTCCACAAATTCCTTTTCTTGCAATCTACTATCAACCTAGTTTTCCCAGTCCACCTCCATAGTGAATTACCCCAAGAGCCCTGTAATTTTGCCTTTCCTACACATCTTTCCTACCTTCTGTTGTATCGTGCGTCCCAGCTCCTAACTACTGTTTGTAGGCCTGTACGTAACTCCAATTATGGTGTTTTTTTTATCTTTGTGGTTCCCCAATTCTTTGAGGAGAAAGAGAGGTCTGCAGATGCTGGAGATCAGAGCTGGAAATGTGTTGCTGGAAAAGCGCAGCAGGTCAGGCAGCATCCAGGGAACAGGAGAAT
>NC_057718.1:83028214-83039736 GCF_004010195.1 Chiloscyllium plagiosum
CCTGAAGAAGGGCTTATGCCCGAAACGTCGATTCTCCTGTTCCCTGGATGCTGCCTGACCTGCTGCGCTTTTCCAGCAACACATTTCCAGTTCCCCAATTCTTTCCATACAGATTCAACACTTACTTGGTTTCTTACCATTGATTTAATTTCATTTCTTACTAATAAGGCGATCCCACCCCCTCTGTCCACCTGCCTATCCTTGAATATTCAGCTCCCAATCCCGACCCCCTTGCAGCCACGTCTCGTGATACCCATGTCATACCTAACAATTCTGATCTGCATCACAAGCTCATATACCTTATTCCCTATACTGTGTGCATTCAGATATAACATCTTCAATCCTGTATTAACCGTCCCTCTTCTCATTGTCATTCATTTATCCAGTGTGCTTGAAGTTTGATTGCTAACCCTTTCCAAATACTTTGTTCTATTTGTGTCTCTGCTGGAGATTTTAATAACTTCTCCTGAGTTCTGCATTCTTACCTCCTCTAATTCAGGTTTTCAAATTTCTCCTATAACTGAACCCTCCTCTCCCCCCACCATTTAGTTTAAAGCCTTGTCTACAGCCCTTGTTATGTGATTCACTAGGACTCTGGTCCCAGCACAGTTCAGATGAAGACCATCCCATTGGAACAGGTCCCTTCTTCCTCTGTACTGGTGCCAATGTCACATGAAGTCAAACCCATTTCTCCCACACCAAACTTTGAGTCTGCTTTAATCTGCTTTAATCTCAGGTAGTAATTCAGAGATTATTACCTTTTTGGTTCTGCTTTCCAATTAAGCTCCTATCTTTTCATACTTCCTTAGCAGAACCTCTGTCCTAGTTTTACCATGTGGACCATGACCACTTGATCTTTACCGTCCCACTCCAAGTTCCTCTGCAGCCCAGATGAGATATCCCGAACCTGAGCACTAGGCAGGTAAATCAACCTTAGGGACTCTCGATCCTGGTCACAGAGAACTGTGTCTATGCCTCTAATTATACTATCCCCACTTACAATGTTTCTCTTCTCTCCCCCCACTTGAATCGCTCCCTGTACCACGGTATAGTGGTCAGTCATTTCATCCTCCCTGCAGACCCCATTCCCAACCACACAGGGAGCAAAACTCTTGAACCTGTTGGACAAGGAAGTGTACTGAGGCTCCTGCAACTCTACATCCTGGATCCCTCTACCTGCCTCACTCAGAGCCAAACCCTCCTGTCCCTGACCACTGGCTAGATTTGTGTCAGTTAGTCTAAGGGGTGTGACCGTCTCCTGAAACACAGCGTCTGGGTAACTCTCCCCCTCCCTGATTGTTGCAGTGTTTGAAGCTCAGACTCCAGCTCGACTCTGAGCCAGAATTCTTCCAGCAACCATTTACTACCGACATGGTCTCAGGGAACCACAATGGGACCCACCAGCTCCAACATCATGCAGAAACAACACATCACCTGACCCTCCATCCTTATCTTATTTAATTAGTTTTGAATATGATTTTTAACTGTTTTTATATCTGCTTATTTTCTCAACCTGAATGCAAGTTGTAACCAATAAGTTGTAACCAATAAATTAACAAGATTCAATTTAGCACGGATTCAAAGTTAGCAGACCCCTTAGTAGCCAATCAAATCACAGCCCTCCTGTGATGTTACCTTACAGTTCACCTTGTGTCTTTCACTATGTCTCACACCTGCATACACACATGGGTGCTGGGGAAAAATAAGCACTACTGCAGTTAGACGATAGGGTGGGGGTAAATAAGAAAAAAAATGATGAGGAGTGTCAGACAAAGGAAAAAAAGAAAAAAGTTACCTTACAGTTATCCCTTCAGTCAAAGCCCTCAGAATAATTGAAATGACTCTCTTTTCCATGGTTTCAATGGTTTGTTTGTTTTATCTGTAAAGTAGTTGAAACTGACCCATTCAGACAGGTAATTGAGAATTTTCTGTTCAGTTCAATGGTTTAAACCAAACATAAACACTCTGCGGTTGCCTCCAGCTGTTGCTTTTACTGTGTTGGACGGTCACACCTACCTGCTCTCGTTAGTTCCCTTTTTATCACTATTTTTGTCACTGAAAACTTTGATTCTGATCTAATGAAGTTTCCCTGATTCAATTAATTCTCCCCTTTTATTCTTTCCTGCCCTGTGGGTTTCTGCTAAACTCCACAACTGCAGTCTTGGGTCGTTTTAATTTGGTCTATCTTGTGATAGTAAAATATACTACTGAAACACGGTTTTATGAATGAATGAATGAGACCATGTTATAGTAGGGATTTGTGAATGAGTAGATATAAAGTGCCTGTGAGTGGGTTATGGAAGAGACCTATAATCTTGAATCCCACAGAGCAGAATGCCAGCAGCACTGTGTCACCTGCCCCAACCGCCTCGGACATACCTGTTCCCTCCGTCATCATTGCTGATGTCAGATCGGTCTTCCTGGAAGTCAACCCAAGGATAGTGGTGGGCCCAGATGGAGTCCCTGGCCATGCACTTAGATCTTACAAGGACCAGTTGGCAGAGATATTCACTGATATCTTCAACCTCTTCCTCCTACAAGCCAAGATACCCACCTGCTTCAACAGTACCGCCATCATCCTTGTACCAAAGAAACCACATGCAACGTGCCTTAATGACTACTGTCCAGTGGCTCTGACCTCAATAATCATTAAGTGCTTCAAAAGGCTGGTTATGGCCCATATCAGCTCGAGCCTCCCAGCCTGCCTCGATCTCCCTGCAATTTGCCTGCCAACATCACAGGCCCACACTCACCCCCGGAACATCTGGACAACAAGGACACTTACTTGAGACTCCTACTCATCAAATACAGCTCCGTTTCAACACTATAATTCCCTCCAGACCGATCTCCAAACTCCAAGACCTAGGTCTCAGCTCCGCCTTCTGCAACTGGATCCTCAGCTTCCTGACCCACAGACCACAATCAGTGAAGATAGGTAATGGCACCTTTTCCACAATAACTCTCAACACTAGAGACCATCGAGGATGTATTCTCAGCCTCCTACTGTATTCCCGACTGTGTAGCTAAATTCTGAACCAATGCCATCTACAAGCTTGCTGATGACATCGCCATGGTAGGACAGATGAATCCTACCAAACAACGATGAGTCAGAATACAGGAAAGAGATAGAGAGCTTGGTTGCATGGTGCAATTAGACCAACCTCTCTCTCAATGTTGGCATAATAAAAGAACTGACCATTGACTTCAAGAAGGAAAGAGGAGGTCACGCCCCCATCTACATCAACAGAGCTGAGATGGAGAGGGTCGAGAGTGTCGTTCCTGGGAGTGACGATAACCAAAAATCTATCCTTGACTTCCCATGTGGATGCGACGGTCATGAAGGCACAACACTGCTTCTTCCTCAGTTGGCTTAGGAAATTCAGCATGTCCATAAGGACCCTCACCAACTTCTACAGATTCACCACATAAAGCATACTGTCTGGCTGCATAAGAAACAACATAAGGTCGTGTGCACAGCCCAGACCATCACAGAACCCAATGGGCTGACAAACAGCAAGTAACATGCACTCCACACAAATGCCAGGCTATGACCATCACCAATAAGAGACATTCTAATCACTGCCCCTTGACATTCAATAGTGTTACCATCACTGAATCCCGCACCATCAATATCCTTTGAGTTATCATTGATCAGAAACTCATCTGGACTCACCACATAAACACAGTGGCTACAAGAGCAGGTGAGAGGCTAGTAATACTGTGGCAAGTAACTCACTTCCTGATTCCCCAGTGCCTGTTCACCATCTACAAGGCACAAGTCACAATGCAATGGAATACTTCCAACCGGTCTGGATGCGTGCAGCCCCAACAATATTCAAGAAGCTTGACACCATCCAGGACAAACCAGCCCGCTTTAGATTAGAGATTAGATTAGATTACTACAGTGTGGAAACAGGCCCTTCGGCCCAACAAGTCCACACTGACCCTCTGAAGCATAACCCACCCAGACACATTTCCCTCTGACTAATGCACCTAACACTATGGCAATTTAGCATGGCCAATTCACCTGACCTGCACATCTTTGGACTGTGGGAGGAAACCGGAGCACCCGGAGAAAATCCACGCAGACAGTCACCTGAGGCTGGAATCGAACCTGGTACCCTGGTGCTGTGAGGCAGCAATGCTAACCACTGAGTCACATTTGATTGGCATTATATCACAAGCCTCCACTCCCTCCACCACCAACACTCAGTAGCAGCAGTATGTACTATCTACAAGATGTACTGCAGAAAATCACCAAAGATCCTCAGACAGCACCTTCCAACCCACGACCATTTCCATCTAGCAGATATAAGGAAAAACTACCACCTTCAAGTTCCCATCCAATCTACTGACCATCCTGACTTGGAAATATATCGCCGTTCCTTCACTGTCGCTAGGTCAAAATCCTGGAATTCCCTCCCTAATGGCATTGTGGGTCAACCCACAGCAGGTGGGTTGCAGTGGTTCAGGAAGGCAGCTCCCCAACACCTTCTCAAGGGCAACTAGGCACAGGTAATAAATGTTAGCCAGCCAGCAATGCTCACATCCTAAAAAATGAATCAATAAAAAAAATTCCCATCCATGGACCCCCATTTATACTTCTGGTTGCTGTGGAAAGACTGCCAGCAATATCAAAGACCCCTCCCACTCAGATAATGCTCTCTTACAACCTCTTCCACCAGGCAGAAGATACAGACATTTGAATACATGCACCAACAAGTTCAAGAATAGCTTCTTCCCTGCTGTTATTCACCTGCTGAATGGACTCTCTCACTTCAAATAATGTTAAATCTTGCTAATGTTGATCTTGCTTTGTGTACATCCTGTGCAGTTGTAATCTGTAGGCCTCGCTCTGTGTAAGCACCCTATGATCTATATGTTCTCGTTTGCTAGGATCTGCCTGCACTGCTCACAAAACAAAGCTTTTCATTGTACTTAGGTGCATATCATTACAATATATCAAATCAAATCAAATTAGATAACAAGAGTCCAGGGACAGCATGTACCTGTTAATGTGAAGGGCAAAGCTGGGAGGTAGAGGGAGTGGTGGATGACTGGAGAAATTGAGGCTCTGATCAAGAGAAAGAAGGAAGCATATGTCAGGTATAAACAGCTGGAATTCAGTGAATCCCTAGAGGAGTATGAGGGCAGCATTAATATACCTAATAGAGAAATCAAGAGGGTAAATAGGGGACATGGGAAAGCTTTGGCAAATAGGATTATGGAGAAAACAAAGGATTCTACAAATAAGTTAAGGACAAAAGAATAACCAGGGAGAGAATAGGGCCCCTTAAAGATTAGGTAAAAACAATGACTGCAGATGCTGGAAACCAGATTCTGGATTAGTGGTGCTGGAAGAGCACAGCAATTCAGGCAGCATCCGAGGACAGGCAAAATCGAAGTTTCGGGCAAAAGCCCTTCATCAGGAATAAAGGCAGAGAGCACACCAGATGGCCTCCTTCTTTAGAGACCGCAATTTCCCTTCCCACGTGGTTAAAGGCTAATCCAGAACCCCTTAAAGATTAGCAAGGTCACCAGTGTGTGGAACCACAAGAGACAGGGGAGATACTGAAGGGATATTTTGCATCACTGTTTACTATGGAGAAGGATATGGAAGCTGGAGAACTTGGGGAAATAAATAGTGATATCTTGAGAAGTGTCATATTACAGACAAGGAGGTGCTGGATGTTGTAAAATGCATAAAGGTGGATAAATCCCCAGGACCTGTTCAACTGTTCCCTAAAGTTTTGTGTGAAGCTAGGTAAGCGACTGCTGGGCCTCTTACTGAGGTACTTGTATCATCGATAGCCATGAGTGATATGCCAGAAGACTGGAGACTGGCTCAGGTTGTACTGTTATTTAAGTAAAATAGTAAGGAAAGCCAGGGAACTAAAACTGACATCAGCGGTGGGCAATTTGTTGGAGAGTATTCTGAGGGACAGGATTTACATGTATTTGAAAAGGCAAGGACTGATTAGAGATAGTCAACATGGCTTTGTGCGTGGGAAATCATGCCTCACTGACTTGATTGAGTTTTTTGGACAAGTTACGAACAGGGTTAATGAGGGTAGGGCAGTGGATGTGATCGATGTGGACTTAAGTAAGGCATTCGACGAGATTCCTCATGGTAGGCTGGTTAGCAAGGTTAGATCACATGGAATACAGGAAGAACTGGCCATTTGGATACAGAACTGGCTCAAAGGTTGCAGTGGTGGTGGAGGGTTCTTTCAGACTGGAGGCCTATGACCAGTGGAGTGCCACAAGGATCAATGCTGGGACCACAACTTTTCATTATTTATATAAATGATTTGGATCTGAATATAAAGCGCATAGTTAGTAAATTTGCAGATGACACAGAAATTGGAGGTGTAGTGGACAGTGAAGAAGATTACCTCAGAACACAATGGGACCTTGATCAAATGGGCCAAAGGCTGAGGAGTGGTAGATGGAGTTTAATTAAGATAAATGAGAGGTGCTGCATTTTGGGAAGGCAAATCAGGACAGGACTTATATACTTAATGGGGAGTGTTGCTAAACAAAGAGACCTTGGAGTGCAGGTTCATAGTTCCTTGAAAGTCAAGTTGCAGATAGACAGGATACTTGCCTTTATTGGTCAGTGCATCGAGTACAGGAATTGGGAAGTCATGGTGCAGATATATAGGACATTGGTTAGGCCACTTTTGGAATACTGCATTCAATTCTGGTCTCCCTGCTATAGGAAAGATGTTGTGAAATTTGAAAGGGTTCAGAAAAGACTTACAAGAATGTTGGCAGGGTTGGAGGGTTTGAGCTACAGGGAGAGGCTGAGCAGGCTGAGGCTGTTTTCCCTGGAGCATCGGAGGCTGAGGGGTGACCTTATAAAATTATGGGGGGGAGGCATGGATAAGGTCAAGGTCTTTTCACCAGGATAGAGGAGTCCATAAACTAGAGGACATTGGTTTAAGGTGAGAGGACAAAGATATAAAAGGGGCCTCAGGGACAATGTTTTCATGTAGAGGATGATGCATGTATGGAATGAGCTGCAAGAGGAAGTATTGGAGGCTGGTACAAATTACAACATTTAAAAGGCATCTGAAGGGATTTATGGAAAGGAAAGGTTCAGAGGCCAAATGTTGGCAAATGGGACTAGATTAACAGGATATCTGGTCAGTACAGACGAGTTGGACCAAAGGATCTGTTTTGTGCTATACATCTTTATGACTCAATGGGAGGAGGAGAGGGTATGCAACTGACAAAGGGTGCAAGTAGTCCACACGAGATGGATCAATCAATTAGGAGACCCAGCTGCAACAATTAGCAGAGAAGGACACTGAGTCTGAGCCTGAAGATAAGCCTACTAAACCCCACTAATCTTATGAATACACATATGAACCACAAACCTTCAGTTTACTGTTAATGCTTATATGCTCAAAATGTGAACCAGCATAGGGCCGAATATCCTCCTTCTGTGCTGTAACAATTTTGTGATTCTGTGATTCAGTAACTCCACAATTTTTCTACTCTCATTCCTTACTGAACAGAGATACCAATATATTTCTATATGTAAAACAAAGATGACTACTAGGAGAAAGTGAGGACTGCAGATGCTGGAGTTCAGAGTTGAAGAGCTTAGTGCTGGAAAAGCACAGCAGGTCAGGCAACATCCGAGGAGCAGAAGAATTAACGTTTCGGGCATAAGTCCTTCATCAAGAATGAAGCTTTCAGGCCACAGGGGCTGAGAGATAAATGGGAGGGGAGTGGGGCTTGGGGTGAGGTAGCTGGGAATGTGATAGGTAGATGAAGATGGGGGTGAAAATGATAGGTCAGAGAAGGTGGAGCAGATAGGTGGGAAGTAGTATGGACAGGTAGGCCCTTTCAAAAGGGTGGTGCCGGGTTGGAAGGTGGCCTGGGATAAGTTGGGGGGAGAGGAAATGGGGAAACTGGTGAAATCCACATTGATCCCATGTCATTGGAGGTCCCAAGGCAGACGTTGAGGCATTCTTCCTCCAGGTATCGGGTGGTTAGGGTTTGGCGATGGAGGAGGCCCAGGACCTGCATGTGCTTGGTGGAGTTGGAAGGGGAGTTAAAGTGTTCAGCCATAGTGCAATGGGGTTGGTTAGTGAGGGTGTCCCAGAGATGTTCTCTGAAACGATCCAAAAGTCATCTGCTAACTACAGGCCTAATGACACTGGTGCACAAACTTTGTATATATGCATATAATGAAAGCTATGCCGGCACAAAAATTATGATAGGGCTTACCATCAGTGTGTTGAACGTCCTTCCACTGCCTGGTCCACACTGGAGGAGCCATACGATAGCCAGCAACATTTCACTCAAGAGGTATAGTGGACTGCTGTAGTCTGCACAACACTGGCACCATGAGGAGACATCCCTTGCCACCAACTGTATATTGAAGACCTGAGGAACAGGAACATGAAAAGGAGGGAGAGAAGAAGGAGAGAGGGAAAGACAGGGTTAGACTCAGGGTTAGTTGGCCAAGTAAAATTCATTTCAGAGCAAAACCAGTAATTACAAGCCCAATGCCCCTTCTGCTAACAGTCCCACACCTCACCTGCCCTCTTTCATTCTTGTTTGCTGAGCCTTAATAGAAAACTAAAAGTCACCGAAGATAAAAATTCCATACCAAACTTTTTCAGTACAATCATGCCATATTGCATGCAGAAGTCATTGCATGCATTTTTTCCTAAGTTCTATGTGCCTTTGCCTGTCCTACTGTTCCAATGTTGTGCATAGTTGATGGATATCTGTTGATTTTTAGTGAGAAGTGACCTTACAGGATGACCCCAAAAGCTCTGGCCTGAGAAGGCCTGGTTGCAGCCTTAGGTGGTAGCTGTCTCAATGCTGCCTGAGAGGCAACAATAAGGGCACTGGCAGAGTGGCTGTGGTGGAAAGATGAAAACTGTCTTCCTGAGAGAAAACAACAGTTTTGTGGCCCATGAAACCATTGCCACGTGCCCCAGAGCAATGTCTTAGAAATTCTAATCATCTGTTGGATGGTGGATTGCTGCACTGCCATGACCCTTTGCAAACATCTTACAGGGTAATCCAGAACCATGATGGCAGCGAGCTGATCTTGCATGAACTCAGTCCAAGATTTCACAGCAGAACTCAGACATTCTTGTGCTGCAGTGAAGGCTGAGACACAACTATCAGGTCCAGCAGCATGCTTGGGTCCACATGTGTGAGCAGAGTTTGCTAACACTTCCAGTTTGGAAAGGACAGACTCCAAGCTCTGTGCAAAAGCTGTATTAAATAACAGCCAGACTCTTCCATGCTCCTTGACATTGACAGCAGGCTTCCCAATAAACCAAGCATTTAATTCCTGAGGGAAACACAAGGATCAGGTTGTGCAGGGAATTAAAGGGGTGATGATGGGGAAATAGGAGGTGTATATTTTCACCATCTGCAGCTTATAAATCAGAAGAGTTCTATGAGGATGAGGATTGGGTGGGAGATACCTGAGGCCATCGTTGATAGTTTTTAGCAGCCCCACAACCACACATTTATGGTTATCCCATAAATGGTCAATACCATGTATAAAATAGGGGTTCAGACATGTAGACTCATCTGTCTCCCAATGATTATCTCCTGCTGCCTCCAGTTGTATGCTGTCTTGAAAAAGACAATTTAAAGTATATGAGTGAGGGTTGTGCAATCTGTTGCACGAATTGATTCTCATCATGAATTCATGTGTGAGGTCTGCAGTTATGCTAAATGATAGGTGAAGCATATGAATGGCAGGTTCAAGTGCTGATTGGTAGAAATTTCTAGAAATTTCTAAATTAATTATATTTGAGCTTTGTAATGTAGTTGGTACAATATTGTACACCCTTGACTATCTGGGCGAGATCAAATCTCATGCAACTTCTTTGCTTCTCAGGGTTTGATTCCTGACACAGGTTTCTGCTCCCACCATTTTTTGAAGAACAACAGCATTCACCACCATCCCCAATCCCCCCAGCAGGCACAGAGCTGCTCTGCTTCTTTTCACTTCCTTCACGAAGTACAATCCCAAAAATCTTGGGAATCCACACTCTGCCAGGTGACTCAACTTGTCAATGTTCCCTTGCACTATTTCCAGCACTTTCTCCAGTCACAAAGCAACTCCCCTTTAAGAGGTGTAAGTTAGCCCTAAGACAGCTATATATCATGCTCGCCACTCCACAGTATTGGCCACATATTGTTGAGAGAACAGAAACTTGGAGTTAGTGGTGTCCTCATGAGTCTGCTTGCCTTGTTTTCATTGGTGGTAGAGGTCATAGTTTAGAATTTCTAGAAAGTTGGCAAGTTGCTGTGATGTATCAGCACAGTCAGTACAACATGTTGTGCTGCTGGTAGAGAAAATTAATGCTTAAGGTCATGGATCGAAGGCCAATCAAGTGGACAGTTTTGTCCTGGTTGAAGCTGCACTCATCAAAGCAATGGAATCCATTCCATCACATTATTGATGCCACAGGAGAAAAGGGCATATAAATTTCAGTAATACAGAGCAACCCCTGTATCCACGGAATCATTTTCCACAGTTTCAGTTACCTGAGGTTTATCGCGGCCCGAACATATTATAGGGAACCTTCTGGAACTGGGGTGGGGGGGGCCGCTGTGAAAGTAAGTTTCCCATTGAAATGAATGGATTCACTCCTATCCGCGATTTAGGGCTTCCACAGTAGGTCTTGGAAGGTATCCCCCATGTGTACAGTGGAGGGAGGGGGGGGGCGGGGGGAAGAGAGACTACTGTACTCAAGTACCAAATAACTGAGGCAGAAGTGCAATAAAACACATTTTTAAAAAGGTGTTCTTTTTTCTCTTGTTTTTACCAACATATTAAAACATTATAAATTGTAAGTGAGACAAAGTTGAGATCCTTTTTTTGCCACCTACAGAACTAACTCCAAGAAGGATAAGGATTTTCTCAGCGTGACAAAAACATTTTTTTTAAAAAAAAGTCATAGTTGATACTGGTGAGATTGGAGCTCCATCGTGAGGCATTCAAGATAAGTTGAACCAGAACAAGTCATTCATTAGTTTTACTGTCTTTCCCTTCTGGAACTTATTGTGGTATCCTAAAAAGACATCTTACTTCACTGCTAACTTGTCTGAACAGCATTCTTATTTTTCACATTATACCATATTTATTTTTCATTTTATCTTTAAAATATTAAAGACCTATTCACTGATGCAGCCAGACAGGAAGTCACTTGTTCACTGATAGCATCTGCAAATTTGTGGAAGTGCTCCACCTAGTGTTCCAGAGATAAAGTCTTAGTTTTATGGTTGATTGACTTTCATAATTTGCAAAACACTGACACCCTGTTCCACACAGTTGTGATAACATATGCATCATGATATAATCGTTCCTTACTCATCAACGACTGTAGAATGTCCAAGAAGAAAGAAAGTGAATAATAAAATCTATAGGACAAAGTGAGGACCGCAGATGCTGGAGACCAGAGTTTAAAAGTGTGGTGCTGGAAAAGCGCAGCAGGTCAGTCAGCATCCGAGGAGCAGGAAAATCGCCGTTA
>NC_057718.1:83040570-83042703 GCF_004010195.1 Chiloscyllium plagiosum
GTTTTTACAGGGGGCAGGGTGGGAGGAGGTGTAATCTAGGTAGCTGTGAGAGTCGGTCGGTTTGTAGTAAATGTCTGTGTTGAGTTGGTCGCCCGAGATAGAAATGGAGAGGTCTAGGAAGGGGAGGGAGGAGTCTGAGACGGTCCAGGTAAATTTGAGGTCGAGGTGGAAGGTGTTAGTAAAGTGGGTGAACTGTTCAACCTCCTCGTGGGAGCACGAGGTAGCACCAATACAATCATCGATGTAGCGGAGGAAAAGGTGGGGGGGGGTGGTGCCAGTGTAGCTGTGGAAGATGGACTGTTCCACATATCCGACGAAGAGGCAGGCATAGCTGGGGCCAATGCGGGTGCCCATGGCTACTGCTTTGGTTTGGAGGAAGTGGGAAGATTGGAAGGAGAAGTTGTTAAGAGTGAGGACCAGTTCAGTCAGTCAAAGAAGGGCGTCAGTGGAAGGGTATTGGTTCGGTCGGCTGGAGAGGAACAAGTGGAGGGCTTGGAGGCCTTCGTGATGGCGGATGGAAGTGTATAGGGACTGGATGGCTATCGTGAAGATAAGGCGTTGGGGGCCGGGTAAGCAAAAATCATGGAGGACGTGGAGTGTGTGGGTGGTGTTCTGAACGTAGGTGGGGAGTTCTTGGACTAAGGGGGACAGGACAGTGTCGAGGTATGCAGAGATGAGTTTGGTGGGGCAGAAGCAGGCGGAGACAATGGGTCGGCCGGGGCAGTCAGGTTTGTGGATTTTGGACAGGAGGTAGAATCGGGTGGTGCTGGGTTGTGGGACTAGGAGGTCGGAGGCAGTGGATGGGAGATCCCCTGAGGCGATGAGGTTATGGATGGTCTGGGAGATGATGGTTTGGTGGTGGGGTCATGGTCAAGGGGGCAGTTGGAGGACGTATCCACGAGTTAGCGTCTAGCTTCAGCAGTGTAAAGATCGATGCGCCAAACTACCACTGCGCATCCCATGTCTGCTGGTTTGATGGTGAGGCTGGGGTTGGAGCGGAGGGAGTGGAGAGCTCTACGTTATGAGGGTGAGAGTTTGGAGTGGGTGAGAGAGGTGGAAAGGTTGAGACGGTCAATGTCGCGGCGGCAGTTGGATATGAAGAGTTTGACGGCGGATAAGAGGCCAGCACGGGGTGTCCTGGTGGATGGGGTGTGTTGGAGGCGGGAGAAGGGGTCGTCAGAGGGTGAGCGAGAATCCTGGTTGAAGAAGTGGGTGCGGAGGCGAAGGCAGCTGAAGAAATGCTCGATGTCACGCTGCATGTCGAACTCATTGATCCGGGAGCGTAGGGCAAATGAAGGTGAGGCCTCTACTGAGGACTGATCGTTTATCCTCAGAGAGGGAGTGGTCTGGAGGGATGGTGAAAATACGGCAGGGCTGGGAGCTAGGACCTAGGACCTGGGACCTTGTGTGGGGCTGGAGCTGGGAGTGGGGGCGGAGTTAGGCATGGGGGCGGAGAAAGTCACAGGGGCGCCACGACCAACTCCGCCCCCACTCACCATCAAACCAGCAGACAAGGGAGGCGAGTGGTAGTTTGGCGCACCGATCTTTACACCGCTGAAGCTAGACGCCAACTCGCGGACACCTCCTCCTACTGCCCCTTTGACCATGACCCCACCCCACACCACCAAACCATCATCTCCCAGACCATCCATAACCTCATCGCCTCAGGGGATCTCCCATTCACTGCCTCCGACCTCCTAGTCCCGCAACCCAGCACCACCTGATTCTACCTCCTGCCCAAAATCCACAAACCCGACTGCCCCAGCCGACCCATTGTCTCAGCCTGCTCCTGCCCCACTGAACTCATCTCTGTGTACCACGACACTGTCCTGTCCCCCTTAGTCCAAGAACTCCCCACCTACGTTCAGGACACCACCCATGCCCTCCACCTCCTCCATGATTTTCGCTTCCCCGGTCCCCAACGTCTTATCTTCACAATAGACATCCAGTCCCTATACACCTCCATCTGCCATCACGAAGGCCTCCAAGCCCTCCACTTCTTCCTCTCCCATCGACCCAACCAGTACCCTTCCACTGACACCCTCCTTCGATTGACTGAACTGGTCCTCACTCTTAACAACTTCTCCTTCCAATCCTCCCACTTCCTCCAAACCAAAGGAGTAGCCATGGGCA
>NC_057718.1:83043449-83046751 GCF_004010195.1 Chiloscyllium plagiosum
TGGCTGAACACTTTAACTCCCCCTCCCACTCCGCCAAGGACATGCAGGTCCTTGGCCTCCTGCATCACCAGACCCTGGCCACATGACGCCTGGAGGAAGAGCACCTCATCTGCCGCCTAGGAACCCTCCAACCACAAGGGATGAATGTAGATTTCTCCAGCTTCCTCATTTCCCCTCCTCCCACCTTATCTCAGTCCCAACCCCTGGATTCAGCACCGCCCTCTTGACCTGCAATCTTTTTCCCGACTCTCCGCCCCCACACCCTCTCCGGCCTATCACCCTCACCTCCTTCCACCTATCGTATTTGCAGCGCCCCTCACCCAAATTCCAACCCCCCACCTTTTATCTCAGCCCGCTTGGCACATCAGCCTCATTCCTGAAGAAGGGCTTAGGCCCAAAACTTCGATTTCCCTGCCCCTCAGATGCTGACTGACCTGCTGCGCTTTTCCAGCATCACACTTTTCAACAATAATAAAATCTATGCCAATTGAGAGAAAAAAGATCAAAAGTTCCTCTCCAGTTAGCTTAGGTGATCGGAATTGGGTTTTTGTTCAATGGTAGGAACAGGCAAGATATTGGAGATCAATCTCTGCTGCACAGATGGAGCAAAACACATATGCATCGCCTCTAACAACTCTGCCATACCCTATAACCTGTATGGACCAAATGCTGGAAAATGGGATTAGAATAGTTTAATGGTTATTTTCGACCAGCACAAGTTCAATGGGCTGAAGAGCCTTTTTCTGTATTCTAGACCTCTCTGAAGCTGGAAGCCCAAGCCATAAGCATTGAGTACTCCTTATTGGAAGCAGCTTGAATAAAAGCAGTTGTGCACTTAAAAACTTGGGTTATCTCTTCCAAGCTCTAAAGTCAACATGGCTTTGTGTATGGGAAATCCTGTCTCACAAACTTGATTGAGTTTTTTGAAGAAGTAACAAAGAAGATTGATGAGGGCAGAGAAGTAGATGTGATCTATATGGACTTCTGTAAGGCGTTCAACAAGGTTCCCAATGGGAGACTGATTAGCAAGGTTAGATTTCATGGAATACAGGGAGAACTAGCCATTTGGATACAGAACTGGCTCAAAGGTAGAAGATTGATGGTGGTGGTGGAGGGTTGTTTTTCAGACTGGAGGCCTGTGACCAGTGGAGTGCCATAAGGATCAGTGTTGGGCCCTCTACTTTTTGTCATTTACAGAAATGATTTGGATATGAGCTCAAGAGGTACAGTTAGTAAGTTTGCAGATGACACCAAAATTGGAGATGTAGTGGACAGCGAAGAGGGTTACCTCAGATTACAACAGGATCTGGACCAGAGGGGCCAATGGGCTGAGAAATGGCAGATGGAGTTTAATTCAGATAAATGGTAGGTGCTGCATTTTGGGAAAACAAATCTTAGCAGGAATTATACACTTAATGGTAAGATCCTAGGGAGTGTTGCTGAACAAAGAGACCTTGGAGTGCAGGTTCATAGCTCCTTGAAAGTGGAGTCGCAGGTAGTGAAGAAGGCATTTGGTATGCTTTCCTTTATTGGCCAGAGTGTTGAGTACAGGGGTTGGGAGGTCATGTTGTGGCTGTACAGGACATTGGTTAGGCCTTTTTTGGAATATTTTATGCAATTCTGGTCTCCTTCCTATCGGAAAGATGTTGTGAAACCTGAAAGGGTTCAGAAAAGATTTACAAGGATGTTGCCAGGGTTGGAGGATCTGAGCTATAGAGGCTGAACAGGCTGGGGCTGTTTTCCCTGGAGCATCGGAGGCTGAGGGGTGACCTTATAGAGGTTTACAAAATTATGAGGAGCATGGACAGGATAAATAGGCAAAGTCTTTTCCCTGGGTTCAGGGAGTCCAGAACTAGAGGGCATAGGTTTAGGGTGAGAGGCGAAAGATATAAAAGAGACCTCAGGGGCAACTTTTTCACCCAGAGGATGGTACGTGTATGGAATGAGCTGCCAGAGGAAGTGGTGGAGGCTGGTGCAATTGCAACATTTAAGAGGCATTTGGATGGGTATATGAATAGGAAGGGTTTGGAGGGATATGGGCCGGGTGCTGGCAGATGGGACAAGATTAGATTGGGATATCTGGTCGGCATGGATGTGTTGGACCGAAGGGTCTGTTTCCATGCTGTACATCTCTATGACTCTATGATAAACAAGACTCGTCACTGAGAGGGTGCAAACTCATGAAAAGATTTCAAAACTTGTGACAAGATATGTTGTTCGAGTGCTCGTTGTTGTGGTTCTGTTCGTCGAGCTGGGAATTTGTGTTGCAGACGTTTCGTCCCCTGTCTAGGTGACATCCTCAGTGCTTGGGAGCCTCCTGTGAAGCGCTTCTGTGATGTTTCCTCCAGCATTTATAATGGTTTGTCTCTGCCGCTTCCAGTTGTCAGTTCCAGCTGTCCGTTGCAGTGGCCGGTATATTGGGTCCAGGTCGATGTGTTTATTGATTGAATCTGTGGATGAGTGCCATGCCTCTAGGAATTCCCTGGCTGTTCTCTGTTTGGCTTGTCCTATAATGGTAGTGTTGTCCCAGTCAAATTCATGTTGCTTGTCATCTGCGTGTGGCTACTAAGGATAGCTGGTCGTGTCGTTTCGTGGCTAGTTGATGTTCATGGATTACAGATCTTTTTTTTAATAGATATTTTTATTAGAAATTTAACATTTTTACAAGTTTACAAAAATAAACAAAACTCTCAAGTACAAACATTGATATACAATTAAATCTTAAATATATAATAACCAAAATTTAACAAAAGAAAAATACCGAGAAAGAAAAAAACAAAACTCAACTAACTACTAATCTAAACTACAACTAACCAGAGTGTATATTTAAGTCTCTTACATTATTCAAATAAGAGAAAGAGGAAAAAAAAACAGCGGATAACATAGAAACTAGTGGGCGGCACGGTGGCACAGTGGTTAGCAATGCTGCCTCACAGCGCCAGAGACCCGGGTTCAATTCCTGCCTCAGGCGACTGACTGTGTGGAGTTTGCACATTCTCCCCGTGTCTGCGTGGGTTTCCTCCGGGTGCTCCGGTTTCCTCCCACAGTCCAAAGATGTGCAGGTCAGGTGAATTGGCCATGCTAAATTCCCCATAGTGTTAGGTAAGGGGTAAATGTAGCGGTATGGGTGTGTTGGGCTTTGGCGAGTCGGTGTGGACTTGTTGGGCCGAAGGGCCTGTTTCCTCACTGTAACTAATCTAATCTAAACAAAAAATTGGGTAGTGAGATACATGCTCGGAACGTGTTAACATCAAATGTAACAAAACCCATATTCGTGCGGGATTCCTCTCCCAAGGGGCCCC